>NC_092376.1:93708502-94029019 GCF_030028105.1 Mobula birostris
AGCAACTCCTTCCAATTTACTTCAGCCAACTGCTCTCTCATACCACTGTAATTTCCTTTACTCCACTGAAATAATTCTATCTCATAGGCATTCAATGACCTCACTCTCTTGAGATCCATTACCAACCTGATTTTCCCAATTGACCTGCTTGTTAAAATCTCCCATGACTATCATAACGTTACCCTTTTGACCCACCTTTTCTATTTCCTGTTGTAATCTATGGTCCACATCCCAGCTACTGTTGGGAGGCCTCTATATAATGGCCATCACGGTCCTTTTACCCTTGCAAGTTCTTAACTGAACCCACAAGGATTCAACGTCTTCTGATCCTATGTCACATCTTTGTACTGATTTGATGCCATTCTTTACCAGCACAGCCACACCACCCCCTTTGCCTGCCTTCCTATCCCTTTGATACAACATGTTAAACAGCCTGGGCATGTGGCACCTTGTTAAAGGCCTTCTGAAAATCCAAGTACACAATATCAATGGATTCTCGTTTGTCTATCGTACTTGTTATTTGTTCAAAGAATTCCAACAGGTTTGTCAGGCAAATTTTCCCTTGAGGAAACCATGCTTATTATGGCCTATTTCATCATGTGCCTCCAAGTACCCCTAAAACACATTCTTAACAATTAACTCCAACATCTTCCACAGTGCTCCTCTCCCTTTTTCTTTCTTCAGTGATCTTCTGTCCTCTCCTCCCTGAAGCCCCCTTCTCCAGTCATGTATCTCTTTCACCAGTGAACTTTCCAGCCCTTTACTCCACCCCTCTTCCCTTCTCGGTTTCACATATCACCTTGTGTTTCTTCCTCCCCTTCCCCCACCCTTTTACTCTAACTCTTCATCATTTTTTTCTCCAGTCCTGATGAAGGATCTTGGGCCCAAAACATCAACTATTTTCTTTTCCATATCTGCTACCTGGCTACTGAGTTCCTCCAGCATTTTGTGTGTGTTGCTTGGATTTGTTGGTTGAAGATCTGTCTAATGAATGTTATGCTTTATGAAGAGTCAGTTGATTATATTGATGAGGGCAGAGAAGTTTACATGGGTTTCAGTGAGACCTTTGATAGGGTCCCACATGGAAGTCCGTTCCAAAACCCTATATAATATTTGCTATAGCAAATATTGAAAATTGGATCCAAAACTGTTGACAGGGTGTGACAGTGAGGGTTGCATTTGTAACTGGTAGACTGCTCTGGGATGTCCCACAAAGTTTAGTACTTATCTTGTATGCATTAGCGATTTGGATGTGAATGTAGGCATGTGAATTTGCGAATTGTATGATTGGTAGGCATACAAATAAAACAAAAATTAGTACGTGGATAGTGAATGTAGTCTTGTATTATAGAACAATATTGATTCGCAGTTAAGTTGAGCAGAACAATGGCAGATGAAATTTAATCCTCATAAGTGTAATTCATTTAAGGTGTGAGGGCTTCTAATAATTCCAACATATACCAGCAGACCTGTGAGAAATAAGCAGTAACTAGGCCCGTTGGGGCACCCTTTGAGAGAAGGGTAGTGCAGTCTGATGTGACCAGAATGAACATTAAATTTTCCTGAATGCTATTGGTATCGTTTTGCTTTGGAAATTGAAGAAGAAAACCTCAGTTTTTGAAGAAGAACGACGAGTAGCAAGGCAAATATAGCTCCTTAACGAAGGACACTTTTGATGGCATCATTTCCGGTTGATCTGCCGCCCTTGTGCCTGTCATTGTCATTCTGGAGATGTGCAGTCCTTTCATCCGCCATCTCTTCATCTCTTCTGCTGTTTGTTCTTTGTCTCTGGTCCTGGAGACGTGCATTTCTCAGCTCCTTTGTCTCTTCCTCTCTCCTCCTTATATGCCAGATGATGTCATTTTTGAGACATGCCTGCCTCTTCTCCTCTGTCTCTTCTTCTCTTACCTTTTTTGTCCTGACTCTTTGATCATAGGGTCTTGCGGCCCTGGCCTCATCCAACTCTTGTTTTCTTCCTCTCCTTGCCGCTTCCTGACGATGCTTGGCGTCATAATATCCCCCTTCTCTTTCCACATGGCATAATTAGGCTGACCATATTTTCTTTACCCTAATGCTGGGATAGTAAAATCGCAGCCTCCAGGATGCTGATTATTCCTGATGATGTGGTTGGCGCTCTCCTAAATGGACGTGATATAGTCACCGCTGTCCTTTGACTGCAGCAAAGGATTTGATAGGTGTCTTGAAGTACGTCATTACAATAAGAGTTAATTATCTCTTACTGATGGGTCTCAGTTTGATCTGTCCCAATCCTGCACATGCTGATGGTGATTAGCAGAAAGTGACCGCTTGAAAGAGAGCTGCCCTGCCCTTTTGCTCCGGTTGGTGTCACTGCTGTGAGCACCGTGAGTCACTTCTGAGGCTGGCCGTGCGCATGCGTCATGTGGTGTCACGATTTCCATCATGGCTGACATTGGCTCTCGGGTGAAAGCAGGGCTGTTGATTTTCGCAAGTGAGCAATTTTAATCGAATATATAACCCAGAATTTTGCCTGCATTCTGTAAGTTAGTGCATTTTAAGTCGATTTAGCCAAAAATAGTGCCGCTGTAATGCACTGTTTGTGCTAATTGGAGGTCACAAACAGACAAACAGAGCATGAGAGTTTTAGTAGTATATAGATAACAGGGCCAGTCAATTTAGTGAAGACCACATGTAGGATATTTCTCTTGGCTGAGCCTAGAGTAGAACATTATAAAATTTTAGTTCAGCAACAATTGGAATATTGTCTTGCAATTCTAGTTGCCAAACCATAACAAGGACTCGCACTAACAACCAACAAATCCACGCAACACACACAAAACGCTGGAGGAACTAGTAGTCAGGCAGCATATATGGAAAAGAGGGAACTTACAGTAAGTTGCCTGGGATGGAATGTTTCTGTGATGAGAGAATGATATGGCTAGGTTTGCATTCCTTGAAGCAGAGAATTGAGGGAAGATAGAGAGATACACAATTATAAAAGACATTTGTTGGGTAATTGGTAAAAATAAATTTCTCCATAGTAGTGTTTAAGACCAGAGGGCAAAGATCAAAGGTGAGAAGGAAGTGGCTTCGAGGAGATCTGAAGAATTTTCTCCCAGCTGGTTGTTATACTTTCGGAAGTATTAACTGAGAGGACAGTAGAACACTCTTGCAATATTTAAGGAGCATTGGATAAGCATTTGAATCACCAAGGCAGAGTTGGCTATGTGCTATCTGCTGGTAAATTGTATCAGTATCAAAAGGTATTTGATGGTTGGCAGACGATGAATTGGTGACCTGTTTCTGCTTTGAATGACTCTATAAACATAGAAACTTGGGAGCAGGATTAGGCCCTATTCTTACCCTCAAATCCACATGGCACATTCTGCTCTGTCTTATAGTCTATGGGCTTATGGTCTTCAGCCCTTCCTTCCTTGAACCCATCCTTCAAAACAATCATGGATTCTTGTCTACTTCTGTGCACTTTGCCAGCCTTTCCAGATTTGTTGTTTTTTTTAAACTGATCCCTCTCTTGTTAGCATTTGCGACATACTGTTTAAAATTCTCTCAATGTGTTTTGAAAACGCCATAAAGCATAACATTGGCTTGTGTGCACTTCTGAAGTACATCTCTTGATTAACAGGTCAAAATCTTCTTTTTCAGCTTGACCACGAAAAGTGTTGAACACCAAGGTGGCTCTTCTCTAAGATGCTTTATTTGGGTCTGTAGTAACAAAGCTACATAGTAATGACATGTAGATAAAAGCAAGATATTCTGCAGATGCTGAGCAGCACACACAAAATGCTGGAGGAAATCCAGGAAGTCAGGGAGAATCTATAGAGCAGAATGGCTGTTTCCTAGTGGCTACCTACTTCAATTAAATTTCCCATTCCCATTCTAACATATCTGGTGGCCATAGCCTTCTCTACTGTTGCAGATGCAGCACCTCATTTCACCTGGGTAGCCTCCAACCTGATGGCATGAACATTGATTTATCAATGGTCATTTCTTCACGCTCCCTCCTTCTCTTTTTCCATTCTGCAGAATGGTTACCCAGTCCTGATGAAGGGTTTCTGCCTGAAACATTGATTATTTATTTCCCGTCCATGGAACGTGCAGTAGATAAGTTGGTCTTAAGTTTAGTGCTGGGGAGTGCTGATTCCTTGCCCTAATTAATAAATTATTTGATAGGTTTCAATGAGTTCCCCTGTCATTCTTCTAAAATCCAGTGACTACAGACCCAAGAGCTATTAAGTGCTCCTCATATGTTAACCCCTTCATTTCAGGGTTCATTCTCATGAACCTCCTTTGGACCCTCACCAATATCAGCACGTCTTTTCTTAGATAAGGCACTCAGATCTGCTCTGACCAATGCCTTATAAAGCCTCAGCATTACATACTTACTTTTGTATTATATAACCATATAACAATTACAGCACAGAAACAGGCCATCTCGGCCCTTCTAGTCCATGCCGAACTCTTACTCTCACCTAGTCCCACCGACCTGCACTCAGCCCATAACCTTCCATTCCTTTCCTGTCCATATATCTATCCAATTTAACTTTAAAGGACAACATCGAACCTGCCTCAGCCACTTCTGCTGCAAGCTCGTTCCACATAGCTACCACTCTCTGAGTAAAGAAGTTCCGCCTCATGTTACCCCTAAACTTTTGCCCTTTAACTTTCAACTCATGTCCTCTTGTTTGAATCTCCCCCACTCTCAATGGAAAAAGCCTATCCATGTAAACTCTATCTATCCCCCTCATAATTTTAAATACCTCTATCAAGTCCCCCCTCAACCTTCTACACTCCAAAGAATAAAGACCCAACTTGTTCAACCTTTTTCTGTAACTTCGGAGATGAAACCCAGACAACATTCTAGTAAATCTCTTCTGTTCTCTCTCTATTTTGTTAACATCTTTCTTATAATTCGGTGACCAGAACTGTACACAATACTCCAAATTTGCCCTTACCAATGCCTTGTACAATTTTAACATTACATCCCAACTCCTATGCTCACTGCTCTAATTAATAAAGGCAGCATACCAAAAGCTTTCTTCACCACCCTATTCACATGAGATTTCACCTTCAGGGAACTATGCACCATTATTCCGAGATCCCTCTGTTCTACTGCATTCTTCAATGTCCTACCATTTACCATGTATGTCCTATTTTGATTAGTCCTACCAAAATGTAGCACCTCACATTTTTCAGCATTAAATTCCATCTGCCATCTTTCAGCCCACTCTTCTAAGTGGTCTAAATCTCTCTGCAAGCTTTGAAAACCTACTTTATTATCCACAACTCCACCTATCTTAGTATCATCTGCATACTTACTAATCCAATTTACCACTCCATCATCCAGATCATTAATATATGTGACAAGCAACATTGGACCCAGTACAGATCCCTGAGGCACACCACTAGACACCGTCCTACAATCTGACACACAGTTATCCACCACTACTCTCTGGAGTCTCCCATCCAGCCACTGCTGAATCCATTTCACTACTTAGATATTAATACCTAATGATTGAACCTTCCTAACCAACCTTCCGTGTAGAATCTTGTCAAAGGCCTTACTGAAGTCCGTATGGATAACATCCACCACTTTACCCTCATCAACTTTCCTAGTAACCTCATCAAAAAATTAAATAAGATTTGTCAAACATGACCTTCCACGCACAAATCCATGTTGACTGTTCCTAATCAGACCCTGTCTATCCAGATAGTTATATATGCCATCTCTAAGAATACCTTCCATCAATTTACCCACCACTGACGTCAAACTCACAGGCCGGTAATTGCTAGGTTTACTCTTAAGAACCCTTTTTAAACAGTGGATCAACATGAGCAATATGCTAATCCTCTGGCACCATCCCCGTTTCTAATAACATTTGAAATATTTCTGCCAGAGCCCCTACTATTTCCACACTAACTTCCCTCAATGTCCTAGGGGATATCCTGTCCGGATCCGGAGACTTATCCACTTTTATATTCCTTAAAAGTGCCAGTACTTCCTCTTCTTTAATCATCATACTTTCTATAACTACCCTTCTTGTTTCCCTTACCTTACACAATTCAATATCCTTCTCCTTAGTGAATACCGAAGAAAAGAAATTGTTCAAAATCTCCCCCATCTCTTTTGGCTCCGCACATAGCCATCCACTCTGATTCTCTAAGGGACCAATTTTATCCCTCACTATCCTTTTGCTATTAATATAACTGTAGAAACCCTTTGGATTTATTTTCACCTTACTTGTCAAAGCAGCCTCATATCTTAGCTTTTCTAATTTGTTTCTTAAGATTCTTTTTACATTCTTTATTTTCCTCGAGCACCTCATTTACTCCAAGCTGCCTCTATTTATTGTAGACCCCTCTCTTTTTCCAAACCAAGTTTCCAATATCCCTTGAAAACCATGGCTCGCTCAATCTTTTAACCTTTCCTTTCAACCTAACAGGAACATAAAGATCCTGTACCCTCAAAATTTCACCTTTAAATGACCTCCATTTCTCTACTACATCCTTCCCATAAAACACATTGTCCCAATCCACTCCTCCTAAATCCTTTCGCATCTCCTCAAAGTTAACCTTTCTCCAATCAAAAATCTAAACTCCGGGTCCAGTCCTATCCTTCTCCATAATTATATTGAAACTAATGGTATTGTGATCACTGGACCTGGAGTGCTCCCCAACACATACCTCCGTCACCTGCCCTATCGCATTCCCTAACAGCAGATCCAACACTGCCCCTTCTCTAGTTGGTACCTCTATGTACTGCTGCAGAAAACTATCTTACACATATTTGACAAACTCCAAACCATCCAGCCCTTTTACAGAATGGGCTTCCCAATCTATGTGTGGAAAACTAAAATCTCCCACAATCACAACCTTGTGCTTACTACAAATATCTGCTATCTCCTTACAAATTTGCTCCTCCAATTCTCACTCCCCATTAGGTGGTCTATAATACACCCCTGTAAGCGTCACTACACCTTTTCCATTCCTCAATTCCACCCAAATAGCCTCCCTAGACGAGTCCTCTAATCTATCCTGCCAAAGCACTGCTGTTATATTTTCTCTGACAAGCAATGCAACAGCTCCCCCTCTTGCCCCTCCGATTCTATCACACCTGAAGCAACAAAATCCAGGAATATTTAGTCGTCCAGTTTAGTTTTAATTCTAATCCTCTTGAAATGAATGCTAACATTGTATTTGCCTTCCTTACCACTGACTCAACCTACAAGTTAACATTTAGAGAATCCTGCACGTGGACTCTCAAATTCCTTTGCACTCCGATTTTTGAATTTTCTCCCCATTTAGAAAATAGTCCACATCTTTATTCTTTCTTCCAAAGTGCATGATCTTGTACTTAACTACACCATATTATATCTGCCACCTCTTTCCTCATTCCCCATTCCCCCAATCCATGTCCTGCAGGCACTTTGCTTCTTTAACACTACCTGCCCCTCCACCTAACTTTGTATCGTCTACAAACTTTGCCATAAAGTCATCACCATGGCACACCACTGGTCATCAGCAGCTGATCAGTAAAGGCCCCTTGATACCTACTCTTTGCCTCCTGCCAGTCAGCCGATCTTCTATCCATGCCATTGTACCTTTCCTGTAATAAAATGGGATGTTATCTGGTTAAGCAGCCTCATGTGCAGCACCTTGTCAAAGGCATTCTGAAAATCCAAATAAGGTACATCCACTGACTCCACTTTGTCTATCTTACTTGTTATTTCCTTAAAAGAATTCCAACAGATCTGGCAGACAAAATTTCTCCTTCAGAAAACCATGCTGACTTTGGCCTATTTTATCATGCTTCTCCAAGTAGTTTGAAACTTCATCTTTAATAATAGAATCCAACATCTTTCCAGCCACTGAAGCCAGGCTGACTGGCCTATTATTTCCTTTCTTCTGCCTTGTTTGCTTTTTAAAGAATGGAGTGCTATTTGCAATATTCCAGTCCTCAGGAACCATTCCAGAATCTTAGTAATTCTTTTAAGATCATTGCTTATACCACTGCAGTCTCTTCAGCTACTCTTTCAGAACTCTACGGGGTTTAGTCCATCTGGTCCAGGTGATTTGCCTGCCTTTAGACTTTTCAGGTTCCCAAGCACCTTCTCCTTAGTAATAGCAACAGCACTTACTTCTGCCACCTGACATCCTCGAATTTCTGGTATTGTGTTCGTGTCTTCCACAGTGAAGACTGAAGCAAAATGCTTGTTCAGCTCATTTACCATTTCTTTGTCCTCTATTGCTACCTATCCAGCATCATTTTGCCAGCAGTCTGATATCCACACTCATCTCTCTTTTCCTCTTTATACAGTATAGAAACCATAGAAAAAACTACAGCACAGAAACAGGCCTTTTGGCCCTTCTTGGCTATGCCAAACTATTTTCTGCCTGGTTCCACTGACCTGCACACGGACCATATCCCTCCATACAATTCCCATTCATGTATCTGTCTAATTTATTCTTAAATGTTGAAAAAGAACCCACATTTACCACCTCGTCTGGCAGCTCATTCCATACTCCCACCACTCTCTGTGGGAAGAAGCCCCCCCCCCCAATGTTCCCTTTAAACTTTTCCCCCCTCACCCTTAACCCATGTCCTCTGGTTTTTTTCTTCCCTTGCCTCAGTGGAAAAAGCCTGCTTGCATTCACTCTATCTATACCCATCATAATTTTATATACCTCTACCAAATCTCCCCTCATCCTTCTACGCTCCAGGCAATAAAGTCCTAACCTATTCAAACTTTCTCTGTAACTGAGTTTCTCAAGTCCCGGCAACATCCTTGTAAACCTTCTCTGCACTCTTTCAACCTTATTAATATCCTTCCTGTAATTTGGTGACCAAAACTGAACACAATACTCCAGATTCGGCCTCACCAATGCCTTATACAACCTCATCATAACATTCCAGCTCTTATACTCAATACTTTGATTAATGAAGGCCAAAATACCAAAAGCTCTCTTTACAACCCTATCTACCTGTGACGCCACTTTTAGGGAATTTTATATCTGTATTCCCAGATCCCTCTGTTCTACTGCATTCCTCAGTGCCTTACCATTTACCCTGTATGTTCTACCTTGGTTTGTCCTTCCAAAGTGCAATACCTCACATTTGTCTGTATTAAACTTCACCTGCCATTTTTCAGCCCATTTTTCCAGCTGGTCCAAGTCCCTCTGCAGGCTCTGAAAACCTTCCTCACTGTCCACTACACCTCCAATCTTTGTATCATCAGCAAATTTGTTGATCCAATTTACCACATTATCATCCAGATCATTGATATCTCCATGTATACCTAGCGACTGAATTTTCCTAACTAACCTCCCATGCGGGACCTTGCCTTACTGAAGTCCATGTAGACAACATCTACTGCCTTCCCTTCATCCACTTTCCTGGTAACCTCCTCGAAAAACTCCAATAGATTGGTCAAACATGACCTACCACACACAAAGCCATGTTGACTCTCCCTAATAAGTCCCTGTCTATCCAAATGCTTGTAGATTCTGTCTCTTAGTACTCCCTCCAATAAGTTACCCACTGCTGACGTCAAATTTACCGGCCTATAATTTCCCGGATTACTTTTCGATCCTTTTTTTAAACAATGGAACAACATGAGCCACTCTCCAATCCTCCGGCACCTCACCCGTAGACACCAACATTTTAAATATATCTGCCAGGGCCCCTGCAATTTCAACACTAGTCTCCTTCAAAGTCTGAGGGAATACCCTGTCAGGTCCTGGGGATTTATCCATTTTAATTTGCCTCAAGATAGCAAGCACCTCCTCCTTTTCAGTCTGTACAGTTTCCATGATCTCGCTACTTGTTTCCCTTAATTCCATAGACTTCATGCCAGTTTCCTTAGTAAATACAGATGCAAAAAACCTATTTAAGATCTCCCCCCGTTTCTTTTGGTTCTGCACGGAGCCAACCACTCTGATTTTCAAAAGGACCAATTTTATCCCCTACAATCCTTTAACTCTTAATATATCTGTAAAAGCTCTTTGGATTATCCTTCACTTTGACTGCCAAGGCAACCTCATATCTTCTTTTAGCCCGCCTGATTTCTTTCTTAAGTATTTTCTTGCACTCTTTATACTCCTCAAGCACCTTATTTGCTCCGTTTTCTATACATGTCATACTACTCTCTCTTCTTCTTTATCAGAGTTGCAATATCCCTTGAGAACCAAGCTTCCTTATTCCTAATCACTTTGCCTTTAATCCTGACAGGAACATACAAGCTCTGCACTCTCAAAATTTCTCCTTTGAAGGCTTCCCACTTACTGATCACATCCTTGCCAGAGAACAACCTATCCCAATCCACGCTTTTTAGATCCTTTCTCATTTCTTCAAATTCGGCCTTCTTCCAGTTCAGAACCTCAACCCTAGGACCAGATCTATCCTTGTCCATGATCAAGTTGAAGAAACTAATGGTGTTATGATCACTGGAACCAAAGTGCTCCCCTACACAGACTTCCGTCACTTGTCCTAACTTGTTTCCTAACAGGAGATCCAATATTGCATCCCCTCTAGTTGGTCCCTCTATATACTGATTTAGAAAACTTTCCTGAACACATTTTACAAACTCTAAACCATCTAGACCCCTAACAGTATGGGAGTCCCAATCAATGTATGGAAAATTAAAATCCCCTACCACCACAACTTTATGTTTCCTGCAGTTGTCTGCTGTCTCTCTGCAGATTTGCTCTTCCAAGTCTCGTTGACTATTGGGTGGTCTGTAATACAATCCCACTAATGTGGCCATACTTTTCCTGTTTCTCAGCTCCACCCATAAGGACTCAGTAGACAAGCCCTCTAATCTGTCCTGCCTGAGCACTGCTGTAATATTTTCCCTAACAAGCAATGCTACTCCCCCACCTTTCATTCCTCTGCCTCGATCACATCTGAAACATCAGAACCCTGGAATATTAAGCTGCCAGTCCTGCCCCTCCTGTAGCCAAGTTTCACTAATTGCTATAACGTCATAATTCCACGTGTCAATCCACGCCCTCAACTCGGCCGCCTTCCCCACAATACTCCTGCATTGAAATATATACACCTCAGAAGATTTTTACCACCACCCACAACCTTTGTATTTGTGGCTTTGCTTGAACTTTTGACATCATTTATTTTCACCCCAGCCACACTGTCAGCTCTGGCACTCTGGTTCCCATCCCCCTGTAAATCTAGTTTAAAGCCTCCCCAGTATGTCTGAAAATTCTTTTTGTATCTTTTATATTTTTGGCTAGCATACCTTTTATATTTCATTTTTTATCTTTATGGCCCCAGAGAGGACTGTGTTGGTTCCCTTCTCGTTTACCCTGTGTACCTCGGACTTTAGATACAACACTGAGTCGTTTCATCTGCGGAAATTCTCTGATGACTCAGCGATAGTTGGGTGCATGAAGGGAGGGCAGGAGGATGAATACAGGGACCTGGTGGAAGACTTTGTCAAATGGTTCAAGCTGTGTCAATTTGCAGCTGAACATCAGTAAGACAAAGGAGATGGTGATAGATTTTAGGAAGACTGAACCTGCATTGCTCCCTGCTTCTATTGATGGTGAGGACGTGGATGTGGTGATGACCTGCAAGTACTTGTGGGTGCACCTGGATGACAGATTTGAGTGGAGAACCAATACAGAGGCTGTGTACAAGAAGGGCTAGAGTCACATCTACTTCTTGGGGAGACTGAGATCCTTTGGCATATGCAGGCCTCATCTTCACATGTTCTACCAGTCTGTTGTCACCGTTACAGTCTTCTATGCGGTGGTGTGCTGATGTAATGGCATTAACAGGGGTGATGCCAACAGGCTCAATAAACTGATTAGAAAGGCTGGCTCTGTTATAGGAGTCAAACTGGACACACTGGAGGCTGTGGTAGAACAAAGGACCCTACGGAAAATCCTGACA
The DNA here is from genome assembly GCF_030028105.1 of Mobula birostris. Lineage (NCBI taxonomy): Eukaryota > Metazoa > Chordata > Chondrichthyes > Myliobatiformes > Myliobatidae > Mobula > Mobula birostris. The sequence continues at coordinate 93,720,408 of NC_092376.1, forward strand.
ATTCTAGACAATGTTTCTCACGCTCTGCATGAACAGAGGAGCACTTTTAGAAATAACCTAAGACAACTGCGCTGCTGTAAAAAGTGCTATATGAGGTCATTCTTGAAGGCAGCCTTTAGGCTCTATAATGAGTCAACCTATAACCAGGGAAGTGATGACTTCCCTCCTGTTCGACTGTTTGTGGTAACTTATTTTTTATTCTCTCTACTTCTTTTCTAACGTGTATGTCTGTGCACTTGTAACGCTACTGTGACACTGTAATTTCCTTTGGGATCAATGAAGTATCTATATTTTTAGTGGCCTTCTGTTATTTTTAAAAGCTTCCCAATCCTCTACCTTCCCACTAATTTTTGTGAATTTGTATCTCCTCTTTTTAGCTTTTATGCTGTCTTTGACTTCCCTTGTCAGCCAAGGTTGCCTCATGCTCCCTTTAGGATACTACTTCATCTTTTGGGATGTATCTTTCCTGCACCTCCAGAACTTCCCCAGAAATTCCAGCTATTGCTGTTTTGCCATCGAGTCCCCTTCCAATCAACTTAAGCCAGCTCCTCACTCATGCCTCTGTAATTCTCTTTACTCCACTGTTAACGCTGATACATTGGATTATTAGCTTCTCCTTCTTAAACTGTGGGGTAAATTAGGATCACCTCTTCCCAAGGGTTCCTTTACCTTTAGCTCCCTAATCAAATCTGGATCATTACATAACACCAATTTAGAATTGCCATTCCCCTAGTGGGCGCAAGTACAAACTACTCTAAAAAGCCGTCTCATGGGCATTCTACAGTTTCCCTTTCTTGTGGTCCAGCATCAACCTGATTTTCCTAATTTATCTGCATACTGGAATCTCCATGATTATCACAACATTTCCCTTTTTACAGGCCTTTTCTATTTCCATTGTAATTTGCAGTCCACATCCTGACTAATGTTTGGAGGCCTGCATATAACTCTCATCAAGGTCTTTTTACCGTTGCAGTTTCTTAACTCTACCCACAAGGATTCTACATCTTCGGATCTTAAGTCACCTCTTTCTAAAAATTTGATTGCATTTTTTACCAACAGAGCCACCCACTCTCTCTGCCTACCTGCCTGTCCATCCGATATCCTTGGATGTTAAGTTCTCAACTATGAACTTCTTTCAGCCACAACTTAGAGATGCCCACAACAACATACCTGCCAATTTCTAACTGCGCTATAAGGTCATCTCCCCTATTCTGTTTACTGCATGCATTCAAATTTAACACCTTCAGTCCTGTATCCATTACCCTTTTTGAAGTTGCCCTCCTGTGACACTTTTATCTCATCCCATTGACTGCAATTTTGCCCCATCATCTGCCTGTTGTTCCTCACAGTCTCACTGCATACTGTATTATAGTTGTACACCAACTGCCCCATCCTCAGTCCTTTCAATCTTGTTCCTATGCTCCTGTCAAATTAGTTTGGATCCTCCCCAACAGCTCTAGCAAATCTGCCCACAAGAAGATTGGCCCCTTTCTGATTCAGAGGTAATATGTCCTTTTTGTACAGGTTATAACTTCCCCAGAAGAAATCCCAATGATCCAGAAATCTGAAATGCTGCCCCCTGCATCAATTCCTCAGTCACACATTCATCTGCCAAATCATCCTACTCTTACCCTCATTGCCACATGACACAGACATTGCTACCCTGGAGGTCCTGCTTTTGAACTTTCTGCCTAATTCCTTATACTCTTTCTTCAGGACCTCCTCCCTTTTCCTAGCTTTGCTATTAGTACCAATATGTTCCTCGACTTCCAGCTGTTAACCCTCCCAATGCAGTGGACCCAATCTGAGACATCCCTGATCCTGGCACGTGGGAAGCAATATACCATCCGGGTGTCTCTTTTACAACTACAGAATCTGCTTTCTGCGCCTCTGTTTTTGGAATCCTCTATCACTTCGGCACTCCTTTTCTCCCCCCTTTTCTCCCCCCTTTTCTTCTGAGCCACAGAGACAGACTGGATGCCAGAGATCTGCTTTCAGTTGCTTTCCGCTGATACGTTATTTCTCTCCCCCCACCCAGCCCATCCCAACAGTCTCAAAAATGGTATATTTATTATTGAGGGGAATGGCCCTAATCAGACTATGCTCTCCAAATGCTCGTAAATCCTTTCACTAAGATCTTCAAAAATTTGTCTACCACTGAAGTAAGACTCGATGGTTAAAATGTCTACTCAATAGGTATAACTGCTATCAATTTGCGTAATTGTGCAATGTATCTGTAAATGTAGGTAGAACAATGTTGTAACAAATTGCCCTATTCTACAGACTGATTTATTAATTTTGTAGTGGAACCCACAATAACTGTGGGGGCTGGCCCTGAACCACTTGTAGATGGCGCCAATGCGACAGTTGCAGCAGTATGCACAGCAGCTAATGGAAAACCTGAAGCAATTGTTTCCTGGGAAAGTGATCTTATTGGAGAACAGGAGCTGACAAAAATTTCTGCTCCAAATGAAACTGTCACTGTTATCAATCAGTTCAAGATCATTCCATCCCGATTTGTGAGGAAGAGACCAATTACCTGCATAGTGAGCCATCCGCCATTGAATACCACTGTTCGGGTGCCATATGCCTTGGATGTACAGTGTAAGTACTTGGATTTCTAAATTGTATATTTAAAGCTCTATGAATCTAAACTGTAAATTTGATTTAAGAAATAATATTACTGTTTACACATGATTGCTGTAAGTAGCACACATAAAAGTTGCTGGTGAACTCAGCAGGCCAGGCAGCATCTCTAGGAAGAGGTACAGTCGACGTTTCGGGCCGAGACCCTTTGTCAGGACTAACTGAAAGAAGAGCTAGTAAGATCTCTTACTAGCTCTTCTTTCAGTTAGTCCTGACGAAATGTCGACAGTACCTCTTCCTAGAGATGCTGCCTGGCCTGCTGCGTTCACCAGCAACTTTTATGTGCGTTGCTCGAAATTCCGGCATCTGCAGATTTCCTCGTGATTGCTGTAAGTAGGTTTATTTTAAATGTATGGGAAAATGTATTAAACTTAAATAGTAGAATTTTATATTGGTTTTTGAGGGACTGATATTTTCCAGCTTGCTTTTTTCAGCAGCAAAGAAAAATGAGGGGTAGGGCTAACAATAAGCAGAAAAGAAATAGCAAATAAAGTTGAAGAGGAGCATGGTTAGAGAATAATCTTGTTACCAAGCTGAATCATCTGGCAGTAGAATCCTCGAAGGCAATGGCACAGTGGAGGCAAGATCAATTACAATTTTTAGATATGGACCATGTTGCAAGGCAAGTAAGTGTACACACACACATATATCATAGAATGTTATAGAACAAAAAGGCTGTCTGCTGTACTCTTCCCAGTGCATTTGAATGAGGTCATCTTGGTAACATGGCAGGATTATGAATTATAGACCAAAAATTTTGAATTAATTGAGCCTCAAACATACTCTTTTATTCCAGTTTCCACAAATGCTATGTTCTGCATCTCTCCCTTTGTCTTCCTTTATTTACATCTCTTTCAACAAGTCAACTGCATTTAACAACCTTCACCACTGTCACAGCCAGTGCCAGCACCTTCTGTGGCATTCTGTTTCTCTTGGTTTTCTACCCTCCCATAGGCTTTCCCTTTTGCTTTCTACATTACTTTCTTTTGTACAACCTAAAGCATCCATGTTCTCTAACTTTCAAAGGTCATCTGCCTGAAATATTAACTGTTTCCCTGTCTGCCTTGACATGTTGAGTATGTCCAGTTTTGTTATTGCCTTGATGTAATTATCTGGTCCATATGCAAATGGTGGATCATGGAAAGGACAGTTTTGAATGTCATAGTCATAGTCATACTTTATTGATCCCGGAGGAAATTGATTTTCGTTACAGTTGCACCATAAATAATAAATAGTAATATTACTATTAGTAAATAGTAAATAGTAATTGTCATTCAAATAATAAATAGTAATAGAATAGTAATAGAAAATAGTAATAAATAGTTAAATAGTAATATGTAAATTATGAAATAAGTCCAGGACCAGCCTATCGGCTCAGGGTGAGGTCTGTAGAACAATCTTTCCGTCAACATGAAAGTCAGATAAATTTGTAAGCTGCTTTAGTACAACACAGCTAGTCAGAGTAAAGTTTACACTGCTCAGCAATGTGTATTTACATACAGTTGCAAGAAAAAGTTTGTGAACCGTTTGCAATTACCTGGTTTTCTGCGATAGTTATTCATAAATGGGTGATCATGATTGTGCAGCCAAGTTTCCATCAAACTCAATATATAAGTTTGCTGATAACACAACAATTGTAGGCCGTATCTCGGGTAATGATGAGTTTGAGTACAGAGAGGAAATTAAGAACCTGGTGGCATGGTGCGAAGACAATAACCTATCCCTCAACATCAGCAAGACGAAGGAATTGGTTGTTGTCTTCAGCAGGGGTAGCGGACCGCAGGACCCAATTTACATCGGTGGTGCGCAAGTGGAACAGGTCAAAAGCTGTAAGTTCCTCGGGGTCAATATCACAAATGACCTGACCTGGTCCAACCAAGCAGAGTCCACTGCCAAGAAGGCCCACCAGCGCCTTTTCTTCGTGAGAAAACTAAAGAAATTTGGCCTGTCCCCTAAAACCCTCACTAATTTTTATAGATGCACCGTAGAAAGCATTCTTCTAGGGTGCATCACAACCTGGTATGGAAGTTGTCCTGTCCAAGACCGAAAGAAGCTGCAGAAGATCGTGAACACAGCGCAGCACGTCACACAAACCAGTCTCCCGTCCATGGACTCACTTTACACCATACGCTGTTGGAACAGCGCTGCCAGGATAATCAAGGACACAACCCACCCAGCCAACAGACTTTTCATCCCTCTTCCCTCCGGGAGAAGGTTCAGGAGCTTGAAGACTTGTACGGCCAGATTTGGGAAGAGCTTCTTTCCAACTGTGATAAGACTGGTGAACGGATCCTGACCCGGATCTGGGCCGTACCCTCCAAATATCCAGACCTGCCTCTCGGTTTTTTTGCACTACCTTACTTCCCATTTTTCTATTTTCTATTTATGATGTATAATTTAAATTTTTTAATATTTACTCATTTTAACTATTTTTAATATTTAATATTTGTAATCCAGGGAGTGTGAAGTGCAGAATCAAATATTGCTGTGATGATTGTACATTCTAGTACCAATTGTTTGGTGACAATAAAGTATAAAGTATCTTCATCAAAGTCGCAATAATTGACAAACGCAGTTGGTCTGAACTAATAACACACATAACAATTGTACTTTTTATGTCTTTATTGAACACATTGTTTAATCATTCACAGTCCAGGCGAGGAAAAAGTATGTGACTCCTTGTATTTAATAACTGGTAGAACCCCTTTTAGCAGCAATAATCTCCACCAGATGTTTCCTGTAGCTGCTGATCTGACTTGCACAATGGTGAGGAGGAATTTTAGACCCCTCCTCCATACAAAATTGTTTCAGTTCATCAATATTTCTAGGATACCTTGTATGAACAGCCCTTTTCAGGTCATGCCACAGCACCTCAATTGGGTTAAGCTCTGGACTATTACTTGGCCATTCCAAAACGCAAATTTTCTTTTTTTATGAACCATTCTGTTGTTGATTTTCTCTTGTGTTTCGGATCATTATCTTGTTGCATCATCCAACTTCTAATAAGCTTCAGGTGAGGGACTGCTGCCTTGACGTTCTCCTGTAAAATGTCTTGAATTCATTGTTCCCTCATCCATTGCAAGCTGTCCAGGCACTGAGGCAGCAAAGCTGCCCCAAAGCATGATGTTCCTTCCACCATGCTTCACAGTTGGGATGAGTTTTGGTGTTGATGTGCAGTGTCCTTTTTTCTCCAAACACAGTAATATAGATTTCTGCCAAAATGTTCAACATTTATCTCATCTGTCCACAGAACATTGTCCCAGAAGCATTGTGGAACATCCACATGGTCTTTTGCAAACTTGAGACATGCAGCAAAGTTGTCTTTTTCTTGGAGAGCAGTGGTTTCCTCCATGGTGCCCTACCATGAACACCATTCTTCGGTATTTTTCTGATAGTGGACACATGAAAAGAGACTTTAGCAAGTTCCAGAGGTTTCTATGTGTTTGTTGCTGTTACCCTTGGTTTCTTTTTCACTTCCTTCAGCCTTGCACGTTATGCTCTTGGTGTGACCTTTGCAGGATGTCCATTCATAGGGAGAGTAGCAACAGTACTGAGTTTCCTCCATTTGTAGACAATTTCTCTCACTGTAGACTGATGAACACTCAGGTCTTTAGTTACTTGTTACATACACCTGTTAGGGTGCTTTCTCCAGTTACCTTATAGGGTAACCATAGCCTTCAGCCAGGAGCAGATGTCATCAGGTGGTTCCCAACCTTCACAGAGTGTTCGACCCTTAACCATGACACTCTCCAGTTGGTGGGCTGGCAGTGGTGGCCAAATCACTGCCCATCTGCTCCTGGCTTCCAGCTCTCCTCCTCTCGCCTACTCCAAATCCAACAAGAGGCTTGTTCTGCCTCTTCCCTCATCCTACGAGCTGCTTGTTGTTTAGCTTCTTTCGTCCAGGCCCAGATCTGACAACAACCGCCATGCTAATTTGGCTGGGAAACCTCTGCAGCCAGTCTCCACAGGGAACAACCATGCCTGCCTTCCCTTGTCTTTACACTCCTGCACTAAGGGCTGGTACTTCAAGGCCTTTCTCTCGTGGGCCTCTTCCCATCCCTCTTCCCACCCCTCTTCCCACTGCACAGTCAGCTCAACTAGAATTATTTTCTTGTCTTCGGTTGACCACAGTACAATGTTTGGGCGCAGGGTTGTGTGCACCACATCCGGGAACTGCAACCTCCTTCCCACATCGACCCTCATCTCCCAGGACCTGGCAGTTAGCAGCAGATTGGGCTTTGGTTGTTTGCAACTCTCTACAATTCTTCTAAGGTACTCTGAAAGTTGTTTTGATCTAGGCATGGTGCACATGAACAGACTTTTTTTGAGAAGAGCAGGCTCTGTCAGTAAGACTTTGTGCGTCCTTTTTATAGGGCAGGACACCTCTACAACCCACACCTCCAATCTCATCTCATTGATTGAGACACCTGACTCCAAATGGCTTTTCTAGAAGGCTTTACGCCAGAGATTCACATATTTTTTTGAACCTAGACTGTGATTGTTTAAATGGTGTACTCAATATTGACGAGAAGTAGTACAGTTGTTTGGGTGTTTTTAGGCAGATTGAGTTTGTCACAGTTAGCACAGAACACCCCTGTGGCCATTCCCCTCAAAAATAGTTATACTGCTGTGGGGGATGACCTCCCAGGGGAATGCCATGGAGACCAGGTTACTGACATTGAACATAGGTCCATGGTGCAGAAGGGAAAGAGGGAGAAGAGGGGAACGATAGTGATAAGGGACTCAACAGACAGGAGATTCTGTGGACATGAGTGGGACACCCGGATGTTATGTTTCCTCCCAGGTGCAAGGGTCAGGGACACCTTGGATCATGTCCACAACATTTTGGAAAGAGAGAGAGAGCAGCCAGGTATCTTGGTACATATTGATACAATGACATAGGAAGGAAAAGCAAAGAGGACCTGAAAAGAGAATTCAGAGAGCTAGGTAGAAAGCTGAGAAGCAGAACCTCCTGGGTAGTAATTTCTGGATTGCTGACTATGCCACGTGCAAGTGAGGGTAGAAACAGGATGATTTGACAAATTAATACGTGGCTGAGAAACTGGTGCAGGGGGCAGGGTTTCAGGTTCTTGGATCATTAAGATCTCTCCTGGGGGAGGTATGACCTGCTGAAAAGTGACGGGTTGCACCTGAACCCGAAGGGAACCCATATTCTCATGAGCAGGTTTGTTAGAGCTGTTGGGGTGGGTTTGAACTAATTTGACAAAGATGGGAACCAGAGTGAAGGGCCTCATGATAGGACGGATGGAAAAAAGCAAAGATACCATGCAGTCAGACTGTCAGGAAAGGCAGGCAGATGATAGGACTTAATTGCAGCCAACAGGGTGAATATCAATGCATTAGGGGATGTAGAATTAGAAAGGGTAGCAAGTAGGGACTCAAAAGTGCTATATCTAAATGCATGGAGTACAAGAAACAAAGTGGATGATCTTGTTGCTCTATTACAGATTGTTTGGTATGATGTTGTGGCTATCACTGGATCATATCTGAAGATTGGTTGTAGTTGGGAGCCAAATATCCAAGGTTACACGTTATATTGGAAGGTAGCGGGCGGGTGGGGTGAGATGGCTCTGCTGGTAAAGAATGGCATCAAGTCATTAGAAAGATGTGACATAGGATCGGAAGATTTTGAATGGAGGAAATAGACATGAATTGGAAACAAAACCTAATTTGCATTTTTTTTTTTTTTTTACCTGATTTTAGTCCAGTTAAATGCTAACTATCTATTTCTCTCCATAGATGCTGTCCAGCTTACTGAGTTCCTCCAGCTTTGTATATGTTGCTTGCAAGCTGGTCAGTTAGTAAAATATTGTCAGCATTAATATGAAAGTGGACTTCATTCTATTAATGTGATGCATTTCCTTAATCTCCCATTTTCTTGCCCATTTTTGTTAATTTGTTTCAACAAATGCCTTTATCTTTGTAAAGAGCATATCATGTGTAATATATTCAATGTGTCTATAGTTTAGACTTGTGATTGTTCTTAATATATTCTTAATATATACCTTATGGATTCCGAAAGGCATGATTATGAGATTTTATAATTCATAATGAAACACCCTCGTTTCCTTGGTTGCGTAAGTCTATGGAAGACACTCTCGCGTCCCGCCAAACTCATGAGATTGAGACTGCTCATCCCACCCCAAATCCCGGTTTGTGTGGATGGTGTGTAAGTTACAAATCAGTGCCACAAAATAACAGACAGTACACTGCATACGATTAAAGGAATTATATTTATAAATCTTAACTAAAGGGTTAGTAAAGGATACAAAAAGAAATAGGCCCATTCTAATTAAACAGTCAAATGTGCACAAGTTGGAGCTCATCTTGAACTTCTCTGTCACTCACCTGCTGGGCCCTCAGTCAGCGTGAACGCCCACACCACCTTCCAAACATTGCTCTCAATCCATCTCAAACAAAAGGGTCTCCCACCGGATTGTATGCTACAACCGGTTCTCCCCAGCATCTTCTCTCTCCATCTCCTGCCAAACAAAAGCCCAAGACCAACCTTATTGTCCCTCACCAAGAAAACCTCCCGCTAATTGAATGGCACACATTCCACATCACCCTTTATCTTCAACGATAACCCAAACAGGCTGAAAGCAGAACAGAGCTGCTAAATGAAATACCTACAGCCATCAGTATGATCATGTCTGATCTGATCATAGACTTGTCCTGGCTTTTCCGCATAATCCTTAATCCTCTACTATTCAAATATCTATTCAACCTTGTCCTAAATATATTTACTAAGATCGCTTTCACTGCTTCATTGGGCAGAGAATTCCACAGATTCACCACTCTTTGGGAAAATCAGTTGCTCCTCATCTGTCTTAAATTTACTCCCCTGAATCTTGACGTATGTCCCCTAGTTCTAGTCTCACCTAGTTCTTACCAGTGGAAACAACTTTCCTGCCTTTATCTTATGTGTAATTTTCTTAAATATTCATAATTTCCTTTCATAATTTTATATGTTTCTATAAGATCTCTTTTCATTCCTCTGAAGTCCCAGGCAACTCAATTTTTCCTCATAGCCTAACCCCCCTCATCTCTGGAATCAACCTGGTGAATCTCCCCTGTGCCACCTTCAAAGCTAGTTTATCCTTCCTCAAGTAAGATCAGAACTGCACACAGTACTCTAGATGCAGCCTTTGCAAACTTCCAGCATCTGCAAAATGTCTTATGTTTCGAAATTTGCTGGGCTCTTTTCGAATTATAAATATATGCTTTCTTGGTACAAAATAAACTGTATTTTGTAATGATGAGAGATTGAAAAGAGATGATGTACCCTTCTGGCATTTCAGGCCAAATTCACCTTTCATATTTTCTTCATTATATTCTACCTGTCTTGTTTTTGTCCATATCTTGGGTGCTTCTGCATCCTCCCCCAACTCTCTTCCACTTGTTTTTAAACTTAGATATATTACACCTCATCATCTCATCCAAATCATTCATATTGGTTGTTAACAGATGGCTGTGTTCCTTGGGGTATCTCAAGTCACAGCCTTCACAATTTTAGTTTTCCAATAAGCAGTCTACTCCTAATTATCTTCAAACCCATATGTTGTGTGACTTACTATGTGACGTCTTATTGAAGGGCCGTACTGAAGGTCCAACTATACTGAATCCATTGTTTGGCCCTCACTAATTTTTCTAGTTACAGTCTCAAAATAACATTTAACAGATCTATCAAACATTATTTTACTTTCATAGAACCATGTTAAATCTGCCTAATCCTGCTATTGTTATCTAAATACCCTTCTAAGTACCTCTTAATACATTGCACCATTTTTTTTTATCTGCTATTAAATTTGGGCTAACTATGATAGAGTTACCATATTTCATTCTCCTTTGTTTTGCCATATTGGACTTCTACTTGCTGTCTTCCAATTTACAGGAATGCCTTATAAAACAATGATATGCTGTGTTTGGCATCATCTTAAATGAAATGGCACCCATTTAAAATGTTGAAATACATTTCACATGCAGGGCTTGCAATGGTTGTCCTTTCACCTGTTCACTTCCCATTATCTGGAGACCCAAACATTCCTTCTAGGTGAAGTAACAATTCATTTACACTTCTAACCTAGCATGATGCTATAAATGTGGTCCTCAAAATATGTACTCTTCTACATTGGACGCATTGGGCAACTGTTTTATGGAAGACATCAGTTAATTGTTTTCTGTTCCCAATCTGAGCTATTTTTTTTGTGGTCTTCTACACTCTTAATATGGGAAATAACACCTCCTCTGCCTCTTGGGTATATTTGCAGCATTCTGGAATAGATAACAAATTTAACAGTTCAGGATCAGAATCAAGTTTGTTATCACCGGCATGTGTCATGAAATTTGTTAACTTAGCAGTAGCAGAAAGTTGCAATACATAATATAGAAGAAAAAATATAATAAATAAATCAATTACAGTATACATATATTGAATAGATTAAAAATCATGCAAAAAACAAATAAATTATATTTTAAAAATTGAGGTAGAGTCCGAGGGTTCAATATCCATTTAGGAATCAGATGGCAGAGGGGAAGAAGCTGTTCCTTAATCACTGAGTGTGTGGCTTCAGGCTTCTATACCACCTACCTGATGGTAACAGTGAGAAAAGGGTTGGAGGTCCTTTAATAATGGACAGTTTCAGGTGAACCTCCTTCTCTGAACCAGAGCAAAGCAGTTTTACTGCAAGTCATCCATCTATAATATTGATCATTTTTCTCTCTTCACTAGCATGGCTATTTCCTGCACTTCTGCATTTTATACCACCTTTTAATTTTCTTAAACAAGGTGGCATCATTGATAATTTATCAACTCAGCCCATCAGAGATCCCTGTTTCCTGTCCATCACGTTCTCATCCTCTGCACAATGTAAAACGTTTCTCAGTTCTGATGAAGGGTCTCAAACATGAAATATTAACTTGGTTTCTCTGGGGTTAGTGTAGATTTTTGGCCCCATTAACGTCTCTACTTTTATACCAATGCTAATTTCTTTAAGCTTTTCAGCCAATCGAAGCCTTTTGTTCTACATTGTTTCATAGTCTCTAGTTTTCTTCTAAATTGCGGGAAGACCACAGACATAAACTCTTCAGCTCAACTCATCCATGCCTATCTAAACTAAAGGATGCTTGACATTTGTGGTAGGGCTTGAATACTACCACCTCTTATCAAGTTAAACCAAGCAACATGGGAGGGAGCAGGGCTTGGCTTCCAGATAAGCTGGAAGCATACCTTCTATGCTCACTTTGACCTTCAAAACATGGAGGAATCATCACAACTTCCACAGACCTGATGACTCTATGATTTCAGTCTCTGCTGGTGATGTGCGAACCTTCATGAGGGTGAACCCATGGAAAGCATCCAGCCCAGGTGGGGTACCTAGCCAATAATGTTCCCTCTAATTTGTAATGACCAGTGTATGCAAAATTCTTGTGCTGTGTGTTTTTTTTGCCCGGTGACAACGTGTGCATACTGAATTTTATATATAGTGTTATTAATTTGAACAGCTAGCAAAACACTGTCAATAAGAACTTTAATCTCCTCTGGGTTTGATCGTTTCGCTGTCATTCATCTGCACTCTCACAAAACATGTACGTAGCAGGTCTGTAGCATGTAATGAAGGATTTTCTCATTGCAGCTTTTGCACACCGTCTATATGTGATTTGCTTGCTAAATGACACTTTAAAAAGTCAAGTTTCCAAGTATCACTTCACTTCTTCCTACTTGCAAATTCTCCAGCAACTTTTGCATCGCGACAATACACATAGTAACACAATTTTCTGTATTGTACATTAACATTTCTTACCTTGTGAGCTTTTGGTGTAGCTGTTTCTACGTTTCATTTAGCCATCCGGTTTAAATGAACTAACAGTTCTTTTGCGCTTCATGCTATTTGCTGCTTTGGAATTTGAGATGGTATAAATAAGCCAGTTTTAAAATCTGCAGACAAATCATCACAAATTCCGCGTTGTCGGCACCGTTGACATCAGAAACCGGAAAAGGAAATGTGATTGTGTACAATCATGAAATATACTTGACATGCCAATGAGTGTGACAACCTTTTGTGTGCAGTTTAAATTCCTTTGTGCACTAGTAGCAAAAGATGTTGTGCGTGCACACCTAGAAGGAACTTTGGCCAAGTACCTAAGACTTGTGCTGATCCGTTCAGATTGGCAGCATCTCCTCCATGATCTCCATCAGCACAGGTGAACCACAAGGTTAATCCCCTGCTCTACTGGCTTTACACTTATCACTGTGTGACCATCCATAGCTCCAATGCCATATTCAAGTTTGCTGATGACACTACTGTGATACACCAAATCAAAAGGTGGTGATAAATTAGCATTTAGGAGGGAGATTAACAGCCTGTCTGAATGGTGTCATAACAACACCCAGGTTGCTTCTCAGGGAGGAGTTTATATGTTTCATTACCAACTTCTCAAAGCACTTGAGGCAGACCACCACGTTCTTCATGGGCACTGGTATAAGTGAAGCCTACTTGAAGTAGGTGGGTACCACACATGCTGAAGCGAGAGGTTAAAGATCTCAGTGAACACACTAGCTTGTTGATCAGCACAGGTCTTTAGTATTTGGCTGGGTACCTTGTCCAGGCCAGATGTTTTTCGTGGGTTCACCCTCCTAAAGATAGCTTGTACTTCAGCTTCAGAGACTGAAATCATAGGTTCTTCGAGGATGTGGGACTCTGTGATAGTTCCTCCATGTTTTGACGGTCAAAGTGTACATAGAAGGCTCATCTGGAAGCAAAGTCCTTAAGACCATAAGACATATTCAGCCCATTGAGTCTGCTCCACCATTCCATCATGACTGATCCCAGATCCCACTCAACCCCATCCATCTGCCTTGTCACCATATCCCTTGAATCCCTGACCGATCAGGAAGCTATCAACTTCTGCCTTAAGTACACCCACGGACTTTGCCTCCACTGCATTCTGTGGCAGAGTATTCCACAGATCCACCCTCTGAATTCCTCCTTACCTCTGTTCTAAAAGGTTGTCCCACAAATTTGAGGCTATGCCCTCTAATTCTGGATACCCCCACCATAGGAGACATCCACTTTATCTAATCCTTTCAACATTCAGTAGGTTTCAATGATATCTCTCCACATTCTTCTAATTTCAGAGAGTACTGGCCCAAAGCTGCGAAACGCTTCTCATATGTTAACTCCTTCAGTCCCCGAATCATCCTTGTGAATCTCCTCTGGACTCTCTCCAATGACAACACATCCTTCCTGAGATATGGGGCCGAAAACTGTTGACAATACTCCAAGTGTGGCCTGACAAGTGTCTTATTATTAGTGTCTCAGCATTATCTCCTTGCTTTTATATTCTATTCCCCTTGAAATAAATGCCAACATTGCAACAAGTCCTGCTGTCTCACATATTGTTTGATTTAACTTTATAAGAAGTGTTGGTATCAAGCACTGGCACATTTGTTGAGCATTAGTGTTACCTGGAACTGGACCTCTTGTAATTTCTAAATTTTGTGGAAAATTCTACAAAAGTGGATACGGCCCAGTCCATCATGGGTAAATCCTCCCAACCATTGAGCACATCTACATGAAAACTGTATTTATGTTATTGTACTATTATATTTGTTATTTATAGAACATAGAAATCTACAGGCCCTTTGGCCCAAAATGTTGTGCTGATCATGTAGCCTATTCTAGAGACTGCCTAGAATTTCCCCAGCACATAGCCCTCCATCATCCCGCAGAGACTAGTGGTGAAACTGTTGCTGCTTGGCCTTAGCACTGCCATGTGTTGGTGGATTCTGGATTTCTTGACAGAGAGACCACAGTCAGTCCGTGTTGGCAGGAACATCTCTGACCCATCACACTGAGCACTGGATCCCCACAAGGCTGTGTGCTTAGCCCATTGCTGTTTATATTGCTAACACATGACTGTGCAGCTATATTCAAGGAGAACCTGATCATTAAATTTGCAGATGATACCACAGTGGTGGGGCTCATCAGCAAAAATGATGAAACTATGTACAGGGAGGAGGTCAAACACCTAGAGAGCTGGTGCAGGGATAACAACTTGATGCTTAATGTCACCAAAACCAAGTTGATGATCGTCGATTTCAGACGGTCTCAGCCTGAGCACACACCCCTCAGCATCAGCGGCTCCACAGTGGAGAGAGTGGAAAACATCAAGTTCCTTGGGGTGCAGATCTCGGACAATCTCACCCGGTCCAGGAACACCACCGGGATTGTGAAACGGGCCCAGCAGAGATTGCACTTTCTGAGGAAGCTTAAACAAGCATCCCACCCCACTAACATCTTAACTACATTCTACAGAGGCGTGGTTGAGAGTGTGTTGACCTTTTGCATCACAACCTGGTACTCCAGCTGCAGTGCTGTCAACAAAAAAAGCCTTTCAGAGGGTGGTTAGGAGAGCAGAGAAGGTTATTGGGGTCTCCCTGCCTTCTGTCCAAAACCTCTTTCAGAGTCAATGCCTCCAGAAGACACGGTACATCATTAAAGACCCCTCACACCCTCTCCATGAACTGTTTGTTCTTCTGCCATCAGGCAAATGTTACAAGAGCATCAAAACTGAAACCACAAGGCTACTAAACAACTTCCTCCCACAGGCAGTCAGACTGCTAACTAGCTGCTCCACCTGACTCTGCTTTGGACACTTTTAACTTGCACTGGACACTTATAACTGATTTTAACTGACATGTGGCTGTTGTGTTTTACTACTTATTGTTATGTTTATTATTTAGTGTTGTGTTTGTTATGTTATGATTGCACTGCCCCTGAGAAACGCTGTTTCATTCTGTCCTGCAGAGCTGATGTATGTTTAGATTGACAATAAAGTTTTTTGAATCTTGAATTTGAATCTTGAATTTTTCTAATCTCCAGGTACCTACCTAAGAGGCTCTTAAAAGACCCTGTTGTATCCACTTCCACCACCGCTGCCGGCAGTGCATTCCACACACCCACCACTCTGTGTGGAAAAACTTACCTCTGACATCCTCTCTGTACCTATTTCCAAGCACCTTAAAACTAAGTCCCCTTATGTTAGCCATTTCAGCCCTGGGAAAAAGCCTCTGGCTATCCACACAATCAGTGCCCCTCATCATCTTGTACAAATATAAATCATTTTTTATTTTTTTTTTGCATTTGCAAGTCCTGTTGTCGTCTGGTTGAATGCCCTAGTTGGACAGTCTTCCATTAATTCTGATATTGTTATTATTCTATAGGTTTATTGAGTATGCCTACAAGAAAATGAATCTCAGGGTTGTATATGGTGATGTTTATGTACTTTGATAATAAAATTTACTTTAAACCCGTTTGACTGCAGTTGCCCATATCTTTTTTTGTCCATGTACCTGTCCTAATGTTTGAGTTAAATTCCATCTGCCATTCCTTTACACACTTTCCCAATGGTTAAATATTATGTTATAAGCTTAACCAATCTTCTTCTTTGTCCATGTCAAAGTTATCATCTGCAAAGTTGATAATTACACTGCCTATATTCTGATATAAAGCATACATATGTGACAAACAACAGGACACCAATCCCTAAAGCATACTCTTGGTCATAGACCTCCAAAATGAAAAGCAACCATGCACTATTGTTCTTTGCTTCTAACCCTAAGTCAATTTTGTAGCCAGTTACCAAGTTCACACTGGATTCCATGTGTTCTCACCTTCTGGATCAGCATGTCCTGTGGATTTTGTCAAAGGTCCTGCTAAAGTTTATGTGACAATGTCTACTACCCTGCCCTTGTCGGTCACTTCTTGAAAAATACTAAATCAAATTTGTGAGTCATGATTTTCCATGACTATCCCTGTGACTATTCCATGAAATCCTCTCTCTCAGAATCCGCTTCAGTGACTTGTCAAACTATAGATGTTAATGGCTTGTTCTTAGAGCCCTTCTTAAATATGGTCATGGAGTTGTACAATGTGGAAACGGGCCCTTCCCTGCCAGGCAAGGTGCCTTCCTGTGATATTTCAATTTGCCTGCATTTGCACCACATGACTGTAAATTCTTGTAATCAATGAACTTGAAATATTGTAACTATATCCATCTTCTGGCAGCTTGTTCCATATTACCCTTTGCCCTCTGTGCGGAAAAACTTGCCTCCAATGGTCTGTTTAAAACTGCCTCATCCCATCTTAAATTATGCCCATCAAAGTTGCTGGTGAACGCAGCAGGCCAGGCAGCATCTCTAGGAAGAGGTACAGTCGATGTGTCGGGCTAAGACCCTTCGATTAACTTATGCCCTCTAGTTTTAGAGTTCTCTATGCTGAGAAAAGAATATGACCACCTATCTTAGCTATGCCTTCCATAATTTAAAAAAAAATTCTGTAAGGTTATCCATCAAGGAAAACAGTCTTAACCTATTTAGTCTCTCCTTATAACTCAAGCTCCTAGGTTTTGGCAGCATCCTCATGTAACTAAGGCACGATAAGTAAAATAAAGAGACAGCATACGCTATCCTCCAGAATTTGGGTTTCTTGCTTTTGGAATATGTATTAACAATGACAATAAAGGAATTTGCAGATATGACAATATGGTTGACTGAGGAATAAAACTTTAGATAGCAAAATGATATTGATCTCGTAGTTTGGACAGCAAAGTAGCAATATAATTAAATTGAGAAGTTGAGGTATTGGTTTGAGGGAGGTGTAACAAAGCAAAGGAATTGCACAGCAATGAGAGGATATCAGCTGGTGTGTGGCAGAAGGACCTTGGAATATGTGTTTAAAGATCCTTTAGTATTGTGGGACAGGTTAATCTAATGTTCTTTATTTACTGCGGCTTAGAATATGAGAGGTGTGAGAAGGTTAAGTTAAAAGTATAAATAATTACACAAGGATCACTGTTGAGTGCTGAATACAATTCTGGGCATTACCCTTGAAGATAGATGTAAAGATTCAGAGATTTATGAGGACTTCATCAGTTTTGGTAAATATTAGCAGGAAAGGTGATATAAACTGGAGTTTTCTTTACAATAGAGTAGACTGACAAGAAATTTATTTAAGGTGTGTAGAATTATTTGGGGTCCAGATAGAGTAAATGTCTGTTTTTTTTACAGATGTTTTAAAAATCTGCAGAAATTGATTTGAAGTAATTGGTGGAAAACAAATTGAAGTGAATATTTGATAAAATAAGTATTTTATTGTATATAGAGTGATTACATTGAGGGTAGCTATTGAAAAACAGATGTTTTTGACTTGCAGGGCAATTGGCTAGTGAACTGTTCTCAGGAGTGGAACCACTGTGTAAACTGGGACTGCCTGTACATTTAAGCAACACACATCAAAGTTGCTGGTGAATGCAGCAGGCCAGGCAGCATCTCTAGGAAGAGGTACAGTCGACGTTTCGGGCCAAGACCCTTCGTCAGGAGGGTCCTGAGTCCTGACGAAGGGTCTCGGCCCAAAACATTGACTGTCCCTCTTCCTAGAGATGCTGCCTGGCCTGCTGCGTTCACCAGCAACTTTGTGTGTTGCTTGAATTTCCAGCATCTGCAGAATTCCTTGTGTCTGCCTGTACATTTAATGGCAATGTTCTCTGAAACACTGAAATGCCAACTCCTGCTATAATTTGAGTGAAATTGTAATTATGAATCCAGATAAGGCCCATTAATTTTAACTGTTGAGTAAATAATGCAGGCGTGTTAATTGCAACAGTCAACATACTATGATTTGTTCCAGATGCTCCTGAAATAACTATGATGGGGTACGATGGAAACTGGTTTGTTGGAAGGAAAAATGTGCAACTTAAATGTAAAGCTGATGCAAACCCATCACCTTCTGCATACATATGGAGCAGGTATATGTGACTAATTTTCAAATGATAATATGAAACATTGGGTACAAATGTAACTGAATAGTAACTAGAGATTTATGTCTAATAGATGCCTGTAACTTATGGGTGACCTTGATCAGTGAGTTAGAATTCATGCCTTAGCATTTTTAATGTTTTCCTCATTGTGATGAAAGAGCATGCTTTCTTTCTGTCACCATGTTAACATCCTGATAGCTTGTAGCTTCATAACGGCAACAAATTGGATTTATGAATTAGAAACAAAAACACACATTTCTATAGTTAGGATATGAAGTTTACTGATAAATTAAAAAAGGCCAGATCTGAATAAATATGTAGTAATAATCAAAGATGATGTGTGCAGAACTTTAAAGCTAATGAAGTACAGTTACTGATGGTATAGGAAAACTGCCAGCCAAGATGCCTTTGCTGTGACAACATTAGACACTTCTGTACTAACAATTTTTTTTTAAATTGCATAAATTTGGGAATGAGTACTTTGGATTCTACTGAAATCATAAACTAACACAGCCTCTGAATCTTCCAGACAGTTAATGAATCAGTTCACATGTAACTTCTCTGGTTTAAAATATTATTATAATGGCAATTTGTTGCTGAAGTGGGATGATAGCAAGTTCTTCCAGGTACCTTTCCTGTTCCTTGCAATTTGCTTCATCAATACTGGCTCTTGGAGTAGTTCAACTGGGTACGATACCAATTAGTTTACTCTGCCATCCTAATTCTAACATTCGTCTACACTGTAGATAAGTTACAATAGCCTGTTAACCTAGAAACCAGCATGTGTTAGCAAACTAGAAGGAAACTGAAGTACTAGGGCAAATCCACAGAATCACAGGGAGCATACAAACTAACTTCATACAGAGGACCAGTGTCCAGAATTGAACCTGGTTTTAACATTTAAGAAAAACTTGGACAGGTACATGGATGAGAGGTGTATGGAGGGATATGGTCCAGGTGCAGGTTAGTGGGACTAGGCAGAAAACTGGTACGGCTCTGCCAAAAAGAGCCGAAAAGCCTGTTTCTGTGCTGTAATGTTCTATGGTTGCTGGAGACTTGGGGCAAGTAGGCACTATGAGTTTATGCCACTGTGCTGAATTTATGAATCTTTCTTTCTTCATTAAGTATGGATAGGGAGGATATTGGAAGTATGTTTCTTTCCTATCATCCTCAAGTATATGACAAAATATAATTGGCTTTCTTCTTTCTCATTGTCTGTCTATAATAATTTAGTTTCGAATTTTTATATGAAATTCTAGAAATATAAAATTCTTCAAATTTGCCATAAAAAGCTTCAAACCAGATGATGCTGTACCTGGCCCTAGGGTACTGATCACTGCAATATAGCACTTGGTACAGACTTCCTGTCTGAAAATCTTTCATCGACTGCTGCCCACTGTCTCCCATCTCCAAGACCGTAAGACATAGGACCAGAATTAGGCCATTTTGCACATCAGGTCTGCTTTGCTATTCTATCTGCCTGAAATATTATCCCTTTCAACCCCATTCTCCTGCCTTCTTCCTTTAAGCTTTGACCACCTGATTAATCAAGATCCTATCAATCTCCGCTTCAATATACCCAAAGACCTGGCCTCGACAGCTGTCTTTGGCAATGAATTCCACAGATTTACCACCCTTCTGGCTAAAGAAATTCCTCGTCATTTGTTTCCAAAGGGACATCTTTCTATTCTGAAGCTGCACCCTTTGGTCCTAGACTCCCCTAGTATAGGAAACGTCATCTCCACATCCACTCTCTCTAGGCCTTTCAATATTTGATATCTTTCAGTGAAATCCTGTCCTCATTCTTCTAAACCCAGAGACATCAAACATTCATAGAAACATAGAAAATAGGTGCAGGAGTAGGCCATTTGGCCCTTCGAGCCTGCACCGCCATTCAGTATGATCATAGCTGATCATCCAACTCAGAACCCTGTACCAGCCTTCCTTCCATACTCCCTGATCCCTTTAGCCACAAGGGCCATATCTAACTCCCTGTATGTTAATCCTTTCATTCCTGGGATAATTCTTGTGAAAGTCCTTTGGACTCTGTCCAAGTCAGCTATGGACCCAGAAACTCTCAAATTAGATTATCCCCAGATGACTGACTCCTAATCTTTCTCTACCTTTCCAAGCAAACATAAATCCTGCCCATCTTCTCCCACTAATGTAGAGGCTCACTGGCCTGTATTTCCAGTCTTATTTATACTACTGTTTTGAAATAGAGGACAGCCTCTTATTTCCTTCTCCGTCGTGAATGCGGTTATGTATTTATTTAGTATCCCACTTATTTCCTCAGCCTCCATGCAAAGATCACCCATTTTCCTTAGTAACTCATATAGATAGGATCTTCCTTGATCCTACTTGGGTTTTGTCCAATATCCTCTATAAACCTCAAAGGGTCTAAACTTCCTCATGCAATAAAAATACTGTTGTTATATCTATCCAGCAACTCCCCTTGATAAACTGCATGTTTTCAGTTGTTGCTTTTGATACTACTCAACTGTGATGTAAGTAATGTAATAAAGTAAGTGCATTTAACAACATATATACATTTTAGGTACATCAAGATATCATACATAGCAAGTCTCAGAGGGGCTTGAAGTTAACTCCACTATTTATTTAATTGTGTGCTTTCACAAATCTGAAGGATTTGGCATATTCACAAGAACATTTCTCTTTTGCTTTGCCACGTTAGAAGAGGATGTTACATTACCACATTGTTAAAGCTCTGAAAACCAATATGTTTATATCAGCTTTTTCAAAGTTATTTTACATGAATGTGTTAAGCCACCCCAGATTGTGCACAGTTGTTACAGGAGGAGGTGAGGATATTTTTCCACCTGCTGTGAAAAATTTTAAATATTGTATTTACGCAACAGTAAAAATTAATATTCCAGTGCAAGATTCTGCTTTCAGCAAAGTTTTATTGGTTGATGGGAAAACAAGTAACTATCATTCCATATGGTCAATCCTTGCTTTTTGATGGCTTCATTGGTGATAGAGGTAATAAGACAGAGACTAAGGGATGGAACATTTGAGCTTTGGACCCCACGGCTGATGACTTCACTCCAGTGATAGTGCAATTAAAATCCAGGCGCATTCGAGTAGTTCAAGAATTTCAAAATACATTCTGGTGAAGGTTTACATAAATTTAAGAAAAAAATCTAAAATGTGCATTTGTGCAGCAAAGGCTTTTATAAATCAGCATGATGATCAGCACAGTCATTATGGACCGAAAGGCCTGTTCCTGTATGGGACTGTTTTATGGTCTTAAAT
Organism: Mobula birostris; assembly: GCF_030028105.1. NCBI lineage: Eukaryota > Metazoa > Chordata > Chondrichthyes > Myliobatiformes > Myliobatidae > Mobula > Mobula birostris. The sequence goes on from NC_092376.1 coordinate 93,742,170, forward strand.
TACCAGACTCAGAAATAGTGGATGGAATTAGCTTTTGTGCAAATTAGTATGTGAACAACAGAATTTTGTTGAGTTCAAGTTTGTGTAAAGAAGAAAATGAGAGGCTAAATGGGAGACCATTGGGATAACAAAGAAACAGGATAAAGGATTTAGCAGCAGATGTGCTTCGGCAGTGTAAAGCAGTGCAACTAGTTAATCTCGGTGATGAGTGGTTTTGTAGTTTGGGGCACATCTGTCATATAGGAAACTAGAACTGTGAATGTTCTTCCTATTACCTAGGTGGAGGAATTTCCACTGACCTAGTATTAAATATCAGACGAGTAATGTGACAAATCAGGTTGAAGGAAATTGCCCCTGATATAGTAGGGTGTTACAATACAGAGGGTTTGATGACAATGTGGGGCGAATAGATTTCAGGGAGAGTCAGCGGGGAAAAGATTGCTCTGTGAACTAGTACTTGATAAGCTGACACAAGGAAATCTGCAGATGCTGGAAATCTGGAACAACACATTATATTCCGTCTGGGTAGCCTCCAACTTGATGGCATGAACATTGACTTCTCTAACTTCCGTTAATGCCCCACCTCCCCTTCGTACCTTATCCCTTATTTATTTATTTCTTTCCTTTTCCCTTTTTTCCTTCTCTTTTTTCTCCCTCTGTCCCTCTCACTATAACGCTTTGCCCAACCTCTGGGCTTTCTCTCCCCGCAACCTTCTTTCTCCCTAGGCCTCCCGTCCCATGATCTGCTCCCTTCTCCAGCCTCGTATCCCTTTTGCCAATCAACTTTCCAGCTCTTAGCTCCATCCCTCCCCCTCCTGTCTTCTCCTATCATTTCAGATCTCCCCCTCCCCCTCCCACTTTCAAATATCTTACTATCTCTTCTTTCAGTTAGTGCTGATGTAGGGTCTCTGCCCGAAACGTCAACTGTACCTCTTCCTATAGACGCTGCCTGGCCTGCTGCGTTCACCGGCATTTTTTGCGTGTGTTGCTTGATAAGCTGAATGCTCTTTAATGTTTTGGGAAATACATAGAAGAATCAAACCAACCAAGGCTTGTCCTGTCCAGTTGAAACAAGAAACATAGAAAACCTACAGCACAATACGGGCCCTTCGACCCACAAAGCTGTGCTGAACGTGTCCTTACCTTAGAAATTACCTAGGGTTACCCATATTTTTCTAAGCTCCAAGTACCTGGATATGTGCGTGGATAGGGCGTTGGCTGATTGGCAGGAAACAGAGAGTGGGAATAAAGGGATCCTATTCTGGTTGGCTGCCGGTTACCAGTGGTGTTCCGCAAGGGTTCCGTGTTGGGGCCGCTTCTGTTTGCATTGTACATCAACGATTTGGATTATGGAATAGATGGCTTTGTGGCTAAGTTTGCTGATGATACGAAGATAGGTGGAGGGGCCGGTAGTGCTGAAAAACCGAAGAGTCTGCAGAGAGACTTGGAAGAATGGGCGAAGAAGTAGCAAATGAAATACAATGTTGGAAAGTGTATGGTTATGCACTTTGGCAGAAGAAATAAACGGGCAGACTATTATTTAAATGGGGAAAAAATTCAAAGTTCTGGGATGCAACGGGACTTGGGAGTCCTCGTACAGGATACCTTTAAGGTTAACCTCCAGGTTGAGTCGGTGGTGAAGAAGGGGAATGCAATGTTGGCATTCACTTCTAGAGGAATAGAGTATAAGAGCAGGGATGTGATATTGAGGCTCTATAAGGCACTGGCGAGACCTCACTTGGAGTACTGTGGGCAGTTTTGGTCTCCTTATTTAAGGAAGGATGTGCTGACATTGGAGAGGGTACAGAGAAGATTCACTAGAATGATTCCAGGAATGAGAGGGTTAACATATGAAGAACGTTTGTCCGCTCTTGGACTGTATTCCTTGGAGTTTAGAAGAATGAGGGGAGACCTCACAGAGACATTTTGAATGTTGAAAGGCATGGACAGAGTGGATGTGGCAAAGTTGTTTCCCATGATGGGGGAGTCTAGTACGAGAGGGCATGACTTAAGGATTGAAGGGCGCCCATTCAGAACAGAAATGGGAAGAAACTTTTTTAGTCAGAGGGTGGTGAGTCTATGGAATTTGTTGCCATGGGCAGCAGTGGAGGCCAAGGCATTGGGCGTATTTAAGGCAGAGATTGATAGGTATCTGAGTAGCCAGGGCATCAAAGGTTATGGTGAGAAGGCAGGGGAGTGGGACTAAATAGGAGAATGGATCAGCTCATGATAAAATGTCGGAGCAGACTAGATGGGCAGAATGACCGACTTCTGCTCCTTTGTCTTATGGTCTTATAGTCTTACCTATCCAGGAGATTTTAAAAGACCCTATAATATCCACCTCCACCACCGTCGCCAGCAGCCCATTCCACGCACTCACCACTCTCTGTGTATATATAAAAAAACAATTTACCCCTGACATCTCCTCTGTACCTACTTCGAAGCACCTTAAAACTGTGCCCTCTCGTGCTAGCCATTTCAGCCCTGGGAAAAGCCTCTGACTATCCACACGAAGGATAGGAAATATTTTGGTGGAAGGTGGATCTATTGGATGTGGTAGATTAGATTAGGAGGGGGTAGTTCACCAAGGTCACAGCCGCTTGTAAATTGCAGCTCTGATAAAGATTCTTAACAAATGGCAACACCTGTTGTAAGCAATCATGCAGGGAATTACAGGAGAGAAAGTGGTATAGTTGCACAGCTAATAATTCCACCACTGCCTCACAGTGCTAAAGACCATGGTTCATTCTTTGAAGTCTGAATGGAGTTTGCTGGTGCTTCCTGTGACCACAGGAATTTCTTTGAGATATTTCAAACATTTTTCCTCCTCTTCCCTCCTCCCAACCCATATTTTAAAGATGTGCAGATTGCTGCGTCAATTGACCACTATAAATTGCCCCAAGTCTCCAGGTGAGTGATAGAATCTGGAGAGAGCTGATGAGAATGATAGGAAGATTGAAAAAGAATGTGATTAACATAGCGTTACTGTTAAATGGATAGTGCAGATTCTGGACTGAATGCGATATCTCCCTGATTCTATGACTAGTATCTGGATCTGGAAGATAGCAGTATGTACAAGGACTTTGGAAAGGAAAGGTTAAAGACAGGGCAGTCATTTGTAAGACGGGATCATGGGTTTTCGTTCAGCTCTCACTCTTAATTTCTCCTTTGGCCCACACTTCTAATAATTTCTCCTTCGACTCCTCCCACTTCCTTCAAACCAAAGGTGTACCCATGGGCAATCGCATCGGTCCCAGCTCGGCCTCCCTTTTTGTCAACTATGTGAAACAGTCTGTGTTCCAAGCCTACACTGTTATTACTTCCCAACTTTCCCTACGCTACATCGACGACTGCATTGTTGCTGCTTCCTGTTCCTATGCTGAGCTGGTCGAATTCATCAACTTTGCCTCCGACTTCCACCCTGCCCTCAAATTTACTTAGTCTATTTCCGATACCTTCCTCTGAAGACAGTTTATCCACTGATATATAAGCACACTGACTCTCATAACTACCTAGACTATACCTCTTCCCACCCTGTCACTTGTAAAAATGCCATCCTCTTCTCTCAGTTCCTCCGTCTTTGCTGCATCTGCTCTCTGTAATCTCCTGTGATGATGGAGATTGTGCAGAAAATGCTTCTGCCAATCCGAACTGACAAGTGAGGAATTCCAAGATCCAGTTGCACAAGGGGGTATTGAGGCCCAGGTCTTGAGTTTACTGATTAGTTTTGAGGGGATGATGGTATTAAATGCTGAGCTGTAATCTATAAAGAGCCTCCTGATGGATGCACCTTTGCTGTCCAAAATGTTCCAGGTTTGTGTGAAAAGCCAGTGAGATGGCATCTACTGTAGACCTGTTGCTTTGGTAGGTGAATTGGAGCAGATCCAAGTTGCCACTCAGACAGCAGCTGATATGCTTCAACACCAGCCTCTCAAAACTCTTCATCATTATGGTGCCACTGAGCGATAATCATTGAAATAGGTTACCATGCTCTTCTTAATCACCATTCTAAACAGGTCTTCAGTACTCAGCCAGGTGTTCCATCAGACCAGATGCACTCTCTTGGATTCACTGTCTTGAAGGCAGCCCACAATCATCTTCGGATTCCTGGACCAAAGGATTATTGGGAGACTTGAAGGTGTACGATGGTTCTTCTCTGTTCTGATTGTCAAAGTGAGCATAGAAGGCATTGAGTTCATCTGGAAGCGAAGCTCTGCTGTTCCCTCTGTTTAAGATTTAACTTTGTAGGAGGTTACAGCTTTCAGACCCTGCCACAGCTGTTGAGCATCTCTCGTAGATTCCAGTTTAGTCCGGAATCTCCACTTCACCTGTGAGATGGCTTTTCAGAAATCATACCTACATCTCTTGTAGCATTCTTGATCTCCAGACTTAAATGCTACTGATCTGGCTCTCAGCAAAGCCTGGATTTCATTGTTCATCCAGAGCTTCTGATTGGGGTAAACCCTGAATGATTTTGTGGGGATACACTCATCCACAATTGTTCTAATGAAGTCTGTTATGACTCTCTCCTTTAATATTCCCCCTTCTCTAACCTTTTATTTATTTCACCAATCAACCTCCCAACTCAATACTTCACCCCTCCTCCTCTCCTGGTTTCAATTATCACTTGCCACCTTGTACTACTTCCTCTCCTCTCCCCAACTTCTTTTTCTGACCTCATTTTTTCCAGTCCTGATTAAAGGGTCACAGCCTGAAACATTGACTGTTTACACTTTTCCATAGATACTGCCCGGCCTGCTGAGTTCCTCCAGCATTTTGTGTGTGTTGCTCAGATTTCCAGAATCTGGAGATGTTGTTTCTATTTTCTGCAGATGCTGAGGAACACACACATAAAACACTGGAGGAACTCAGTGTCTTGGCTTGTAATGTTAACAATTTATTCCTCTCCATGGATGCTGTTTGACTTGCCAAGGTTCACCAATTTGCTTGGAACAGAATCAAGTAACATCATGCCCCAAGGTCATTATATAGACAAGATAAGAAAGAATTAAAGAAAGGTGGGAATGGCTAATACATAGGGCAAATTTTTCAGGTCATTAGATGAAAGTATGGAGGGAGGATGTCAGAGGCAAGTTTTATTTTACAGAGAGCGGTGAGTGTGTGGAACACACTGCCAGGGTTGGTGGTCGAGGCAGATACAATAGAGGATTTTAAGAAACTCTTAGATAGGCACAAAGATGATAGGAAAATGGAGGGCTTTGTTGGAGGAAAAGGTTAGATTGGTTTACAGTAGGTTGAAAGATTAGTAAAACATTATGGACTGTATTCTGCTGCAGTGTTCTATGTTCTAAAGCAGATAATTCAGGTTTAATCTGGGGAAATTGAAGGGATATTTAACATACTGTGTAAGGGAGGGGATCGAAGCTGCTGTTTAATGTATTTTTCCATCCTTTTGTTGGTAATGGTAATCAATACAATATTGCCTTTTTCTGAAGCATGTTGATGCAAGATCTGCAATTTTAATGGTTATAAAGATTATTGCAATTCTAATTAATGTTCTGTGAATTGTCTAGATTCGAAGAACAGCTACCGGAGGATTTGCAAATTGAAAATGATACTCTAACTTTCAATAGACCACTTAACCACAACGATTCTGGTATTTACATTTGTGAGGTTGTGAACATTCATGGACATAGAAAAAATCAAAAAGTTGTCCAGATAAAAGGTATGTTTTATTTTTTTTTATATATATATACATCTTGACCCATTTGTTAGTTGTACATCACAATAGACATTTATTTTTAAAAGTTCCACTTGATATGTACAGTACATGAAAGTACAGTCATCATTTCACAGGATCAAATCAATATGCAAAGACTGGAGTGATTAATAAGGCAGGCTCTACTTTCTGAACTATGGCATTGAAATTACTCAGCCTATAATTTAGCTAAATTTGGTCTTTTGTTTTATTTTAAAGCCAGTATTTGTTGTCCTGTATTTTGCTGCATTTATTTGACCCTCTACTTTCCCAAGCCTTCCAGAACCTGCTGTAGTGAAGGATCCCCACAGCATGATGCAGCCACTACCATGCTTCACAGTAGAGATGGTGTGTTCTTGATGATGTGTAGTGTTTAGCTCACGCCAAAAGTAGCGTTGAGTCTGATGGCCAAAAAGCTCAATTTGGGTTTCATCAGAGCATAGCACCTTCTTCCAGCTGTCTTCAGAGTCTCCCACATGCCTTCTAGCAACCTCTGAGATTTCATGTGAGTTGCTTCCAACAGTGGCTTTTTCTCTGCCACTCTCCCATAAAGCTGCCAACTGGTAAAGCACCTGGGCAACAATTGTATGTGCATTCTCTCCCATCTTAGCCACTAAAGTGTGTAACTCCTCCAGAACTGTTTCTAGGTCTCTTGGTGACCTATCTTACTAGTCCCCAGACATCCCACCTTTCCCGGAAGTTCCGGGAGTCTCCCGCATATTAATAGTGGCTCCCTGATGCCCGCAAATTATATACAATATCACGGAAATCAATTTTTTTGAGACCAAGTGAGAGAAAGCAAGAGCAAGCAAGCAAAAGCGCGCAAGTGAGAGAGCGAGAAACCAAGCTAGAGTGCGAGAGTGAGAGAGAGAGAGAGAGAGAGAGAACACGAACGAGAGAACGAGAACGTATGCACGCACGCCATGGCAGTGTTCCAAAAAAAGAAAATATAAAACGTATGTCACCCCAGACTACCCTAAAGTGTACCCCTGCCTAATAGGGGTCAAAAATAATGACAGTGTTGCTCGCTGCGCTGTTGCAACAGTGACTTTTCTATTGCCCATGGTGAGTTAAGACTAGAAAAGACATGTTGAGGTGAGTTTAACAGGTGTCATTCATTCATTAACATAGCTAACGTTATTTAACGTTATAAGGTAGTGCACCCATGGCTGACAAGGGAAATTAAGGATAGTATCAATTCCAAAGAAGAAGCATACAAATTAGCCAGAAAAAGTGGCTCACCTGAGGACTGGGAGAAATTCAGAGTTCAGCAGAGGAGGACAAAGGGCTTAATTAGGAAGGGGAAAAAAAGATTATGAGAGAAAACTGGCAGGGAACATAAAAACTGACTATAAAAGCTTTTATAGATATGTGAAAAGAAAAAGATTGGTTAAGACAAATGTAGGTCCCCTACAGACAGAAACAGGTGAATTGATTATGGGGAGCAAGGACATGGCAGACCAATTGAATAATTACTTTGGTTCTGTCTTCACTAAGGAGGACATAAATAATCTTCCGGAAATAGTAGGGGACAGAGGGTCCAGTGAGATGGAGGAACTGAGGGAAATACATGTTAGTAGGGAAGTGGTGTTAGGTAAATTGAAGGGATTAAAGGCGGATAAATCCCCAGGGCCAGATGGTCTGCATCCCAGAGTGCTTAAGGAAGTAGCCCAAGAAATAGTGGATGCATTAGTGATAATTTTTCAAAACTCGTTAGATTCTGGACTAGTTCCTGAGGATTGGAGGGTGGCTAATATAACCCCACTTTTTAAAAAAGGAGGGAGAGAGAAACTAGGGAATTATAGACCGGTTAGCCTAACATCGGTGGTGGGGAAACTGCTACAGTCAGTTATCAAAGATGTGATAACAGTACATTTGGAAAGCGGTGAAATCATGGGACAAAGTCAGCATGGATTTGTGAAAGGAAAATCATGTCTGACGAATCTCATAGAATTTTTTGAGAATGTAACTAGTAGAGTGGATAGGGGAGAACCAGTGGATGTGGTATATTTGGATTTTCAAAAGGCTTTTGACAAGGTCCCACACAGGAGATTAGTGTGCAAACTTAAAGCACACGGTCTTGGGGGTAAGGTATTAATGTGGATAGAGAATTGGTTAGCAGACAGGAAGCAAAGAGTGGGAATAAACGGGACCTTTTCAGAATGGCAGGCAGTGACTAGTGGGGTACCGCAAGGCTCAGTGCTGGGACCCCAGTTGTTTACAATATATATTAATGACTTGGATGAGGGAATTAAATGCAGCATCTCCAAGTTTGCGGATGACACGAAGCTGGGTGGCAGTGTTAGCTGTGAGGAGGATGCTAAGAGGATGCAGGGTGACTTGGATAGGTTAGGTGAGTGGGCAAATTCATGGCAGATGCAATTTAATGTGGATTAATGTGAAGTTATCCACTTTGGTGGCAAAAACAGGAAAACAGATTATTATCTGAATGGTGGCCGATTAGGAAAAGGGGAGGTGCAACGAGACCTGGGTGTCATTATACACCAGTCATTGAAAGTGGGCATGCAGGTACAGCAGGCGGTGAAAAAGGCGAATGGTATGCTGGCATTTATAGCAAGAGGATTCGAGTACAGGAGCAGGGAGGTACTACTGCAATTGTACAAGGCCTTGGTGAGACCACACCTGGAGTATTGTGTGCAGTTTTGGTCCCCTAATCTGAGGAAAGACATCCTTGCCATCGAGGGAGTACAAAGAAGGTTCACCAGATTGATTCCTGGGATGGCAGGACTTTCATATGATGAAAGACTGGATGAACTAGACTTATACTTGTTGGAATTTAGAAGATTGAGGGGGGATCTGATTGAAACGTATAAAATCCTAAAGGGATTGGACAGGCTAGATGCAGGAAGATTGTTCCCGATGTTGGGGAAGTCCAGAACAAGGGGTCATAGTTTGAGGATAAAGGGGAAGCCTTTTAGGACCGAGATTAGGAAAAACTTCTTCACACAGAGAGTGGTGAATTTGTGGAATTCTCTGCCACAGGAAACAGTTGAGGCCAGTTCATTGGCTATATTTAAGAGGAAGTTAAATATGGCCCTTGTGGCTAAAGGGATCAGAGGGTATGGAGGGAAGGCTGGTACAGGGTTCTGAGTTGGATGATCAACCATGATCATACTGAATGGCGGTGCAGGCTCGAAGGGCCGAATGGCCTACTGCACCTATTTTCTATGTTTCTATTTAAACTAGCTGGCTAGCTGCTAAGGAGCTACTCTATTGCAAACATCCCACCTCTCCCAGAAGTTCCAGGAGTCTCCCGCAAATGATTTTTTGCAGGGTGGGATGTCTGAGTTCCCTTCTTGCATGGTTAATCAGTTTCTGAGGATGGCCTGCTCTAGGCAGATTTATAGCTGTGCCATTTCTTGATGATTGACTTAACTTTACCCCAAGGGATATTCGGTGACTTGGAAATTTTCTTGTAACCATCTCCTGACTTGCTTTTCAATAACCTTTTCATAGGGTTGCTTGGAGTGTTCTTTTGTCTTTATGGTGTAGTTTTTGCCAGGATACTGACTGACTCATCAGCAATTGGACCTTCCAGGTGCAGGTGTATTTTTACTACAATCAGTTGAAACACCTGGACTGCACACAGGTCTCCAAAACAGATCTCCATTTAATTAATTATGTGACTTCTAAAACCCGTTGGCTGCACCAGTGATGATACGTTGTGTCATATTAAAAGGAGGGAGGGGGTAAATTCTTATGCAATCAATTATTTAGTGTTTTATACTTATAACTAATTTAGATCACTTTGTAGAGATCTGTTTTCACATTGACACGCAAGAGTCTTTTTCTGTTGATTAGTGTCAAAAAAGAGAAGTAAAATCCACTGTGATTCAATGTTGTAAAACAATAAAACATGAAAACTTCTGGGGGGCGAGGTTAATACTTTTTATAGACACTGTAAGGGTCAATAAGGGATAGGACATTTAAGATTGCAATAAGGAGAATTTTTTTCACTGTGGAAGCTCTTGTCACTGTGTTCATTCAAAACACTGATAAATTTCTAGCATGAAGAAAATCAAACATTGAGGATAATGCAGGAATATGGAGTTACAGTTGCAGAGTCATACAGTGTGAAAACATGCCTTACAATCTACAACCTCCGTGTCACGATTGTGAACTTGCTGTATTAATCCCACCTTCCAGCACTTGCCCCATAACTTAGTATGCTTAGGCGATTTAAGTGCATGTTGAAGTGTATCGAAGTTCAAAGTACATTTATATATGTACTTTGTATATTATGTAAGTACGTACAAAGACAGGAATTGAAACTTAGAGCATAGTGAGATAATATTTTGATGCAATGCAAGGTCGCATCACAGAGAAGAATTACAGGGATGTTGCCTGGATTGGGGAGCATGCCTTATGAGAATAGGTTGAGTGAACTCGGCCTTTTCTCCTTGGAGCGACGGAGGATGAGAGGTGACCTGATAGAGGTGTTTAAAATGGTGAGAGGCATTGATGGTGTGGATAATCAGAGGCTTTTTCCCAGGGCTGAAATGGTTGCCACAAGAGGACACAGGTTTAAGGTGCTGGGGAGTAGGTACAGAGGAGATGTCAGGGGTAAGTTTTTTACTCAGAGTGGTGAGTGCGTGGAATGGGCTGCCAGCAATGGTGGTGGAGGTGGATATGATAGGGTCTTTTAAGAGACTTTTGGATAGGTACATGGAACTTAGAAAATAGAGGGCTATAGGTAAGCCTAGTAATTTCTAAGATAGGGACATGTTCGGCACAACTTTGTGGGCCAAAGGGCCTGTATTGTGCTGTAAGTTTTCTATTTTTCTATGTTCCTATGTCGGTGAGCTTAGATCATGGATCGGCACATGGAATAATTGTGGCCATCAGTGAGACTTGGTTACAGGAGACTTGGCCAGGACTGACGGCTCAATTTCAGTAATTCTATTGTCTTAGACGCGATAGGGCAGGAGGAATTAATGGGTGATTGCTGGCATGCCTACTCGGTGAAAATATCACTGCAGTGCTCAGACGGGAAAGTTCTTCTACTGAGGCTATATGGCTGGAACTGAGGAATAAGCAAGGGATGACCATGTTAATGGGATTATATTATAAGCTCCTTATAGGCCAGCACCCAATAGCAGAATTTATATTCTAGTCCTTTCGAAATGAATGCTAACATTGCACTTGCCTTCCTTTCCACCGACTCAACCTGCAAGTTAACCTGCATGAGAGCTTCCAAGTCTCTTTGCAACTCTGATTTCTGAATTTGTACCCCATTTAGAAAATAACCTACATCTTTATTCCTTCTACCAATATGCATGACCAAACACTTCCCTACACTGTATTGACTTCAAGGTTCCAATGTTAGGCTAGAAGAATCACTCTCATTGAATCCATAGAGAGCTAGATGGGTGGATTTAGAATTGTCCCAGGGTAGGAAACAGAGGCTGGATGGTGGTTGAAGATTATATCTTAGAATGGAGACCAATAACTAGTGATGTGCTGTAAGTAAACACAAAATATTCTGCAGATGCTGGGGTCAAAGCAACACTCACTACAAGCTGGAGGAATTCAGCAAGTCGTGCAGCATCCGTGGAAACGAATGCTGATGAAGGGTTCTGGCCCAAAACGTTGACTGATCGTTTCCATGGATGTGGCCCGACCTGCTGAGTTCCTTCAGCTTGTAGTGAGTGTTGATGTGCTATAAAGGTAGGTGTTGGGAACCTTGTTATTCATTATTTATGTTAATAGTTTGGATGTGATGTGCTATGCCTGATCGGGAAGGTTGCAGATTACAGGAAATTATGAGGTGGTTTTGATTATGATTATCGTATACAGGTGTCCCCCGCTTTTCGAACGTTCGCTTTACAAAACCTCACTGTTACGAAAGACCTACATTAGTACCCTGTTTTCGCTAACAGAAGGTGTTTTCACTGTTACGAAAAAAAGCAGCGCACGATAAAAGGCAGCGCGCGCCCCAAGCAGCCGCTCTCCCCCGGATATGGAACTGCATTCTATGCACCATTGCTTTTAAACACGTGCCTGTGAGCAGCCGTTTGCAAGATGAGTTCTATGGTATCGGAAGAACCCGAAAGAGCTCGTAAGGGTGTGACACTTAGTGTAAAACTAGACATAATTAAGCGTTTTGATCATGGTGAATGAAGTAAGGACAAAGTGAGTTTGGCTTGTGGAAGTTGACGAAGATGATGTTGAAGAAGTTTTGGCATCCCATGACCAAGAACTGATAGATGAAGAGCTGATGCAATTGGAAGAGGAAAGAATAACAATCAAAACCGAATGAGTAATGATAAAGTACGACTTTAATTTTGAAAAGGTACGTCGGTTTAGGGGATATTTACAGGATGGTTTGAGTGCTTACAAAGAACTGTGTGATAGAAAAATGTGTGAGGCTCAGCAGTCAAGCAAGCCTTCCACATCAGCCACAGCAGACGACAAATCTCGACCTTCGACATCAAGGCGGGCAACCATAGGAGAAGATGAGCTGCCTGCTCTAATGGAAATAGACGACGAGATGACACCCCAGTGTTCCACCACCCCAACACCCAGGCCGCGGACAGATACCAATTCGCGGAGAATGCAGCAGTAGCCGTGAGACACACAACACATCTTTAAGAAAAAAGCCGAAGTAAGCATGCTAATTAATTAGGTGCCGCCCGACAATTACGTGCTGGGCGGCACCTAATTAATTAGCATGTTTATTTTGGCTTTTTTCTTAAAGATGTGCTGTGTGCCTCCCGGCTACCACTGCATGCTTCGCGGATCGGTATTGTTTTGCTGCCTGGAGGGTGGGGGCTACTGCACCACCCAAACTCCGACGACTCAGTCTAACACACCACCATCAGTGTGCTCCGCGCTTTCCCAATTCCGGTAAGTGATACTACACTGTACATCGGCTGTGTATTTTTACGTGTTATTTGGTATGATTTGGCAGCTTCATAGCTTAAAGGTTACTGGAGAGCGCTTGCGCCGTGCTTTTGCCAACGGCATTTGTGTGAGATTTTCACTACGGAGAACAGTTCAGGCAATGATTGTGGAAAAGTATTTCTACTTTATATAAGCTGTGTATTTATCATATCATTCGTGCTTTTACTATATGTTACTGTTATTTTAGGTTTTATGTGTTACTTGGCATGATTTGGTAGGTTATTTTTGGGTCTGCGAACACTCACAAAATTTTCCCATATAAATTAATGGTAATTGCTTCTTCGCTTTACGACATTCCGGCTTACGAACCGTTTCATAGGAACGCTGTACCTTCGGATGGCGGGGGAAACCTGTATTACTGGTACCTTGAACAGTTAGGGAAGTGGGCCATTGAGTGGAAAGTGGAGTTTAAAACATATAAATGTAAGATGATCTACAAACCCCATTTCCAGAAAAGTTGGGATATTTTCCAAAATGCAATAAAAACAAAAATCTGTGATATGTTAATTCACGTGAACCCTTATTTAACTGACAAAAGTACAAAGAAAAGATTTTCAATAGTTTTACTGACCAACTTAATTGTATTTTGTAAACATACACAAATCTAGAATTTGATGGCTGCAACACACTCAACAAAAGTTGCGACAGAGGCATGTCTACCATTGTGATACATCACTTTTCCTTTTAATAACACTTTTTAATTGTTTTGGAACTGAGGATACTAATTGTAGTAGATTTGCAATTGGAAATTTTGTCCATTCTTGCTTGGTATAACACTTCAGCTGCTCAACAGTCTGTGGTCTTCGTTGTCTGATTCTCCTCTTCATGATGCGCCATACATTTTCAATAGGAGATAGATCTGGACTGGCAGCAGGCCCGTCAAGCACACGTACTGTGTGCCTACAAAGCCACGCTGTTGTAGCCCGTGCAGAATGTCGTCTAACATTGTCCTGCTGAAATAAGCATGGACGTCCCGGGAAGAGACGTTGCCTTGATGGCAACATATGTCTCTCTAAAATCCTAATATACACCTAAAATCCTAATATACACCTCAGAGTCAATGGTACCTTCACATACATGCAACTCACCCATGCCGTGGGCACTGATGCACCCCCATACCATCACAGATGCTGGCTTTTGCACCTTTCGCTGATAACAATCTGGATGGTCGTTTTCATCTTTGGCACGGAGAACTCGAGGCCTGTTTTTTCTGAAAACTAGCTTAAATGTGGACTCATCTGACCACAGCACATGGTTCCACAGTCTTTTGGTCCATCTGAGATGAGCTCGGACCCAGAGAACTTGCCGGCATTTCTGCATAGAGTTGATGTATAGCTTACTCCTTGCATAATACAGTTTCAAGTTGCATTTCTGGATGCAGCGACGGACTGTGTTGAGTAACAATGGTTTTCCGAAGTACTCCAGAGCCCATGTGGCTATAATTGTCAGAGTAGCATGACGGTTTCTTAGGCAGTGCTACCTGAGAGCTCGAAGATCACGCGCATTCAACAGTGGTTTCCGACCTTGCCCTTTACGCACTGAGATGTCCCTGAATCCTCTGAATCTTTTCACAATATTTTGTACTATAGATGTTGAAAGACCTAAATTCACTGCAATCTTGCGTTGAGAAATGTTCCTTTTGAACTGACTAACAATTCTCTCATGAATTTTGGCACAAAAGGGTGAGCCACAACCCATCCTTGCTTGCAAAGACTGAACCTTTGATGGACGCTACTTTTGTACCTAGTCATGATACCTCACCTGCTACCAATTAGCCTGCTTAATGTGGAGTCTTCCAAACCGGTGTTACTTGAATATTCTGTGCACTTTTCAATCTTATTTTAACTGTGTCCCAACTTTTGTTGAGTGTGTTGCAGCCATCAAATTCTAAATTTGTGTATATTTACAAAATACAATTAAGTTGGTCAGTAAAACTATTGAAAATCTTTTCTTTGTACTTTTGTCAGTTAAGTAAAGGTTCACATGAATTAACACAGCGGTCCCCAACCACTGGGCCACGGACCGGTACTGGGCCGCAAAGCATGCGAGGAAACGATATGATTTGGCGATAGGAGTCAGCTGCACCTATCAACTTCCTCATTCCTTGTCGTGCCCACTGTTGAGCCATTACGCATGCGAGGTCATTACCCGCGCGTCATCCATGTCAGCGCCGGAAGAAGATCAACTCCTCGAGCTTGCAAATGACGGCGGGCTAAAAAGTATGTTTGACATAACATCTCTGCCGGCATTCTGGATCAAAGTCAAGGCTAAATATCCTGAGATATCCACGAAAGCACTGAAAACGTTGCTTCCATTTCCAACATATCTCTGCAGTGAATGCAACGAAAACCGAATTGCGTAATGGACTGGACATAAGGAAACCCGTGGGAGTATCACTGTCTCCCATCACCCCTCGATAGGACCATCTGGTTGCAGGGAAACAAGCATTCAGCCCAGGGCTCCCACTGATTCAGCGATATTGGTGCGTTGCAATGATTTTATATGTTCATACGGGGAAAATATGTGCTGCGTGTTTAATATCCAAAGGTTACTTAAAATGTTATGATGCTATTGACTTACTTATATAACCATATAACAATTACAGCGCAGAAACAGGCCATCTCTGCCCTCCTAGTCTGTGCCGAACTCTACTCTCACCTAGTCCCACCGACCTACACTCAGCCCATAACCCTCCATTCCTTTCCTGTCCATATACCTATCCAATTTTCTTTAAATGATAATATCAAACCTGCCTCTACCACTTCTACTGGAAGTTCGTTCAACACTTACTTCAAGCTCCCCTGTCCTTCCCTGATAATTGACTTATCGCTATATTCATGCAAGGAAAATATGCGATGTGTGCTTAATATTAAATTTGTTAGATAAACCCTTTTAGAAACGAAATTGAGAATATCACCTATATTCCAGTCGTGATTAACACCCCCCCCCCCACAGAATCGCCAAAAACGATTTGTAGAAAAAGTCGGCACGTACACACATGCGTAAAGCACGCATGCGCACTGGTGCCCGCACAAGGCTTCATGGTCATTGTAGTCTCTCTGTGTAAACAACGTATTTGGCTCTACTCTTGTCCGTTGGCAACCCTACCCACCCCCCCCCCCTCGGGTCGGCCGGTCCGCAAGAATATTGTCAATATGAAACTGGTCTGCAGTGCAAAAAAGGTTGGGGACCCCTGAATTAACATATCACAGGTTTTTGTTTTTGTTGTATTTTGGAAAATATCCCAACTTTTCTGGAAATGGAGTTTGTATTTTGGAAAGACATAAGACATAGGAGCAGAATTAGACTATTCAGCCTGTTCGGTCTGGTAGAACACTAGGAAGTGTAATAGAATAGAATGATCTAGAGTCAGGGCATTGGTATGAGAGTTGGTGAAACCACCCTGGGAATACTATGCGCAGTTTTGGTCACCCTGCTATAGGAAAGATGCAATTAAAGTGGAATGCATGCAGAGGATATTGCCAGGTCTAGGAGGCTTAAGTTATAGGGAGAGGTTGGTGAGGCTAGGTCATTATTTCTTGGGATATAGAATGAGTGGTAATATAGAAGTTTTTAAAATAACAGGAGGCATAATTAAGATGGAAATTTTCCCAGGACAAGGGAGTCCAGAATGAGGTGACACAGACTTAGGGAGGGAAGGTAAATAAAAGGGACCTAAAGGGTAAAATTTTTCACACAGTGGGAGGTGAATATATGAGTGAGCTGCTTGCATTTGAGACGGGTGCAATATTATAGAGTCCTAAAAAGGACAACACAGAAAAAGGCCAACCTAATCTGTGGCAAACCAATAAAACTGCCTCATCCCATTGAGCTGCAGCCAAACCATAGCCCTCCATGCCCCTAGCATCCATGTACCTATTCATACTTACCTTAAACGTTGAATTTGAGCTCACATGCACCACAAGGGAACAATATTTACTATCCTCCAATCCTTCGGTACCTCACAATCTCAGATGAAGTTGAGATGCAGTTAAGTTGCATTTTTTATATAAGCTTTGTTTCTGATTATAATTTTGATTGGTCAGCAAGTAAAAACTTTATCTGCACCAATGGTAGGTTGGAGTGAACAATTCAACTTCAGTTCAGAGATAAGGGTTGCGCTGTTTAAGATATAATTGAAGAGGGATTTCTCCTCAGATGTTCATGATTTTCTGGAAATCAGAGAGCCTGGAGTTGTCATGCAAGATCGTCAATCTCTAACAATAATTCAGTTTTCTCCTCTACTGATGAACACCTCTGATCATAGCAGGGGTTCCCAACATTTTGTACGCCTTAGCCCCCTGCCATGAACCGAGGGGTTGGGAGCCAATGGTTCAGAGAAAGAACCAGCAAGGTTGTACCTATGAAATTTAAAATCTGAAAAAACAGAATGCCTTCTGAGTATTTCTGGCTTTCTGTTTTGTTTCAGATTTCTTATCACACTTTGCTCCTCTTTTTCACTCACTCACACATTAGCCTGACTTCAGTGATTGGAAAGCTGTTGGAATCCATTAATTAAGGATGAGGTTTTGAGTGCTTGGAGACACATGATAAAATAAGCCAAATTTAGCATCATTTCCTTAAGGAGAAATCTTGCCTGACAAATCTGTTGGAACTACTTAAGAAGTAATGAGCAAGATAGACAAGGGAGAGTTGGTGGACGTTTATATGACTTTCAGAAGGCCATTGACAAGATGCTACATGTAAGGCTCCTTAACAAGACAGGAGCCCATGGTATTACAGGAAAGATTCTAGAATGGATAGAAAATTGGCTGACTGGCAGGAGGCAAATGGTGAGAATAAAGGGGGCCTTTTGTGGTTGGCTATTGATAACTTGTGGTGTTTCACAGGGGATGGCTTTGGCACAGCTTCTTTTCACGTTATACGTGAATGATTTGGATGGCAGGATTGATGGATTTGTGGCTAAATTGGCTTGGACAAATTGGGAGAATGGACAAAGAAGGGCAGATGGGATATAGTGTAAGGAAGTGAATGGTCATGCACTTTGGTAGAAGGAATAAAGACATAGATGATTTTCTAAATGGTGAAAATTCAAAAATGAGAGGTGCAAAGGGACTTGGGAGTCCGTGTTCAGGATTCCCTTCAGGTAAACTTGCAAGTCAAGTCGGTGGTAAGGAAGGCAAATGCAATGTTAGCATTCATTTGGAAAGGAGTAGAATATATAGCAAGGATGTAATGCTGAAGCTTTATAAGGCAGTGGTCAGACTGCTCTTTGAGTATTGTGAGCAGACTTGGATGCCTTATCTAAGAAAAGATGTGCATTGGAGAGGGTCCAGAGGAGTTTCACTAGAATGATTCTGGAAATGAAAGGTTAATGCTTGAGGATGATCTGGGCCTGTACTCGCTGGAGTTTAGAATGAGGAGGGAACACATTGACACCTATGCAATAGTGAAAGGCTGAGACACAGTAGATGTGGAGAGAATGTTTCCTATAGTGAGTGAGTCTAGGACCAGATGGCACAGCCTCGGAACAAAGGGCACATCCATTTAGAATAGGTTTGAAGAGAAATTTCCTTAGCCATAGGGTAGTGAATCAGTGGAATTTTTTGCCACCAGCGGCTGTGAAGTCCAAGTCATTAAGTATTTTAAACAGTCCTTCCAGGTGAGGCAACACTTCACCTGTGAGTCGACTGGGGTGATATACTGCGTCTGGTGCTCCCGATGTGGCCTTTTATATATTGGCGAGACCCGACGCAGACTGGGAGACCGCTTTGCTGAACATCTACGCTCTGTCTGCCAGAGAAAGCAGGATCTCCCAGTGGCCACACATTTTAATTCCACGTCCCATTCCCATCCTGACATGTCTATCCACGGCCTCCTCTACTGTAAAGGTGAAGCCACACTCAGGTTGGAGGAACAACACCTTATATTCCATCTGGGTAGCCTCCAACCTGATGGCATGAAGATCGACTTCTCTAACTTCCGCTAAGGCCCCACCTCCCCCTCGTACCCCATCTGTTACTTATTTTTATGCACACATTCTTTCTCTCACTCTCTTTTTTCTCCTTCTGTCCCTCTGAATATACCTCTTGCCCATCCTCTGGGCCCCCCCCCCTTGTCTTTCTTCCCAGACCTCCTGTCCCATGATCCTCTCGTATCCCCTTTTGCCTATCACCTATCCAGCTCTTGGCTCTATCCCTCCCCCTCCTGTCTTCTCCTATCATTTTGGATCTCCCCCTCCCCCTCCAACTTTCAAATCCCTTACTCATTCTTCCTTCAGTTAGTCCTGACGAAGGGTCTCGGCCTGAAACGTCGACTGTACCTCTTCCTACAGATGCTGCCTGGCCTGCTGCGTTCACCGCAACTTTGATGTGTGTTGCTGCTTTTTTTTTTTTTTTTTAAGTATTTTAAAACTGAGGTTGATAGGTTGTGGGCATGTGGCCAAGTGGTTAAGGCGTTCGTCTAGTGATCTCAAGGTCACTAGTTCGAGCCTCAGCTGTGGCAGCGTGTTTGTGTCCTTGAGCAAGGCACTCAACCACACATTGTTCTAGTGTCTGTGGGAGGAGTGGCGCCCCACACAGGCTTCCAATCTGCACCTTGTAAGGCATGAAAATGCCCGACGCAGGCCTCAAGGTCTGAGTCGATGTTCCCCCGTTAATAGGTTCATGATTACACAGGGTGTCAAAGGTTATGGGAAGAAGGCAGGAGAGTGGGGTTGACAACTTTTCTGAGTTCTGATGAAAGGTTGTCCACTGTAAATGTTAACTCTGTTTCTGCCTCCTAATTTTTTTTCTCAAATCTTTTTTTATTAAGTTTCGAATTGATAAACATAACAATAATAATGATACAAAGAGATCAAGATTACATTAATAACGGTTAACATATACAGACACAGACTTGGAGTAACGTATGTAATTTAAGCCTCCCAATTAATAACTGAACATGAAAAAGGTTCAAAAAAATATTATACATAGAAAAAGTCCCCCTACACTTAAAAAAAAACAAAACAAAACAAAGGCTGGGCTGGCATGTTTCATCGGTTAAAATCATTATTTGTCATTAACTCCACTCCTCGATACACAAACAAAAAGTTATTGAAAAGGATTTTGAAAAGGTCAACTGACATCATATGAAAATGTTGAATAAATAGTCTCCAAGTTCCTTCAAATTTAACTGAAGGATCGATAGTACCACTCCTAATTCTTTCCAAGTTTATACATGTTGTAGTTTGGGGAAACTATTGAAATGTAGTAGGGGTTTAGAATCTTTCCATTCAAATAAAATGGATCTTCTGGCTATTAATGTAACAAATGCAATCAAACAGCAAGCTGAAGGGGATAAATAATTAGAGTCCATCACTGGTAATCCAAAACTTGCAGTAATAGGATGAGGTTGTAAATCAATATGCAAAACTACTGAAATAATATCAAAAATGTCTTTCCAATATTTTTCCAAAAGAGGGCAGGACCAGAACATATGTGTCAAGGAGGCTACCTCAGAATTACATCTGTCACAGACAGGATTTATATGGCAATGAAAACGAGCTAACTTATCCTTGGACATATGGGCCCTATGAGCCACCTTAAATTGTATCAAAGCGTGTCTAGCACACATTGAAGAAGTGTTAACTAGTTGGAGAATTTTCTCCCATTTCTCTATAGGTAAAGATACCTGAAGTTCTCTTTCCCATTCATTCTTAATTTTATCAGATGTACCTAGACGTATTTTCGTAATTAAATCATAAATAATTGCTATTAAACTCTTCTGATAGAGATTTAAACCTATAATTTTTTCTGTTACTTCAGTTTGATGTGGTATTGGAAAAGTAGGTAAAATAACATTCAAAAAGTTTCTGATCTGTAAGTATCTGAAAAAATGTGATCTAGGCAAATTATATTTGTTAGACAACTGTTCAAAAGACATGAGACAATTAGCCATGAATAAATCACAAAAGCATGTTATTCCCTTCATTTTCCATAAAAGAAAAGCTTGATCAGTTCTGGATGGTTGGAAGAAAAAGTTGGATATAATAGGACTTGGTAGGATAAATTTATTCAATCCAAAAAATTTACGAAATTGAAACCATATTTGTATTGTATGTTTAGTTATTGGATTAATCATTTGTTTATTCAGTTTAGTAAGTGCAGAGTGAAGTGAAGCCCCTAAAATAGAAGCCAATGAGAACCCTTGTACAAACTCGCAGTCGAGGTTCACCCATCGTGGACATTGAATTTCATCCAAATCTTGTGTCCAGAATGTTAGATATCGAATATTAATTGCCCAATAATAGAATCTAAGTTCGGCAATGCCAAACCTCTATCCTTTTTTTGATTTCTGTAAATTTTTCTTTATTTAACCTAGGATTTTTATTCTGCCATATATATGAAGAAATTTTAGAATCATTAATATCAAAAAAGGATTTAGAGATGAAGATTGATACCGCCTGAAATAGATACAGAAATTTAGGTAAAATAATCATCTTAGTAGCATTAATTCAGCCAATCAATGATAAGGACAGTGGGGACCATTTAGTAAGCAGTCGTTTAACATGATCAATTAAGGGTAAAAAGTTAACTTTAAATAGATCCTTATGCTTCTTAGTAATTTTAACACCCAAATAAGTGAAATAGTCATAGTCATACTTTATTGATCCCGGAGGAAATTGGTTTTCATTACAGTTGCACCAGAAGTAATTAAGTAGTAATAAAACCATAAATAGTTAAATAGTAATATGTAAATTATGCCAGGAAATAAGTCCAGGACCAGCCTATTGGCTCAGGGTGTCTGAACCTCCAAGGGAGGAGTTGTAAAGTTTGATGGCCACAGGCAGGAATGACTTCCTATGACGCTCTGTGTTGCATTTCGGTGGAATGAGTCTCTGGCTGAATGTACTCCTGTGCCCAACCAGTACATTATGTATTGGATGGGAGACATTGTCCAAGATGGCATGCAACTTGGACAGTAACCGGTCTAAATGATGGTTGTCTATAGATTGGAACTTGCATATTTAATGGGAAAAGCTCACTCTTTCCAATCTAATTGCTAATATTTTGGAAAAGATTTTGGAGTCCACATTCAACAATGATATAGGTCTATATGATGTACATTCAGTGGGGTCTTTATCTTTTTTAGGAATTAAAGAAATGGATGCTTCATAAAAAAATTGTGGTAATTTACCTACAAATAAGGCATCCTTAAAGATTCTACATAACTAAGGAGAAAGTAGACTTGAAAAAGAATTTTAAAATTCTACTGTATACCCATCCAGACGGGGTGCTTGACCAGAATTCATTGAAGAAATTGCTTTCTTTATTTCTCCTTCCATAATGGGTACATCTAGTGCTAAACGTTCATTAAGTGGTAATTTCAGAATATTCAATTTCCTTAAAAATTCATGCATTATGGTAGAATCGTCAGGAAATTCTGATTGGTATAAAGAGGTATAGAATTCTTGAAAAGATTTATTAATTTCGTCATGGTCAGCTGTCAAAATACCATCCCGTATAGGAACTTTAATAATCTGACATTTAGCCGAAGCAGCTTTCAATTGGTTGGGCAATAATTTACCCGATTTATCACCATGTATATAAAATTGACTTTTAGTTTTAAGTGATTGAATTTCAGTCAGGGATGTTAATAACAAACTGTGTTGCATCTGAAGTTCAACTCTCTTTTTATAAAGCTCCAGATTAAGAGCAGCAGAATATTTTTATCAATTTCTTTAATCTTATCAACCAATGTACCTATTTCATTATTAATTCATTTTTTCAATCCAGCAGAATATGAAATAATTTGCCCACGGATATATACTTTAAAAGTATCCCATAAAATCCCACTGGAAATTTCTTCTGTAAAGTTAGTTGAAAAGAAAAAGGCAATCTGTTCTTTAATAAAGTTAACAAAGTTCACGTCCCGAAACAGAGTAGAATTGAACCGCCATTGTCTAGCGCTGAAAGTTACATCAGTTAATTTGATTGGTAGTTTCAAGGGTGCATGGTCAGAGATGGCGATTGCAACGTACTCACAGGCAGTAACAGATGAAACTAATCAATAGTTAATAAAAAAGTGATCAATTCTACAGTAATTATGATATACATGAGAAAAGAATGAGAATTCTTTATCGTTAGGATGTAAAAACGTCCAAACTTCTAAAATTCCAGAGTCAACTAAAAAGGAATTAATAAAAATAGCAGATTTGTTTGGAAGTACCTGATTGGGCACAGACCTGACCATCGAGGGATTCAGGCAACAGTTAAAATTTTCGCCCATTATCAAAGTATATTCATTTAAATTAGGAAGTGATGCAAATAAATGCTTAAAGAATTCACGATAGTTGGTATTTGGTGCATAGATATTAACCATAATGACTTTTTGGTTATAAAGTAAACCAGTAATTAACAGAAATCTACCATACGGGTCTGAGATTGTTTCATAGTGAACAAATGAAATCAAGGAGTCTATAAAAATAGAGAGTCCTTTCACCTTAGCCTGTAAGTTGGAGTGAAATTGTTGATCTTTCCAAAACCTAAAATAAAACACTGATTATCCTCCTTCCTCACATGAGTTTCCTGGGCAAAGATAATCTGAGCATTCAATCTATGAAAAACTTTAAAAATCTTCTTCCATTTAATGGGATGATTCAAACTCTTCGTATTCCATGAAACAAAGTTAATAATATTATCCATTTTACTTGAATAAGCCATATGGAATGTAAAGGGTTAACTTTACTGCATAGGATACTCATGAATCAGGAAGGGGGAAAAAGGTTTAAAGGGGAACCGGAAGTTACAACAATTCAGACATATTTGTAGTTTCTGATCAGCCAGATGAAAGAAAACTAAACTAAAAATTTTAGCCCCACCACCCACAAAAGCCCAAAAACTGGCCAATGGACAGCCTATCTAGAAACTCTCCTAACGCCATCTTTCTTGAAGGCAAATCTCCAAAATTGAAAAGAATGCAAAATACAACCCACAGTCAAAAGATTGAGAAAAGAATGCCATAAAAAACACCAAACAAATGTTAAAAAAAACAGCCATTTGCAAAACATTTTGAAAGGTGAGATCTTGGAAAGTGAAAGAATACAATTTTATTGATATTTCAGAAAAAAAAACAATCGATCACCAAATCAGATTCTTAATTATTTTCAAAAACGAACAATTGAAAATAATAAAATAATAAAGGGGGAAAAAAAGAAACTTTAACATAAAAGCATAGTAAACATCCATACTCCAAAACAAAGTACGAGTATAATCAAACCAAGGGCAAAATTCTTCAAACTTAAAAAGTCCAGATCTATGAACTGGTTATTCACAGCCTCTGAAGAAAGGGCACATCCATTTAGAATAGATTTGAAGAGAATTTTTTGCCTCCAGCAGCTGTGAAGTCCAAGTCATTAAGTATTTTAAAACTGAGGTTAAGGGGTTCATGATTACACAGGGTGTCAAAGGTTACGGGAAGAAGGCAGGAGAGTGGGGTTGAGAACTTTTCTGAGTTCTGATGAAAGGTTGTCCACTGTAAATGTTAACTCTGCTTCTGCCTCCTTATTGTTGACTTACTTTCTTGGGTGTATTTTGTTTCAAATTTCAGCATCTATTGATTTGTTTCTTAAATCTAGGAAAAACGGACACTGCCTTTTCAATATTTTGGTTTTCATATTCGCTATAGCAATTGGTTGAAATGTTCTTAGTTTGCTTCATCACTTTGCTACTTTGGTGGTCTTGATGGATTTGTGCATGGAACCTTTCATTAAAATTCAACTATTCGATTTGCCACAATTGGCACTAAATTATATCAGTAGTCTTTTTTACACATCTTATTATTCTCAGCACTGAGCATCTACAGAGGCATGCAAAAGTTTGGGCACCCCAGTCAAAATTTTTGTTATCTTGAATAGCTAAGCGAATAAAAGATGAACTGATTTCCAAAAGGCATAAAGTTAAAGATGACACATTTCTTTAATATTTTAAGCAAGAAAACTTTTTTTATTTCCATCTTTTACAGTTTCAAAATAATAAAAAAGGAAAAGGGCCCGAAGCAGAAGTTCGGGCACCCTGCATGGCTGTACTTAGTAACACCCCCCTTGGCAAGTATCACAGCTTGTAAGTGCTTTTGTAGCCAGCTAAGAGTCTTTTAATTCTTGTTTGGGGGATTTTCGCCCATTCTTCCTTGCAAAAGGCTTCTAGTTTTTTGAGATTCTTGGGCCATCTTGCATGCAGTGCTCTTTTGGGGTCTATCCACAGATTCTCGATGCTGTTTAGGTCGGGGGGCTGTGAGGGCCATGGCAAAACCTTCACCTTGTCCCTCTTGAGGTAGTCCATCGTTGATTTTGAGGTGTGCTTAGAATTATTATCCTGTTGTAGAAGCCATCCTCTTTTCATCTTCGGCTTTTTTACAGACGGTGTGATGTTTGCTTCTGAATTTGCTGGTATTTAATTGAATTCATTCTTCCCTCTACCAGTAAGTGTTCCCTGTGCCACTGGCTGCAACACAAGCCCAAAGCATGATCAATCCACCCCCGTGCTTAATAGTTGGAGAGGCGTTCTTTTCATGAAATTCTGCACCCTTTTTTCTCCAAACATACCTTTGCTCATTGCGGCCAAAAGGTTCTATTCAAAAAGTTCTAAACAAGCCTGATGCATTTTGGAAACAAGTCCTGTGGACTGATGAAGTTAAAATAGATCTGCCATGCAGGGTGCCCAAACTTTTGCTTCGGGCCCTTTTCTTTTTTTGTTATTTTGAAACTGTAAAAGATGGAAATAAAAAAGTTTTCTTGCCTAAAATATTAAAGAAATGTGTCATCTTTAACTTTATGCCTTTTTGAAATCAGTTCATCTTTACTCGTTTAGCTATTCACAGTAACAGAAATTTTGACCAGGGGTGCCCAAACTTTTGCTTGCTACTGTATGTTGTGTCCAATATTTTGAGAATTAATTGGAAAAATATTGAAAGGTGTTTTGGGAACAAACCATACATTCACTCAATTCTCCAGTGTCTTTATGAAGTTTGCAATGAATAATGTTCTTTGCCTTTTCAAGAATTGTTACTGATGAAATACGAACAGTCCACTGCAGCTGCTCTTTAACTTACCAATATGAAAGAGGTATTCCTGCAATTCATTACATTAAGTGCTGTTCCTGAAAAGTGTATATGTAATTTAAAATGTTAAGTAAACAGAATTAATTTTACGAAGTGTTTTGTAGCTTTCAACTGTACTAATGTAAGCGTTTACTTGATTGAAGATGAGAAACTATAACATGTTGCTCTACATGTTTTTATTGCTTTTCCATCTCCACCTATCCCTTTCCTATTTATAATTAGATCCACCTACTACTACTCCATTGTGTACAACTGCACCACTTATTTATTCATTGGCAAGCGTAACGGCTTTGGATGGTTTTACACCTAAGATTCAGATTCCGCCATCAACCCTGGCATCTCTGAAGATCGATAACTTAGGAACAACGATTGGAGGTGTGGTTGGTGGTACACTTCTTCTCATGTTGGTTGTCATTATCATTGTAATGATCTGCTTGAGACGCCGGCGTACATTTCGAGGGGACTATTACACAAAGCAGTATGCTGGAACTGCAGATGTTCAGAAGGATTCACAGATGAGTGTCTTACCATCATGTCAAATTGAGCCATACACGGATTATGATAAAATTGAACGGAATCTCAAACCAAACAATGTGTTCCAGAATTATCCCGTTGCAATACAGAAAAGTGAATGGCAAAATGAGGATAGTATAAAAAGCAGGTATTCTGAAGGTGTGGAAATACCCATTGACTACTACGAAGACCAAAAAATTTGCAATGCATCTCAGTGTGATTACTATGATGAAAATGAAGATGACCTTGTCTCACATTTGGATGGTTCGATAATTTCTCGCCGGGAATGGTATGTCTAGTAGTGATGGATATTGGAGTAGAAGAGTGTCTTCAATTCAGTTAGGTATTCTAGATTGTCATTTCTTGTGTGTGTATTTTTCCACAATATTTTGATAGGATTCCTGTTTTCCTAAAGGAAAAACAAAATGAGATTTTTGTCATGAAAATGAAATATGATTTTGAACTAAATTTGCACCCAGAGTAAGGTAAAATCTTTTAACTGCACAGTTCCGTGGTGTGGCTTGGGTTGGAAATATGAACAGAAAATATTTAAACGTTTTGAGCACTTAGTACTGTGCTGTTAAGATATTGTAACTGTTTACAGTTCATTTAATTTGAGTTGAGGCTTTCGAAGTGACGAAGCAGTTACTGCCTTCCTGTTGACTACTGATTTCACTACTCCATCCAAATGAGATACTGGTAATCCCAAATAAGACTGGTGTTGATTAGTTTGTATATATAAAAAAACATAATAAATTTTACCTAAATGAAATTGGTTGAAAAAGAAGCTGCTTCAATGATGTAAAGGTGACTGTAGAAGTATCACTTTTGATCAGATTTTTCACTTTAAGTCTTAAATGTTTACAGTGTCCCATCCTCTTTTTTTTAACCACGTTACATTTTTTCCAGGAAGTGCTTTTTGTTTTCTTGACTGTACATTGGAGACTACTGATTTTATATAATCTGTTCAAATGTTCATAGGTTCCCCAATCTCCAACATTGTGCTTTAGTTGTCTTTACAGGTTTTTCAGATCTTGAAATAATTTTGTTTCTTCTAACAATATATATATTAAAGTTTGAGTAATGACACTGTAGTTCACTTAAGCCACAATAGCCAAAAATAAATTTTAAGTAAACTATATCTCTTGAAAATTAAAGGTGAATTTTGTGATTGAAAAAGCTTCAATGTACAGTCTTGAACTTTTCCCTTTTCTCTGGAACATACTTGGGTTCTGAATTGCTGATCATCACTTGTTTAAAGATGCAGGCATGTTTGTGGAGTTACTTTTTTCATCTGCATGTGAACAGAAACAAACCAGTTTGTGAAATGGGCTGTGTCTATGGTGTACAGCTTCAACTGGGCAAAAATGTTCTGATCATTATGTTGATGTATATAAATACTAAAGAGATTTACTGTACAGTACTTTTTGTACCTTATCTGTTTTATAAAGTTAATA
The DNA here is from genome assembly GCF_030028105.1 of Mobula birostris. Taxonomy (NCBI): domain Eukaryota; kingdom Metazoa; phylum Chordata; class Chondrichthyes; order Myliobatiformes; family Myliobatidae; genus Mobula; species Mobula birostris. The sequence continues at coordinate 93,769,842 of NC_092376.1, forward strand.
CAATGTTGACTTGATGTGCTGTTTGTTAAATATACATTTTGTTGGAAGAAACAGATTGGCTCATTTTAACTTCAGTTACCAGTTGCAATACTGCAAAATTTTAAAAATGCTGTTCTAAAGGTGGGGTTTTCTTACTGTATGAAGCCACAGATTTCTGTAATGTGCTATTTATTTTATCCATTTTTATTTTTAAATTCAACAGGGTAAAGAAATGCTCGGCCCAAAATGTCGACTGTACTCTTTCCCGTAGATGCTGCCTGGCCTGATGAGTTCCTCACATTTTGTGTGTTTTGCTTTGATTTCCAGCATCTGCAGATTTTCTCTTGTGATTTGATTACTACACTGTGAAATCTCTTCCAGGGATGCCTACCCTGAAGAAGTTTAAATCTTCCCTTCAACAGGAGTTCAGTGAAACCCTCTCATTGCTCTCCCTCTGTGATCTTTGAGCCCTCTGACTCTTTAACCCTCGGCCCAAACTGTAGATTAAAAAGGAAGGTGGAGGGGAGAGAGAAACACCAGGTGATTGGTGAAACCTGTAAGGGGAGGGATGAAGTAAAGAGCTGGGAACTTGATTGATGAAAAAGACAGAAGGCCAGAGTAGGGAAAAAAAGGGGGGAGAGGATCACCAGAGGGAGGTGATGGGCAGGCAAGGAGATAACATGAGAGAGGGGAAAGGGGATGAGAAATGGTGAAGAGTGGGGTCATTACCGGAAGTTTGAGAAATCAATGTTCATGCCATCAGGTTGGAGGCTACCCAAACAGAATATAACGTGTTGTTCCTCCAACCTGAGTGTGGCCTCATTACAACAGTGGAGGAGTCCATGGATGGACCTATCGGAATGGGTAGCCACCAGGAGATCCCACTTGTCCTGACAGACGGAGAGTAGATACTCAGTGAAGTGGCCTCCCAATCTACATTGGATCTCACCGATATACAGGAGGCCACATTGGAAGCACCAAACACAGTAAATGACCCAACAGACTACAGGTGAAGTGTCACCTCACCTGGAACGACTCTTTAGGGCCCTGACTGGTAGTGAGGGAGGAGGTGTAGGGGCAGGTGAAGCACTTGTTCAGCTTCCAAGTGTAAGTGCCAGGAGGAATGTCATTGGGGAGGGACAAATGGACAAGGGAGTCATGTAAGGAGCTTGTTGCTGGGATCCAGTTGGAGGTGCTGGACATTTCGGAGAATTAAGTGCTGGACATGGAGGCTGGTGGGGTGGTTGGTGAAGACAAGAGGAACCCTATCCCTGATAGGGTGGCAGGAAGGTGGGTTAAAAGCAGATATATGTGAAATGTAAGAGATGCAGTTGATGGTGGAAGAAGGGAAGCCCCTTGCTTTGAAGAAGGAGTACACCTCCTTCGTTCTAGAATGAAAAGCTTCATCCTGAGAGTAGATGTGGTGGAGACGGAGGAATTGAGAAAAGGGGATAAGTAGAAGAGTGGGACGAGATATAGCTCAGGTAGCTGTGAGACTCAGTGTGCTTATGTAGATAAGAGTAGATAAACTGTCTCCAGAGATAGAGACAGATCGAGAAAAGGGAGGGTGGTGTTGGAAATGGACCAGGTGAACTTGAGGGCAGAGTGGAAATTGGAGGCAAAGTGGATGAAGTCGATGCATTCAGCATGGGTGCAGGAAGCAGCACCAAAGCAGTCATCGATGTAGCATAAGAAAAGTGTGGTGCGGTCACCAGTGTAGGCTTTGAACATAGACTGTTCCAAGTAACTGACAAACAGGCAGGCATACCTGGGACCCATGTGAGTGCCCATGGCTACCCCTTCTGTTTGAAGGAAGTGGGAGGAGCCAAAGGATAAATTATTTAGAGTGAGGACAAGTTCCACTAGACAGAGGAGAGTGATGATGGAGGGAACTGGTTAGGTGTGGTGTCCAGAAAAAATGGAGAGCTTTGAGGGGGATGGAGGTGTATAAGGACTGGACATCTATAGTGAAAATAAGATAATGGGGGCCAGGGAACTTGAAATCCTTGAAAAGATCAAGAGTGTGTGAGGTGTCATGGATGTAGATAGGAAGGGACTGAGCTAGTGGGGATAAAACGGAGTTGAGGTATGCAAATATCCTTGCAAACCAGGACAAGTGCTACATTTGCCCCTACACGTCCTCCCTCACTATTATTCAAGGCCCTGAACAGTCTTTCCAGGTGAGGTGACACTTCTCCTATGAGTCTCACACATCAAAGTTGCTGGTAGGGTACCCATCCAGTATTTATTTATATACACACATTCTTTTTCTCCCTCTGTCCCTCTCACGATACCCCTTGCCCATCCTCTGGGTTCCCCCCCCCCCTTTTCTTTCTCCCTGGGCCTCCCGTCCCATGATCCTCTCATATCCCTTTTGCCAATCAACTGTCCAGCTCTTGGCTCCATCCCTCCCCCTCCTGTCTTCTCCTGTCATTTTGGATCTTCCCCTCCCCCTCCCACTTTCAAATCTCTTACTAGCTCTTCTTTCAGTTAGTCCTGACAAAGGGTCTCGGCCCGAAATGTTGACTGTACCTCTTCCTAGAAATGCTGCCTGGCCTGCTGCGTTCACCAGAAACTTTAATGTGTGTTGCTTGAATTTCCAGCATCTGCAGATTTCCTCATGTTTATGCTCCTATGAGTCTGTTGGGGTCAGTTGTGTTTGTGGCTCCCGGTGTGGCCTCCTGTATACTGGTGAGACCCGACATAGATTGGAAGACCACTTCGCCGAGCATCTACACCCTGTCTGCCAGAACAAGTGGGAATTCTCAGTGGCCACCCATATTAATTCCACTTCCCATTGACATTTGGATACATCCATCCATGGCCTCCTCCACTGTCATGATGAGGCCACAGTTAGGTTGGAGGAACAACACCTTATATTCCATTTGGGTAGCCTCTAACCTGATGGTATGAACATAGATTTCTTAAACTTCTGGTAATAACCCCCAACCCCCATCATTTCCCATCCGTTTGTCCCTTTCTCATGTTATCTCCTTGCCTGCCCTTCACCTCCCTCTGTTGCTCCTCCCCCTTTTTCTTTCTTACATGGCCTTCTGTCTCTTTAACCAATCAACTTCCCAGCTCCTTACTTAATTCCTCCCCCTCCAAGTTTCACCTATCACCTGGTGTTTCTATCTCCCCCCCCATCTTTTAAATCTACTTCTCAACTTTTTTCTCCAGTCCTGCCGAAGGGTTTCGCTCTAAAACGTCGACTGTACTTTTTTCCATAGATGCTGCATGGCCTGCTGAGTGTTTTGTGTGTGTTGCTCGGATTTCCAGCATCTGCAGGTTTTCTCTTGTTTCTAAAAGAAAAATTCAAGCCCTTTTTTGTCACGTAAGCTATGCAGACTGAAGTGATGTGGAGATATAATAAAATATTCATTCACTTTTTGTTTGCTGCAGAATAATTTCCCAGCTGGATTTTTTTAATTCATTGATTTGTTTATCAGCAATATTTGAGAACAAATATTAAGTGCTAAAATTACTCATGGTATTTAGCAACTCTGGCTATGTGGTGTATTTTGCAGCAATGTTAAAGGATATAAGGAAATTTGCTTTTATTGAATTGTTTACATCACATATCAGTAACATTTTTAATTTACAGTTCTATTTAGTGTGTTTTCCTATCCCTGGAAGACTCAAGAACAAAATAGTAAATAGCATTCACAACATACATACAATATAGCAAGAATAAATTGCCTTTGTAATTAGGATAGAGAAGGACGCAGGATTAAGCGAGGCTAATGCACTTTAGATATAAGACCATAAGACATAAGAGCAGAATTAAGCCATTTGGCCCGTCAAGTCTACTTCGCCATTCAATCATGTCTGATCCTTTTCTCCCCTCCTCAGCCCCACTCCCTGGCCTTCTACCCCATAACCATACCATGTCCAATCAAGAACCTCTCAATCTCTGTCTTAAATACACCCAACGACCTGGCCTCCACAGCTGCCTGTAGTAACAAATTCCACAAAATTTGCCACTCTCTGTCTAAAGAAATTTCTCAGCTTCTCTGTTTTCAATGGGTACCCCTTTATCCTGAGCCTGTGCCCTCTTGTCCTAGACTCCCTCCCCCCCCATGGGAGACACCCTTTCCACATCCATTCTGTCTTGGCCTTTCAACATTGGAAAGGCATCAATGAGATTCCCCCCCCCCCCACTATTCTTCTAAATCCCAGTGAGTACAGACCCAGAGCCATCAAATGTTCCTCATATGATAATCCTGTCATTCCCAGAATCATTCTTGTGAACCTCCCCTGAATCCTTCCCATGTTGCTACATCTTTTCTCACATGAGGAGCCCAAAACTGTTCACAATTACTCAAGGTGAGGCCTCACCAGTGCCTCATAAAGCCTGAGCATCACATCCCTGTTCTTGTATTCTAGACTTCCTGAAATGAATGCTAACATTGCATTTGCCGTCCTCACCACTGACTCAACCTGCAAGTTAATCTTTAGTGTGTTTGGTACAAAGACTCACAAGTCCCTTTGCATCTCAGATTTTTGGGTTTTCTCCCTGTTTAGAAAATAGTCTTCACATTTATTTCTCTGCCAAGGTGCATGACCATGCATTTTCGAACATTGTGTTTCATTTGCCATTCTCTTGCCCATTCTCCTAATCTAAGTCCTTCTGCATCTCCTACCTGTTCCCTCAACACTACCTGCCCCTCACCAATCTTCGTATCATCTGCAAAGTTGGCAGCAAAGCCATCCATTCCATCATCTACATCATTGATATACAACATAAAAAGAAACGGCCCAACACCAACCCCTGCAGAGCACCACTAGTCACTGGCAGACAAGGATAATTTTATTCCCACTCACTGTCTTCTACCAATCAGCTAATCCTCTAAACATGCCAGTAGCTTTCCTGTAATACTACGGACTCTTAACTTGTTAAGAAGCCTCGTGTGTGGAACACTGTCAAAGGCCTTCTGAAAGTCTAAATAAACACATCTACTGCATCCCCTTTATCTATTGTACTTGTATCTCCTCAAAGAATTGCAACAGGTTTGTCAGGCGAGATTTTCACTTGGGGAAACCATGCTGACTTTTTCCTATCTTGTCCTGTGTCACCAGCTACTTCATAACCTCATCCTTAACCGTTGACTCCAACATCTTCCTAACCATTGAGGTCAGACTAATTCATTTATAATTTCCTTTCTGCTGCCTTCCTTCGTTCTTAAAGAATGGAGTGACATCTGCAATTTTCACAGTCTAATGATTTTTGAAAGATCACTACTAATGCCTCCATAATCTCTACCGCTACCTCTTTCAGAACACCAGGGTGCAGTTCATCTGGTCCACGTTACTTTATGTACCCTTGGGTCTTTCAGCTTTTTGAGCACCACCTTCCTTGTAACAGTAACTGCACTCACTTCTCTTCCCTCACACTCTTCAAAACATGGCGCACTGCTAGTGTCTTCCACAGTGAAGACTGATGCAAAATATTAATTTAGTTCATCTGCCATCTCTCCTTGTCCTCCATTATTAATTATCCAGCCTCATTTTCTAGCGGTCCTATATTCACTCTCCACTTTGATCTTTTTTGCTAGGTTGCTTTCATACTTTGTCTCTTCCCTCCTAATGATTCTATTAGTTACTCTCTGTAGGTTTTTAAAAGCTTCCCAATCCTCAAATTCCCACTAATTTTTGCTGTATTGTATGCCCTCCCTTTTGCTTTGACTTTTCTTGTCAGCCATGGTTGTACTATTTTGCCATTTGAGTGTTTCTTCATTTTTGGAATACATCTATCTTGCAGCTTCCTTATTTTCCCAGAAACTCATGCCATTGGTGCTCTGCTGTCATCCTTGCCAGCATTTCCTTCCATTTTACTTTAGCCAACCTCTCTCTCATACCACTGTAATTTCCTTTACTCCACTGAAATACTGCTATTTTAGACTATTGTTACGTACCCCGTAACTGGGTTGCCAAACCAGCAGAAATGGACCACTTAGTTGGAGTCTGGATTACTGGAACTAAGAAAGTTTTATTAAAGAAATAAGTAACACGGTACTCTAATCATAAGGTTATAAATGCAACAGGTTAGCATTGATAAAACACACATGTACACAGAACTAGGATAATAGGAATCAATCAAGCTCTATCGCAGTCTAGGGGTAAAATGATCAGTCTCAAGTGACGCAGAGTTCAGTTCAGCTGAGTACAGTTCGCAGTAATCGCTGTTGTGCCGTCGGAGAGAGAGGGTGAATGCAAATTTCGATTCACAGACCTTTGATGTTCCTCGCAGTTAGCTTTCGGCGTGAGCCCTTTTAATGTCTTCTGAGGTCACCGACTGTGACCCCTCCGTTCCGGATACGATCGTTCTTCCACGGTGAACCCGGCACCCAGGCAAGGGCGGACACACACACCAGGTTCCTGCCGATCGTACCTTTTCACCCTGTGCGTCTATGGTCAGTCCCGTGACCAGACCTCCAAAACTCCCACCAACTTGTGGGGGCACACCACACTTCCAGGGTCTCGTTATCTCGTGATCTCGTGGTGTCTGTCTTGCCTTAGCGAACCTGTTCCTTTTATCCCCCTGCTGGGGTATCGCCTGTCCATCAAACTTCAAACAATTCAGGTTCAAAGCAACCGGTCTGTCAATACTTGGAACTGTGTCGCTTTTCGTTAATCTCTCTGCTCTCTCATTAACATTTTGAATGTTTTTTTCCCTTTTGTCTCTCTTATCTCTCTCATCAGCTTCAATCTTCTGATAACTTGGTCTTTCGTCACACTATGTCTTTCTATCTAATTTCAAGTTGAACTCAATCATATGGTGATGACTGGCTCCTAAGAGTTCCTTTACACCTCCATTCCATTACATAACATCCAGTCCAGTATAGCGGATCCCCTAGTAGACGCAACAAAAATACTGCTTTAAGAAGCCACCTCATAGGCATTCAACGAACTCAGTTTCTTAAGATTCGTTACCAGCCTGATTTTCCCAATCAAACTGCATGTTGAAATCTCCCATGACTATCATCACATTGCCCTTCTGGCACACCTTTTCTATTTCCTTTTGTAGTCTGTCGTCCAATCCCAGCTACTGTTGAGAGTCCTACATATAATTGCCATCGGTGTCCTTTTATCCTTGCAGTTTTTTAACTCAACCCACAAGGATTCAACATTTTCCAAAACTATGTCATATCTTCCTACCCCCTGCCGTGCCATCCCCTCTGCCTACCTTCCTATCCCTCCGATACAACATGTAACCTTGGATATTCTGCTCCCAACTACAACTATCCTTCAGCCATGGTTCAGTGATGGCCACTACATCATATCGGGCAATCTGTAATATTGCAGCAAGATCATCCACCTTATTTCTTACACTCCATGCATTGAGATATGACATTTTCAGTACTGTATTTGCTACCCCTTTGATTCTGCATCTGTAATGTACTGATGCTTGCACTGTTGGCTGCAATTATGTCCTATCATCTGCCTGCCTTTCCTGACTGTCTGACTGCACACTGTCTTTGCCTTTTCACCATCTGTCCTGTGCTGAGTCCCTTCACTCCAGTTTACTCCAACAATTTTGTTGGGCATTGAAAAGGGTAACATCAGTTATATTTTAAATGGATAATTAACAATAGTGATACATTTTGTTGTTGACCAGAGGCACAATATTTGAGCACAAGGCACAAGGTAGATATGTTCCACAGAATAAATTGTTCTCATATGGCAGGGGAAATTAAGGACTGCATAAAAACCAAGGAAAGTTTTCCCCTTCCTCCGCTCTGTCATTCCGGTTCCCATCCCCCTGCCAAATTAGCTTAAACCCTCTCTAACAGCTCTATTAAACTTTCCCGCCAGGATATTGGTCCCCTTTGGGTTCAGGTGTAACCTGTCCTTTTTGAACAGGTCATACTTACCCCAGAAGAGATCCCAATTAGTCAAGAATCTGAAGCCCTGTCCCCTGCACCAGTCTCTCAGCCACGCATTCATCTGCCTGATCCTACTATTCTTGCCCTCGCTAGCACGTGGCACAGGTAGCAATCCCAAGATTACTACCCTGGAGGTCCTGCTTCTCAGCTTCCTTCCTAACTCCCAGAAATCTCTCCTCCTTTGTCCTATCTACGTCATTGGTACCAACATGTACCAAGACAACTGGCTGCTCACCCTCCCCCTTCAGAATATTCAGGACCCAATCCGAGACATCCCGTACCCTGGCACCTGGGAGGCAACACACCATGCTGGTATCACTATCAGGCTCACAGAATCTCCTGTCCGTTCCCCTGACTATGGAATCCCTTATGACTACCGCATTCCTCTTCTCCCTCTTTCTCTCCTGCACAACAGCGCCAGGCTCAGTACCAGAGACCCGGTCACCGTGGGCATCCCCTGTCAGGTCATCCCCCTCAACAGCATCCAAAACAAGATATTTGTTGCTGAGGGGGACAGCCACAGGTGTGCTCTCCACTATCCGGGCATTTCCCTTCCCTCTCTTGACAGTGACCCAGTTTTCTGACCCCTGTAACCTAGGGATGACTACCTCCCTGTAGCTCCTGTCCATCACCTCTTCACTTTCCCTGATAAGCAGTAGGTCATCAAGCTGCAGCTCCAGATCCCTAACACTGTCTCTGAGGAGCTGCATCTTGGTGCACCTGGCGCAGATGTGAAGTTCTACTTCCATGTAGAACTCTTAACAGATTCGTCAGGCAAGACTTCCCTTCACAGAAACCGTGCTGACTTTGACTTATTTTGTCATTAGTATCCAAGTACCTCGACACCTCATCCTTAATAATAGACTCCAACACTTCCCCAGCCACTGAGGTTAGGCCAAGTAGCCTATAATTTCCTTTCTTCTGCCTTCCTCCCTTCTTAAAGAGTGGAGTGACACCTGCAATTTTTCTGTCCTCTGGGGCCATGCTAGAATCAAGTGATTCTTGAAAGATCATGACCATTGCATTTGTTATCTCTTCAACAACCTCTCTCAGGACTCTGGGATGTAGTCCATCTGGACCTTGTGATTTATCCACCTTAAGCCCTTTGAGTTTTTCCTTTGTAATAGCAATGACACTCACTCCTGGGCCTCTGGCACACTGCTAGTGTCTTCCACAGTGAAGACTGATGCAAAGTACTCATTAAGCTCATCTGCCATTTCTTTGTCCCCATCATTTTCCAGTGGTCCAATATTAACTCTCGCCTCCCTTTTATTCTTTATATAACTGAAAAAAACTTGCAGTATCCTGCTTTATATTAATCAGCAAGTTTGCCCTCATATGTCAGCTTTTCCCTTTTTCTAGCTTTTTTAGTTGCCTTTTTTTGGATTTTAAAAGCTTCCCAATCATCCAACTTCTCACTCACTTTTGCCAACTTATGTGCCCTTTCCTTGGCTCATGGATCCTACACCTGCTATGTGAGAACAACTTCTTCTATGGAACTATCTGTCCTGTGCCTTGTGAACTGTTCCCAGAAACTTAAGCCACCTCTACTCTGCCGTCATCTTCACCAGTATACTGCTTCAATCCACCTGGGCAAACTCTTCTCTCATGCTTCTGTAATGCCCATTATTCCATTGTGATACTGATACATGTGCCTTATGCTTCTCCTTCTCAAATTGCAGTATGAATTCAGTCATATTATCATCACTCCCTCCTAAGGGTTCCTTTATGTTAAGCTCCCCAATAAGAACTGGGATATTACACAACACCCAATCTACAATAGCCTTTCTCCTAGTAGGCTCAAGCACAAGATAATCTAAAAAGCTATCTGTTAGGCTCATAAAATTCTCTCTCTTGCGATCTGATATCCACCTGATTTCCCCAATTCCCTTACACATTGAAGACCCCCATTACAATTGTGACATTACCCTTATTTTATGCATTTTTTCAGCTCCCATTGCAATTTAAACCTCACATCTTGGCTACTATTTGGAGGCCTCTGTATGATTCCTGTGATGGTTTTTTAACCTTGCACTTTCTTAACTCCACCCACAAAGAGTCAACATTCTCTGAACCTATGTCACCTCTTTATAAAGATGTAATTCCATCTTTTACCATCAGGGCTACACCACTGCCTATGCCTTCCTACCTGTCCTTTTGATACAAAGTATATGCTTTGGTGTTATGCTTCCAACTATGGCCTCCTTTCAGCCAGCACTCAGAGGTGCCCACGTAATACTGACCAATCTCTAATTGCACCATGAATTAGTCAACATTTAAATACAGCACCTTCAATCCTGTATTATATGTTATTTTGAATTTTGCCTCTGTGGTACAATTTAACTCTTTGCTCTGTCTGCTTTTGTACCCAATCATTGGCTTATCCTTCCTTACATTCATGTTACACCCATCATCTACTTGTAAACCTGCTGGCTCATCCTCAGCTCTGTCATACTGGTTCCCATCCCCCTGCCTTTTTAGTTTAAACCACTCCCCACAGCTCTAGCAAACCTGCCTGCAAGGATATTGGTCCCCCCTCAGATTCAAGTGCAACCCATCCCTTTTTGTACAGGTCACACCTGCCAAGAAGAGGTTCCAATTATCCAGAAATCCGAATCCCTGGACCCCGCTCCAATTTTTCAGCCGCACATTTATCTGCCACCTCATTCTATTCCTATCCTCACTATCGCATGGCACAAGCAGTAATCCCGAGATTACTACCCTTGAGGTCCTGCTTCTTAGCTTCCTATCCAACTCCCTGTATTCTGTTTCAGGACCTCCTCACTTTTCTTTCTATGTTGTTGGTGCCACTATGTACCACAACTTCTGGCTCTCACCCTTCCTTTTCAGGATATTGTGGATGTGTTCAGAAACAACTCGGACCCTGGCACCTGGGAGGCAAACTACCATCAGTGTTTTTTTTGCAACCACAGATCGCCTATCTGTCACTCTAACTATTAAGTTCTCTGTTGCTGCTCTCGAGTTCCCTCCCCTTCTGAGCCATAGGATTTTTGGATCATTGGAATCTCTTCTGGGGAAGGTGGGACCTGTACAGATTAGATGGGTTGCACCTGAACTCAAGGGGGAGCAAAATCCTTGCAGGTAGGTTTGCTAGCATGGTTGCAGAGGGTTTAAACTCATTTTCAAGGGGGATGGGATCCAGAGCAATAGAGCAGTGAAAAAAGTGCATGGAGTAAAGCCAGATCTAACATACAGAGAGGCTTTGAGGAAAGAGAAGCATACAAGATATTAAGAGGAATAGATGGAGTGGACAGCCAGCGCCTCTTCCCCAGGGCACCACTGCTCAATACAAGGGGATATGGCTTTAAGGTAAAGAGAGGGGAGTTCAAGGGGGATATTAGAGGAAGTTATTTTACTCAGAGAGTGGTTGGTGCATGGAATCCACTGCCTGAGTCAGTGGTGGAGGCAGGTACACTAGTGAAATTTAAGAGACGACTAGACAGGTATATGGAGGAACTTAAGCTGGGGGTTACGTGGGAGGCAGGGTTTGAGGGTTGGCACAACAATGTGGGCCGAAGAGCCTGTACTGTGCTGTACTATTCTGTGTTTTATGTTCAGACACAGTGCTAGAAGCACGGCCGCTGTTGCTTTCCCCCAAGTATGTCATTTTTCTACGCTCCTCCGCCCCACCCCAAAAGTACTTAAAATGGAGTATTTATTGTTGAGGGGGATGACAGCTTGGGGTGACTACCTCCCTGTAGCTCCAATGTACCACCTCTTCACCTTCCCTAACAAGCTGAAGGTAATCGAGCTGCAGCTTCATTTTCTTAACACTGTCTCTAAGGAGCTGCATCTTGATGTGGCCATCAGGTAATCTCCTGGAAATCCCACATCTGACACCCAGAACATCACTAAAAATACCTTTTCTGAGGTAAACTGTGTTAAATTATCACTGCAAACAGTGGAGGAGTGAGCAATGGGGAGGCAAGTTGCAGGGATGAGTTGAGATGATGTGTTGCAGAATCATTGCAGATGGAATTTCAGTGTCCATACAGCAGGCCTGGGAGCGAGGTTGGATTGCTCTGGGCCCTGAAAGGAGAAGTTAGGGCCTGAGCGGAGGAGATTTGGTGCCCATACAACTGGCCTGATTGCGAAGATGGATCGATCTAAAATCCTATGGCATTACAGGAAAGATACTGTCACAGACAGTGGAATGGCTGACAGGCAGAGGCAGCGAGTGGGAATAAAGGGGCCTTTTTGTGGTTGGATGTCAGTAACTAGTGGTGTTCTTCCTGGGTCAGTATTGGGACTGCTTTTCACATTTTTTCTCAATGATTTGGAAAATGGAATTGATGGCTTTGTGGCAAAGTTTGCGGATGATACGAGGATAGGTGGAGGGGTAGGTAGTACTGAGGAAGCAATGCAATTGCAGCAAGACTTTGACAATTTGGAAGAATGGACAAAAAAGTGGCAGGTGGAACACAGTGTTGGGAAATGTAGGGTAATGCATTTTCGTAAAAGAAACAATAGATGGGGAGAAACATAATTGGGGAGAATGTTCAAACATCAGAGGTAAGAGGGACTTGGGAGTTCTCGTGCTGCAAGACTCCCGGAATTTGCAGGTCGAGTCTGAGGTGAAGATGGCAAATGCAAATTGGCATTTATTTCAAGGGGAATATAATATAAAAGCAAGGAGATAATACTAAGGCTGTGTAAGGCACTAGTCAGGCTGCACTTGAGTATCGTCAACAGTTTTGGGCCCCATATCTCAGAAAGGATGTGTTGTCATTGGAGAGAGTCCAGAGGAGGTTGACAAGTATGATTCCTGGAGTGAAGGGGTTAACATATGAGGAGCATTTAGCAGCTTTGGGCCAGTACTCACTAGAATTTAGAAGAATACGGGGAGGGATCACATTGAAACCTACCAACTGTTGAAAGGACTAGATAAGATGTAAGTGGTGAGTATGTTTCCCATGGTGGGGGTATCCAGAACTAGAGGGCATAACCTCAGATTTGAGGGGCAACCTTTTAGAATAGAGGTAAGGAGCAATTATTTTTGCAAGAGAGTACTGAATTTGTGGAATGCTCTGCCACAGACTGCAGTGGAGGCCAGGTCTGTGGGTATATTTAAAGCGGAAGTTGATAGTTTCCTGATTGGTCAGGGCATCAAAGGATATGGCAAGAAGGCAGTATTGGGTTGAGTAGGAACTGGGATCAGCCATGATGGAATGGCAGAGCAGACTAGGAGGGCTGAATGGCCTAATTTTGCTCCCATGTCTTATTTTCTTATGGTCTTATCTGATTTTGGAAACATCTGTGCAGTCAAGGTGTTTCAATTGATACCTCTGTACCTGGAAGGTTCAACTGCTAGTGAATCAGTATCCTGGCAAATACCTTGGAGTACAGTTAAGTCAATCATCAAAAAATGGAAAGAATATGGCACAGCTGTAAATCTGCCTAAAGCAGGCCATTGTGCGAGAAGGGAATTAGTAAAAGGGGCCACCAAGAGATCCATGACAACTGTGGAGGAGTTACAGGCTTCAGTGGCTGAGATTGAAGAGACTGCACATACAACTGTAGACTTCACCAGTTGCAGCTTTATGAGAGAGTGGCAAAGAGAAAGCCACTGTTGAAAACAGCTCACATGAGATCTCAACTAAAGTTTACCATGTGAGAGACTCTGTAGTCAGCTGGAAGAAGGTTCTATAGTCTGATGAAACCAAAATTGAGCTTTTTGGCCATTAGACTAAACGCTATGTTGGAGTAAGCCAAACACCACACATCGTCAAAAACACACCATGGTGTGTGGTGGCTGCATCATGCTGTGGGAATGTTTCACTGCAGCAGACCCTGGAGGCTTGTGAAGGGAGAGGGTAAAATGAATTCAGCAAAGTACAAGGAAATCCTGGAGGAAAACCTGATGCAATTTGCAAAAGAACTGCGACTTGGGAGACCTACGCTCTGTCCGCCAGAGGAAGCAGGATCTCCCAGTGGCCACACATTTTAATTCCACATCCCATTCCCATTCTGACATGTCTATCCACGGCCTCCTCTGCTGTAAAGATGAAGCCACACACAGGTTGGAGGAACAACACCTTATATTCCGTCTGGGTAGCCTCCAACCTGATGGCATGAACATCGACTTCTCTAACTTCCGCTAATGCCCCACCTCCCCCTTGTACCCCATCCGTTATTTATTTTTATACACACATTCTTTCTCTCCCTCTGTCCCTCTGACTATACCCCTTGCCCATCCTCTGGGTTCCCCCCCCCTTGTCTTTCTCCCCGGACCTCCTGTCCCATGATCCTCTCATATCCCTTTTGCCAATCACCTGTCCAGCTCTTGGCTCCATCCCTCCCCCTCCTGTCTTCTCCTATCATTTTGGATCTCCCCCTCCCCCTCCCACTTTCAAATCTCTTACTAACTCTTCCTTCAGTTAGTCCTGACGAAGGATCTCGGCCTGAAACGTCGACTGTACCTCTTCCTAGAGATGCTGCCTGGCCTGCTGCGTTCACCAGCAACTTTGATGTGTGTGACTTGGGAGAAGGTTTCTTTTCCAGCAAGACAATGACTCCAAGGAATGGCTTAAAAACAACAAGGTTAATGTTCTGGAATGGCCAAGTCAGAATCCAGACCTCAATCCAATTCAGAATTTGTGGCTTGAATAGGGCTGCTCCCACACGATCCTTGTGCAATTTGACAGAGCTTGAGTATTTTTTTGTAAAGAAGAATGTGGAAAAACTGCTATGTCCAGATGTGCAAAGCTGATAGAGACCTAGCCACACAGACTCAAGGTAATTGCTGCCATGGGTGCATCTACTAAATGCTGAATTGAAAGGGGGTGAATACTTATTCAATCAATCATTTTGTGTTTTATATTTGTGATTGGATCACTTTGTAGAGACCTGTTTTCCTGTCAAAGTGAAGGAGTCTCTTTCTGTTGATCAGTGTCAAAAAATGCCAAATTAAACCCACTGTGATTTTATGTTGCAAAACAATAAGACATGAAAACTTCCAAGGGAACTAAATACTTTTTATAGGCACAGTATCCAAACTTCTCTTAAAAGTTTAAATTGAAGTCGCACCCACCACTTATGCTGACAGATCAATCCACGTTCTCACTACCCTCTGAGTGAAGAAGTTTCCCCTCAAGGTCCCCTTAGACCAGCGGTCCTCAACCATAGATGCACAGGGTGAGAAACTGGGCTGCAAAGCATGTACTACCGGGCTGCGAGGAAACAATATGAGAGTCAGCTGCAGTTTTCCTCATTCCCTGTGTTACGTACCCCGTAACTGGGTTGCCAAACCAGCAGAAATGGACCACTTAGTTGGAGTCTGGATTACTGGAACTAAGAAAGTTTTATTAAAGAAATAAGCAACACAGTACTCTAATCATAAGGGTATAAATGCAACAGGATAGCAATGGTAAAACACACATGTACACAGAACTAGGATAATAGGATCAATCAAGCTCTATCGCAGTCTAAGGGTAAAATGATCAGTCTCAGAGTTCAGTTTAGTTCAGTTCGCAGTAATCGCTGTTGTACCGTTGGGGAGAGAGAATGAATATGCAAATCAGATTCAGACCGACCTTTGTTCTTCACAGTTAGCTTTCGGCGTGAGCCCTTTTTAAATGTCTTATGAGGTTACCGACTGTGACCCCTCCGTTCTGGATACAATCGTTCTTCGGTGAACCCAGCACCCAGGCAAGGGTGGACACACACACCAGGTTCCCGCTGATCGTACCTTCTCACCCTGTGCGTCTATGGTTGGTCCCGCGACCCTCCAAAACTCCCACCAACTTGTGGGGGCACACCGCTTTTCCAGGGTTTCGTTATCTCGTGGTGTCTGTTGCCTTAGCGAACCTGTTCCTTTTATCCCCCTGCTGGGGTATCGCCTGTCCATCAAACTTCAAACAGTTCGAGTTCAAAGCAACCCATCTGACAATACTCGGAACTGTGTCTCCTTTCGTTAATCTCTCTCGTCTCCCATTAACATTTCTGAATGTTCCCCCATTGTCTTGCTTATCGGCCTCAATCTTCTGATAACTTGGTATTTTGTCACACCTGTCACACCCTCTGTTGAGCTTGAACACACACGAGGTCATGAGCCACGCATCATCCATGTCAGCGCGGGAAGGAGATCAACTCCTGGAGCTTGCAGATGACGGCGGGCTGAAAAGTATGTCTGACATAACATCTCTGCCAGCATTTTGGATAAAAGTCAAGGCTAAATATCCTGAGATAGCCACGAAAGCACTGAAAATGTTACTTCCATTTCCAACATATCTCTGCAATGAATGCAATGAAAACTAAACTGTGGAGTAGACTGGACATAAGGAACCTCCGAGTATCGCTGTCTCCCAATGCCCCTCGATAGGACCGTCTTGTTGCAGGAAAACAAGCCCAGGGCTCCCACTGATTCAGCGATATTGGTGCGTTGCAATGATTTTATATGTTCATACGGGGAAAATATGTGCTATGTGTTTAATATCCAAACATTACTTAAAATGTTATGATGCTGTTGACTTACTTATATAACCATATAACAATTACAACAGGGAAACAGGCCATCTCTGCCCTTCTAGTCCGTGCCGAACGCTACTCTCACCTAGTCCCACCGACTTGCACTCAGCCCATAACCCTGCATTCCTTTCCTGTCCATATACCTATCCAATTTTTCTTTAAATGATAATATCGAACCTGCCTATACCACTTCTACTGGAAGTTTGTTCAACACTTACTTCAAGCTCCCCTGATAATTGACTTATCACTATATTCATGCGAGGAAAATATGCGCTGTGTGTTTAATATTAAATTCGTTAGATAAATCCTTTTAGAAACAAAATTGAGTGTATTAGCTAATTATCAAATAATTCCGGTCGTAATTAACACCCCCCCCCCCCCCGGAACAGAATCGCCAAAAACGATTTGTAGAAAGAAGTATCGGCACGTACACTCATGTGCACTGGTGCCCACACAAGGCTTCATGGTCATTGTAGTCTTTCTCGGCGTAAACACAACATATTTGACTGCTACTCTTGTCCGTTGGCAACCCTACCCCCCCCCCCCACCCCCCGGGTCAGCTGGTCCACAAGAATATTGTCAATATTAAACCGGTCCGCAGTGCAAGAAAGGTTGGGAACCCCTGCCTTAGACTTCTCTCCTTTCACCCTTAACCCAGGACCTCTAGTTGTATTCTCACCCAACCTCAGTGGAAAAAGCCTTCTTGCATTTTCCCTAACTATACCCCTGAAAATTTTCCATACCTCTGTCAAATCCCTCCTCAATCTTCTATGTTTCAAGGAATGAAGTCCTTGACGGAGACAGACGTGAAAGCACAGAGGAACATTTGGAGAAATTTCTGAAACGCCGGTTCGCTGCCGCTGTTACTGGGCGATTGAGAATCTTCTGGAGGGAAGGCCCCAAAATCTTTGGCTTTGCCTGCTGCTGGTGACCGAGGCTGAGGTCGAATTGTTCAGATAGAGATGGTGCTCGGTACTCGGTGTCGGAGGACTGATCAGAGCTCGAAGTTTTCGGATGGCTCAGAGTTGGGCTGTGGCTGGGCATGGCAGGGAGAGTTTTCTTCCTTCTCCCGTCTGCGTGAGATTTGGGATATTCAAGAGACTTTGAACTCTTTTACTGTGCCATGGCCTGTGCTTCATCAAGTTATGGTATTGTTGCACTGTTGTAACTATATGTTATAATTATGTGGTTTTTGTTCATTTTTCAGTCTTGGTCTGTCCTGTGTTTTTGTGATATCACACCGGAAGAATATTGTATCATTTCTTAATGCATGCATTACTAAATGACAATAAAAGAGGACTGTGTGTCCTCATAATCTAATCTAATCTAATAATCTAACCTATTCAATCTTTCCTTATAACTCAGGTCCTCCAGTCCCAGCAACATCCTTGTAAATTTTCTCTGTATTCTTTCCAACTTATTTAAATTTTTCCTGTAGGTAGGTGACCAAAACTGCACACAAAACTCCAAATTAGGCCTCAGCAACATCTTGTACATCTTCAACATAACAACCCAACTCCTGTACTTAATACATTGATTTATGGAGCCTAATGTGCCATTAAAACAAAATTAAGGAAACTGAAACGTGGAAAAAAGAGAAAGAAGTTTATGTTGGGAGAACTTAAAAAAGATAGCATACTTAAGCAACAATTCAAGACAGCTGTAGAAGAACACCTCAACAAAAACATAACACCTATTTGGGACAGATTTAAATATGCTATACAGCAATCAGCAGAGAAGATAATCCCAGTATAAGAAATCCCAGTATAAGAAATCCAACAAGGGGTGGGTAACCCAAGAAATTCTAGATCTGATGGAACAAAGAAGGTTACTGAAGAATAATGAATTGCAATACAGAGAGCTAGACTTTGCAAAAAAATATTGCAAAGGAAGAATGGCTGAATCAAAAATGCAATGAAGTAGAAGGCCATATTAACAACAGCAAAGAAATGCACAAGAAAATTAAGGAAATTACTGGAATTAAGAAAACCTCCTTGACAGGATGCATAAGATCAGCAGACAGATCCATACTAACAGATCCAGATAAAGTATGCGAGAGGTAGATTCAGTATATAGAGCAGCTGTTTGAGGATAATAAAGGAGAACCCCCAGATATTAAACACCTTAATTCTGGCCCACCTATTACCAAGGAAGAAATAACTAAAGCAATGAAAAGCATAAAACATGGTAAAGCCACTGGACCTGATGAAATTTCAGTGGAAATGATCCAAGCCCTAGAAGATCTGGGCATAGATGTTCTTTTTTGAACTGTTTAATGGCATATATGAGTCTGGTGTATTGCCTGATGATCTCTTGAAATCAGTATTTATAACTCTCCAAAAATTTCTGGAACTATTGACTGCAAAAATTATAGAACAATCAGTCTTATGAGTCACATAATAAAGATTTTGGTGAGTATTGTTCTGAGTCAAATTAAAAACAAATTTTAAGGCCAGAAACTTCTAAACTGCAATATGGGTTTATTGAGGATAGGGGAACTAGGAACGCAGTTTTCATACTACGAATGCTTTCAGAAAGGGCAATTGAATATCAAAATGATGTCTTTTTTTGTTTTATTGATTTCACTAAAGCATTCGACTAAGTGCAACATGAAAAATTATTTCAAATTCTCACTAAACTAAACATTGACAGAAGGGACCAACAACTGCTTCAAAATTTATAATGGAATCAAATGGCAGCGGTAAAAATTGAATATAATATAAGCAGTTGGACTAAAAACTCCCAAAGGGGAGTTGGACAAGGATGCATTGCCTCACTGGAATTGTTTAATATCTATAGTGAAATGATTCTCAGAGAAATAGAAGACCTAGATGGGATAAAAATTGGAGGTGTTAACAACAAGAATATAAGATATGCAGACGATACCACCCTAATAGCAAGTGCTGCAGAAGACCTACAAATCCTCCTAGACAAAGTAGTACAAACAAGCAAACATGAGGAAATCTGCAGATGCTGGAATTTCAAGCAAAATACATAAAAATTGCTGGTGAACGCAGCAGGCCAGGCAGCATCTATAGGAAACGGTACAGTCAACATTCCCAGGGTCTCAGCCCGAAACGTCGACTGTACCTTTTCCTATAGATGCTGCCTGGCCTGCTGCGTTCACCAGCAACTTTTATGTGTGCTGCTGGTACAAACAAGTGCAGATTTTGGTCTAATCATCAACTGTAAAAAAACATGTATAGTAATATCAAAACAGCAGGATACTCCCAACTGCCAATTGTACATCAGTAACCAAGAGATTGAACAAAAGACCAGCTTTAATTACCTTGGTAGCTTTATATCACAAGATGCTAGAAGTAAAGTAGAAATGAAAAGAATTGCCATTGCCAAAACCAACTTCCAAAAAATGAAAACAACAGGAATTCTGCAGATGCTGGAAATTCAAGCAACACACATCAAAGTTGCTGGTGAACGCAGCAGGCCAAGCAGCATCTGTAGGAAGTGCAGTCGACGTTTCAGGCCGCCTGACGAAGGGTCTCGGCCTGAAACGTCGACTGCACCTCTTCCTACAGATGCTGCTTGGCCTGCTGCGTTCACCAGCAACTTTGATGTGTGTTGTTCCAAAAAAATGAAACCCATTTTTACCAACAGACACATTTCTATGACAACAGGGCTTAGGCTACTAAAATGTTATATCTGGTCAATCTTGCTGTATGCTTCCGACTATAACACCAGAACTCCAAAGAAACTTAGAAGCAACAGAAATGTGGTTTCTTAGAAGAATGCTGAAAATATCATATAGAGACAGGGTAACTAATGAGACAGTACTCCAATGTACCCATACAAAAAGATCTTTAATGAGAACATTAAATGAGAGAAAACTTAAATTTCTGAGCCATGTCATCAGAAAGGGAGAAATAGAGTGCCTTACATTACAAGGCTGTATGCCTGGGAAACATGGAAGAGGAAGGCAAAGAAGAAAATATATTGACACTGTGAAAGAACTAAGAGATCTAAGTGTGTGAGATATCATTGACACTGTGAAAGAACTAACAGATTTAAGTGTGCGAGATATCATTGACGCTGCATGGATCGTTTGATGTGGAAAGCCATGATCGCCCAAGCATGTAATGCACAAGGCACATGAAGAATGTGCCAAAAGCTTTCTTTACAACCTTATCTACCTGGGATGCCACTTTCAATGAATTATGGACCTGTATTCCCAGATCTCTTTGTTCTACAGCACTGCTCAGTGCTCTACTCTTCACTGAGTAAGACCTACTCTGGTTGGTCCTCCCAAAATACAGCACCACACACTTGTCTGTATTAAATTCCATCTGTCACTTTTTAGTCCATTTTTCCAGCTGGTCCAGAATTCATTGCTAGTTTTGATGGTCTTTCTTGCTGTTCACTACTCCCCCAATCCTGGTGTCATCCACAAATTTGCTGATCCAGTTAACCACATTATCAATGTACATGACAAACAACTGAAACCCCCGGTTTACTTGGCTGTAAGTCTAGGGAAGACAACCCCTGGCCCACTAAACTCGTGAGTTTGAGGCACTCTCCCACCCCAAACCCCGGGTTGTGTGGATGTTGTGTAATTTGCTACCCTGTTACAAATTAGTGCCGCGGAATAACCCTGGGTTGTGTGGATGTTGTGTAACTTGCTACCCTGTTACAAATTAGTGCCACGGAATAATAGACAGTACACCGCATACGATAGGGTCGTAAAGAGAGCTTTTGGTACATTGGCCTTTATTAATCAAAGTATTGAGTATAAGAGCTGGAATGTTATGATGAGGTTGTATAAGGCATTGGTGAGGCCGAATCTGGAGTATTGTGTTCAGTTTTGGTCACCAAATTACAGGAAGGATATAAATAAGGTTGTAAGAGTGCAGAGAAGGTTTACAAGGATGTTGCCGGGACTTGAGAAACTCAGTTACAGAGAAAGGTTGAATAGGTTAGGACTTTATTCCCTGGAGCGTAGAAGAATGAGGGGAGATTTGATAGAGGTATATAAAATTATGATGGGTATAGATAGAGTGAATGCAAGCAGGCTTTTTCCACTGAGGCAAGGAGAGAAAAAAACCAGAGGACATGGGTTAAGGGTGAGGGGGGAAAAGTTTAAAGGGAACATTAGGGGGGGCTTCTTCACACAGAGAGTGGTGGGAGTATGGATTGAGCTGCCAGACGAGGTGGTAAATGCGGGTTCTTTTTTAACATTTAAGAATAAATTGGACGGATACATGGATGGGAGGTGTATGGAGGGATATGGTCCGTGTGCAGGTCAGTGGGACTAGGCAGAAAATGGTTCGGCACAGCCAAGAAGGGCCAAAGGGCCTGTTTCTGTGCTGTAGTTTCTATGGTTCTATGGTTCTATGGACAAAAAGATTATCTTTATGGTTCTTAATTTGACTAAAGGGTTAGTTAAGAAAAGAACAAAAAAAGGACCCATTTTAACAAAACAGTCAAATGTGCACAAGTTGGAGCTCAAAGTTTCTCCATAGTCACCGATCCTCAATCGATCTCGCCCCTGGCTTCGTCGAATCACGGTCCCACTCCAGATTGAATCCTATAACTTCTTCTCTCCTGCATCTTCCCTCTTCATCTCTTTTTGAACAAAAGCTCCAAGTCCAACCTTGGTGTCCCTCACCAAAGAAACCTCCCCTTAATTCGACCATCCTAATTTCTCCTCATCTCTTATCTTCAACAATAACCCAAGCAGGCTGAAAACAGAACAGACTGCTTTTACAGAACTGCTGAATAAAATACATACAGCATAGCAGTAAAAATATGAGCCAGGGCATTACACAACAATGAACCCAGCACCAGTCACCGTGGCACTCCACTAGTCAGAGACCTCAATTCAGAGAGGCAACCATCTACAACCACATTCTGGCTTCTCCTGAAAAGCCAATGTCTAATCTAATTTTCGACCCATCTGAATGCCAGCCTTCTTGACCAACTTGCCACAAAGGACCTTGTCAAAGGCCTTGCTTTGCCTTCGTCAACTTTCCTGGTAACTTGCTCGATAAACCATGACCTAATACGCACAAAGCCATGCTGTCTATCCCTAATTGGTCCCTGTGTATGTAATACACATATATTGTGGCGACCCACTTTCTACGCAGGTGAACCGACTCACAAAATGGCGCGCGCGTCGACAGAGAGGCCTGCCCCAAAATGGCACTGGGCCGCCGCCTTCATCAGCAAGGGGAGAAAGCCCGCGCGTGGGAAGAGACTTTTGTAATGCACCTCTGACGTCAATTCCGCCCAGAGATGGCGGGAACGGAACTGCGTAAAAGTCAGTGCCGCAAAGTTTGAATAAACTAGTCTCGAGTGCAGCTTACAGACTGCGTGTCATTATTTCTAGCTCTGTGTGTAGCACATTGCTACAATACCTTAATTAATACCTTTCAATAACTTTCCCACTACTGATAGCAGGCTCACCAGCCTGTAATTTCATGGTTTATTCTTAAAGCCTTTTAAACAGTGGAATAACATTAGCTATCTTTTGGTACCTAAGCTGTCGCTAAGAATACTCGGCCCCCAGCAGTTTCTGCACTTGCCTCCTACAGGGTCCAAGGGAATACCCTGTCAGGCCTTGGGGATTTATCCACCCTAATTTGCCTCTAGACACCAAATACCACCTCCTCTGTAATCTGTATAGGATCCATGACCTCGCCACTGCTTTGCCTCACATCTATAGACTCTCTGTCAGTCTCCTGAGTAAATACTGATACCAAAAATCTATTTAAGATCTCCCCAGTCAATTTTGGCTCCAGGCATTGCTTACCATTCTAACTTTCCAGAGGACCAATTTTGTCCCTTGTAATCCTTTTGCTCTCAAAATATCTGTCGAATCCCTTGGGAATCTCTTTCTCCTTATCTGCTAACCTCATTCCTTCTTTTAGCCCTCCTGATTTCTTTCTTTAGTGTTCTCTTGCATATCTTATACTCTCAAAGTAATCTATTTGTTCCTGTCTGCCTATGCGTGTTATGCACCTCCTTCTCTTTCTTAACCAGGGCCTCAATACCTCTTGAAAACCAAGGTTCCCTAAAACTGTTATTCTTGCCTTTTATTCAGACAGGAATATACAAACACTGTAATCTCAAATTCTGAAAATATTTCATTTACCAAGTACACATTTGCCAGGGAACAACCTGTCCCAATCTACGCTTGCTAGATCCTTTCTGATACCATCAAAATTGTCCTTTCTCCAAATTAGAATCTGAACGCAAGGACCAGACCTAACCTTTTACTTAATTACCTTGAAACTAATGGCATTATGATCACTAGATGCAAAGTGTTTCCCTACGCAAACTTCTGTCACCTGCTCTGTCTCATTCCCTAATAGGAGATCAAGTATTGTATGCTCTCTCGCTGGGATTTTATGTACTGATTAAGGAAACTTTTGTGAACACATTTGACAACCTTTCTCCCTCTCTCCCATCAAGAGGGGTGTATAGGGTGTCCAAAAAGTCGTAACACCTCTGGTGAAGGGAATTGTCATGCCACTCTGGGACAGCTCACACACCTTTGGTTCCCACTGAACACTCAGCACGCACCTGTGGCTCCAAGTAACTGTTTGCACGTGACAGCAGCCACACCCTGGGACATTGTGTCGACAGGCGGGATAATCCAGTCAAGGGTAGCCGGCGGCCTCATATCCTGGTGAATTAGGGACATGACCTGCCCAGCATGCGAAGCCAGCTCCCAGCAGACTGGGTGGATCAGATGCAATGGCCAGGAAGGTGGTACTGCAATGCTCCATGGAGAGTGAAGGGAATGAAAAGACACAGAAAACACCATGGTCATACACAGCAACCAAAGAAGATTCCAGTCTGCGACGCTTGTTCGTTCCATTGGACCTGGACTTTGAGGTCAAGAGAGTGGAACTGCCCCAATGCAATGACTTTAAAAACTCCTGCACAGGTTTCCCATCATCATCGGACACGACAGACTGCCAGCATCCCATCCAGTCCTTTTACAGTGTGGGAATCCCAGTCATTATGTGGAAAGTTAAAATCACCTACTATCACCACCTTGTGTTTCTTGCAACAGTATCTCCACAAATTTTCTTTAAATCCTGTGGACTATTGGGTGGTCTATAATATAACCCCATTATTTTAAAAGACTCAATGGTGTTATGAAAAAAACTTGGTCCCTCTATATTACGAACTGGTAGTAGTTTTCTCTGACAAAACCAGTATCTGAAACAAGGACAGTCATGATATCGCAGGCTTACAAAGTAACAACAGAAGTAGAGAGCTACAGGAAACCTACTGCATTTACAGCCAGTGATTATACAAACATAAGTGTAAGGGGTTTCTTCTTTTATGTTACTGTTGAGGCTAATCAAAATGGCTTCTGTTATGTTAGAATAAAATGGCTTCTTTGTTATGTTAACTGCTGAGAAACTTCTCCCCCTAGCAGCTTGTTTGGGTTATACAGAGAATTGTATTCATTTGCTAACCAATTGGGATAGATGTTATTCTTTCTTATGTGTCTGTAAGCTATTGTTCACGGACTTTGGGGGAGAAGGCGCGATGGGGACAGAGAGAGGAGACGCGATGCTGTGACCGTGGGTGGCGGGGCTGACCCCGAGCAGGAGTCCGAGGCCCAGGGTCTTTGGTGAAGAGAGGAGACGAAGGAGGACTGCCCCGTCTGCAAATGGAGTAGCAGTATTTTTGCGCTGCTCTTAGTTTTCTTTCTCTCCCCCTAATTTAAACTTTGAATTTAAAATTTTTACTTGTTGATTCTTGAGGGGGAACTATATGTCTATGTCTACGAGAAATGGGAAGAATTTACCTGAACCCAGTGATAAAGTTAATGGGAAATGAAAGGTGCAAAAGGAAAGATCTAATAAAATGCCATCGTGGGCTGAAGATATTGTTCGGACACTGAATTCAATTAAGGATCAGAATGGATCAATTAAAGACCAACTGGAAAAGAATAGTAATGAAATGAAGTCATTTCTGGGAAAACTTAAAGACCTGGAAACTCAAGTTATTACACATGAAGAGGAATTGAAGATAACTAAGCAAAAGTTGTCTGAAGCTACAACTCGTTTGGAAGGATAACAAAATAAGATTATAGACCTGGAAACTAGGTCTCGACGAAAGAATATACGGATTGTTGGGCTGCAAGAAGGAGCTGAAGATGGAGATTTAACTGCTTTGGTAAGCTTTTCCACACTTTATTTCCTACCATTCTATCAAAGCCACCTGCTATAGAAAGGGCACACAGGGCGTTTATTTCGAAATTGAAGGATTCTAGTAAACCAAGATCTGTTCTGGTTTGCTTTCATCACTTTAAAATTAAAGATCAAATCATGCGACAGGCAAGAAAACAGAGAGTTTTTAGATTTATGGAATCTGAGCTCCGCTTTTACGAAGATTATCCAAGAGAGATAATGGAACAAAGATCAAAATTTGCCCTGGTAATGAAACAAGCATGTGATAAAAAAAACTCTTTCCCTCTTTGAGGTATCCGACAAGAATTGAAGTTTTTCCTGCTAATTCTCCTCCTCGTACTTTTTTTGATCCAAAAGTTGCACTGGACTTTGTTCCGGCTATACCTGTTGCTGTTAGTGATGTCACTGCTGAATGAACTATCTGAAAGACTGTTTGGCTATCTGTACATTATTCGCATTTTGGAAAGAAGATTTATGAAGGTCATTTGTATATTTCATGGAGAGACTGATTAAAGAAGACAAGGAGAGTTGTTCATTATTGCATATTGTTGGTTTTCCTTTGGAAAGATTTATGGCTCAAATATGACTGTCTCAATGATCATCTGAACATTCGACTGAGAGAAGAAGATAAGGGGATTTGTTCCTTTAATTTAAAACTTGGTTTGTTTCTTTTTTTTAATCAGCTAATTGGTAGTTTTTTCCTACTAATAGGGCTTTTTATATATTTTTTCTGTTTTATTATAACATTTTATAATTGAATTTAAAGCTTTTTTAGGGAATTAATATTAAACTTAAAGATGGCGCTGGTTTTTCTCTCTAAGAGATAACATTATTTTGGTTCTTTCTTGTTTATTAGTTGATGGAATGTAAATACCTTTTTTTGCTGAGACGTTCTTGTTTTTACAAGGTCACTCTACTTTTTTACTAACTGGGGGGAGGGAAAGAAAACACAGACAGGGCAGTCAGTAGCTTTGAACTCTATCGTAGATTGCTTGCCTTTTTCGGGCTTCTGGGTGTGGGTGGGTGGGTTTGGAGTTAGGAATTTTTCCCATTGGATGGTTCCAGAGCATGCATGTCTTTTATGTGGTTGTATTCTTCATCACCGCCATTTTTGATCATCCCGTATTGGTATGTGCTCTGCGCATGTATAAAGTAGAATAAAATTATAGTATGGTATTTAAATGGATTAATATAATAAGCTGGAATGTACGTGGTTGGAATCATCCTATTAAACGAAAAAAGACTTTTAAAATTATTAACCGATTCCAACTTGATATAATTTTTGCTCAAGAGACACATATCAGGGCGGGAGATCAAAATAGATTTTTTGGATGGCGGAATGGTTTGCAATTCCACTCTACTTCTCAGAGTAAAACAAAAAGCGTGTCTATTTTTATTAAACCTGATGTATTTATTCAAGAGGATATTGAATCAGATTCTAATGGTAGATTTTTAATTGTTAAAGGAACGATCTGTAAAAGAAAAGTTGTTTTGGTTAATTTGTATGGTCCTAACTTAGATGATCCTTCTTTTTTTAAAAAGGTATTTGCTTTACTGCCTGATTTAAATGAATATATGCTGATAATGGGCAGGGATTTTAACTGCTGCTTAAATCCTATGATTGATAAGAGCTCAACCAATCAGCGACTTCCAAATCAATCCGTGCCATTTATTAATTCCTTTTTGATTGATTTTGGGTTGATTGATTTGTGGAGGTATCTCCATCCCTATATTAGAGAATATTCTTGCTTCTCACGTTTATAAAAAATACTCGAGGATCGATTATATTATATTGCCATATCTGATCATGCGCCTCTGAGTTTGTCCTTTGAATTTGATGATGTCATTTTTGTCCGCCCACCTTGGCACATGTCTCAGACATTATTGCAAAACTCTGACTTTGTCAGTTTCATTGAAACCCAGATAAAAGAATTTTTTCTTTTTAATGGTATAGGGGGTATGTCGAAATTAATTATATGGGATACATTTAAAGCACTTTTACTTGGTCAGATTACTTCTTATTCAGCTAAACTTAAAAAACAGACTAAAGCAGAATTAGATAGAATTTCAAAACAAATTAAAGATTTAGATAATGTCTATGCAATTTCCCCCAATACTGATTTACTTAAACAAAGGGTGGAACTTCAATCAGAATATTACCTGTTATTAACTCATCCCATTGAAGGATATTTTCTTAAGTTATGTTTGGAGATAAAAATAATAAACTGCTCACATCTCGATTAAAAATGGCTGCAGATCATGAAAATTTGTAGGAAAGGTGGTACCTTGGCTCAGGAGTATGAAGAAATTAATAAGATTTTTCAAGATTTTTATGCTGAACTTTATAAATCTCAACGTCCGTTAGATTCGTATGAAATGAATGCTTTTTTTACAAAAGATTGTTTTTCCTGAAATCTCAGTTGAGGATCAAAAAACTCTTGATGCTCAAATCACTGAAGCCGAAATTCAAAAAGCTATTTTTTCAATGCAATCTGCTAAGTCCCTGGGCTATCCTGTAGAGTTTTATAAAAAATTTAGAAAGTTGCTTTCTCTGTATATGTTGGAAATGTTTAAGGATTCTTTTGTGAAAGGTGACTTACCCTCTACTTTTTATGAGGCTTCTATTTCTTTAATTCTTAGAAAAGATAAAGATCCCACTGACTGTGCTTCATATAAACCTATTTCATTACTGAATGTCGACGCTAAGATTTTGTCAAAGATAATGGCTAATCGGTTGGAGAATATTTTGGGTAAAATTATTTTTAAAGATCAAACAGGCCTTATAAAGAGTCGCTGTTCTTTTTCAAATGTTCGGAGACTATTTAACATTATATATTCGTCCTTTTTTAAAACTCCACAATGTATTGTATCTTTGGATGCTGAAAAAGCGTTCGATTGAGTCCAATGGAAATACTTATTTAATGTTTTAGAGAAATTTGCCTTTGGCGCTAATTTTAATAATTGGATTAAAATGAAATATAAAGCCCCTGTTGCTACTGTTGTCACTAACAATTGTAGGTCTCCTTTTTTTCAGCTTTCACGGGGGACAAGGCAAGGCTGTCCATTAAGTCCTTTGTTGTTTAATTTAATATTAGAACCACTTGCTATTGTTCTTCGTGAGGCTAAAAATATCCATGGGATTTTTGTGAATGAGACCATGCATAAGATCCCTCTTTACGCTGATGATTTATTGGTTTATATATCTAACCCTGACGAATCCATTCCTGCCTTGCTAAAATTATTTAATGAATTTGGAGGTTTTTCAGGATATAAAATAAATTTTAGTAAAAGTGAATTGTTTCCTTTCAATGATTCTGTCTCTGTATATGATAATACTTTTAAAGTCACAGACTCTTTTAGATATTTAGGTATTATAATTACTAAAAAATATAAGGATCTTTATAAAGCCAATTTTGTTCCTTTAGTAGACTCTATGAAGTATTTATTTAGTAGATGGAGTCCACTTACATTTTCACTTGTTGGTAGTATTCATATAGTTAAAATGATGATTTTACCAAAATTTTTATACTTATTTCAGAATATTCTTTTTTTTTTGACTAGGAAGTTTTTTGATCGGATTGATTCTATTATTTTATCTTTTATTTGGAATGATAAAAGACCAAGAATTAGTAAATGTCACTTACAAAAATTGAAAAAGGTTGGAGGTCTTGCTTTGCCTAATCTAAGAATGTATTATTTGGGCTGTTAATGTGCGATACATGTCTTTTTGGTTATACTGGGTTGATAAGAGTGATCGGCCAATTTGGGTAGACCTGGAACTGAAAGTTGTAAAACAGTTTTATTTAACCTCGTTATTGGGAGCTGCTTTACCTATGCAATTAGTTAAAGTTGTTAATTTAAACCTATATCCTGTGATTAAGTATTCTTTACAAATTTGGCTCCAGTTCTGCAATTTTTTTAATCTTAAAAAATTTAAACTTTGTAGTTTAATTTATCGAAATTAATTTTTTAAGCCTTCTTTGAGTGATCCAATTTTTTTACTTTGGAAAATAAAGGTATTAATTCTTTTTTGGATTTATTTAAAGAAGATAGATTGATGTCTTTTGAACAATTAATTGATAAATATTCTCTTTCATACACTTTCTGCAATACCTACAAGTTAGACATTTTTTACAAAAATATTTAAGTAATTTTCCTTACATATTGGAGGCTGACCCCTGTTGGATATTATTATGAGTAAGAATCCTTCGATCAAGGGTTCTATTGGAAGGATTTATGATTTATTTTTACAATGGGATAAGTGTCCTTTATCTAAGATTAAACAGGATTGGGAAAAGGAAATAAATTTGGCTTTTATGACGAAGGATTGGATGCGGATTTTGAAGTTGGTTAATTTTTCTTCAATTTATACTAGCCATTCATTGACTCAATTTAAAATTGTACATCATTATCATTTGACGAAGGAGAGACTTTCCAATGTTGATAGTCATTGTGATAGATGTAAACACTGACACGTATGTTTTGGTCTTGTTCTATATTGGAACAATTCTGGAAGTCGGTTTTTTCAACAATTCCTAAAGCACTTAAAATTAATCTAAAACCTAATAAATTAACTGTGCTTTTTGGAATAATTCCTCAAAACATTCATGGTATTTCTGTGTCTGACCAACATGTTATTGGATTTTGTTACATTGATAGCTAGGAGGGCCATTTTGTTAAGTGGAAGGATACATCAGCTCCCACTTTGTCACAATGCTTCTCTCAAGTGATGCTATGTCTTAGTTTGGAGAAAATTAGAAGTCCAATCTTTGAACCTTTATTTGATTTTGAGAAAAGATGGGGCTCATTTGCTTGTTATTATCATTTGAGCTCATTGATACAATTTTTCCACGATCTAATTGTAAATTTTTTAGTATATTTTATTTTCTTGCTAGTGATTTGATGTTTATTTTTAGAAGCTTTTTGTATGACACATGACTCCGGGGTTGTACACCGAATGGGTTCTTTTTTTTTCTCACTTTTCTGCTTAGTAGGTTTTTTTTGTTATCACAAGATTTTTTTCAATCTTTAAGATAATGTCTTTTTTGAGACATTGTAAGTGTTGTTACTTCAATGTACTCATGTTATTTTTTCTGTATAGTATAACAATAAAAAGATTTGAAAAGAAAGAGAGGAGACGAAGACAGACTCGCATGGAACGTCTGGTCGACCTCCGTGGTTGGTCCCAGGCGGTGGGTCGGGGGGTCGGAGGGGATTAAATGGTGGAAAGAGGACTCCGTTAATTGAGCTCCAACTAGTGTGCATGGAGTGGTTGAACTTTGATAAGTTTGGCGCCTTTTATTTTCCTTTTATATTTTATCTCTATTAATTACATAGTTTCAGTAAGATCTATAAAGTGTAATCATTTAATTGCATATGGTTTGTTATTTGGTGGGTTGGGATACATCACACAGCATCCACACAAACTTGATTACCCAGTTTGGCGGGGCCGAAGGCTGCTCCCCCTAGATGAAAGCAAGTTGAGCGAGTCTGAGGCGTACCAGGGGGCTACATAAGCAAGCATATACAAAGTAAACTGGAAGGGTGCAGAGAAGATTTACCAGGACAAACAACAGAACATCTGCAGATGCTGGAAATCCAAGCAATACACACAAAGTGCTGGAGGAACTCAGCAGGCCAGGCAGCATGTATGGAAAAGAGTACACTCAATGTTTTGGGCCAAGACCCTTCAGTAGGACTGAAGAAATAAAGAGGAGTAGGTTTAAAAGATAGGTGGGGTGGAAGTGGAGGGAGAAACACAAGGTTATAGGTGAAACCAGGAGGGAGAGGGGTGAAGTAAAGAGCTGGAAAGTTAAAGAGACATAGGGCTAGAGAAGGGGAAATTGTATAGGAGAGGACCGAAGGCCATGAAAGAAAGAAAAGGGGAGAGGAGCATCAGAGGGAGGCAATGGGAAAGCAAGGAGATAAAGAGAGAGAAAAGGGGATGGGGAAGAGTGAAGGGGTGATTTACGAGGATGCTGCCAGAAATCGAAAGCCTCAGTTACAGAAGGAGGTTGTCAGGATAGGACTAGATTCCTTGGAAAGTAGGAGATTAAGAGTTGACCTTACAGAGGTATATGAAATTGTGAGAGATACAGATAGGGTGAAAGTGCATGGTCTTATTTTCAGGGAAACAAAAGTAAAACCTTGGGGGTATAGGTTAAAGGTGAGAGGAGAAAGATTTAAGAGAACCTGACGGTCCACTTAATGCAAAGGGTGGTGCACATATGGAATGGGCTACCAGAGGAAGTGATTGGAGCAAGTACAGTAGCAACTTTTAAAGACATTTGGATAAGTACATTGATAAGAGGTGTTTATGTGCCTGTGATGTTGCTGCAAACAAAGTTTGCATTGCACCTGCACATAAAGGAGAGAGATTGAAAATCTTGCTGAGTGGTTCCATAACAACAACCTCTTACTCAATGTCAGCAAGACCAAGGAGCTGATTATGGACTTCTGGAGAAGAAAACCAAAGGTCCATGAGTCAGTTTTCATTGGAAGATCGGACACAGAAGGTTCGCAATTTTAAATTTTTAGGTGCTATTATTTCAGAGGATCAACCCTGGGCCCAGCACGCAAGTGTAATTATGAAGAAAGCACAGCAGCACCTCTACATCCTTAGGAGTTTGTGGAGATTCTGCAGGATATCTAAAACGTGACAAACTTTTATAGATGTGTAGTGGAGAGTATACTGATAGGCTGCATCACAGCCTGATACGGAAACACCAATGCTCTTGAATGGAAGATCCTCTCAAAAAGTAGTGGATATTGCCGGGTCCATCACAAGTGAAGCCCTGACCACCATTGAGCTTATCTACATGAAATGCTGTCACAGGAAAGCAGCAGCATCATCAGAGACCCCCACCACCTGGTACATGCTCTCTTCTTGCTGCCGCCATCAGGAAGAAGGACCAAGAACCTCAGCATGCACACCACCATGTTTAGGAACAGTTACCACCCCTCAACTAATAGGCTCTTGAACCAGAGGCGATAACCTCAATCAACTTCACTTGCCCAGTCATTGAAATGTTCCCACAACCAATGGACTCACTTTCAAAGACCCTTCATCTCATGTTCTCAACATTTATTGCTTATTTATTTATTATTATTGTTTCTTCTTTTTGTATTTGCACAGCTTGTTGTCTTCTGCACTCTGGTTGAACACCCTAGTTGGGTGGTCTTTCATTGATTTGAGCCGGCTGGTGGTGTAGTGGCATCAGCACTGGACTTCAAGGCAGGTGGTCCTGAGTTCAAACCCGGCCGGGTCCCAACCTGGGCAGCAGTATCTTGCCACAATGCCTGGCAATGTCCCCTATGGTCAATGAGGTCATGAAGAGTCGGACTTGACTTAATGACTGAACAACAACAACTATAGATTTTATTCTATAGCTTTGTTGAGTATGCCCAAAAGAAAATGACTCTCAGGGTTGTATATGGAGGCATATATGTACTTTGATAATAAATTTATTTTGAACTTTGAACATACCTGTACTTGTGCATGTGGCAATAAATTGTTTTTTTTATAGTGTCAGATGGGCATTTTGTTATGCATGGCTGGGCTGAAGTGCCTGTTTCTTTGCTGTACTACTGATTATATAGTATGTAAGGATGGGGCAGTTGGTTTACAAACAGAGGCAGTGTGTAGTGGGACTGTTAGCATGGGCAGGCTGATGATAGGGCAAAATTGCAGTCAGTGGCATGAGTTGTAATGTAAAAGGGGGACAAAATAAAAAAATGCTGATGAATACATGACTGAAGTTCTAATTTTTCAATTCACACAGTATATGGAATGAGGCAAATGAACGTGTAGCACAGTTACAGATTGGCATGTATAATGTGGGCATCACTGAAT
Organism: Mobula birostris; assembly: GCF_030028105.1. Taxonomy (NCBI): domain Eukaryota; kingdom Metazoa; phylum Chordata; class Chondrichthyes; order Myliobatiformes; family Myliobatidae; genus Mobula; species Mobula birostris. Next base: position 93,803,210 of record NC_092376.1, read on the forward strand.
GTGGCTGAAAGAGAAAGCTGGAAGCTTAACATCCAAGGATACACATTGTATCAAAAGAACAGGCAAGTATGGATCTGTTGGTAAAAAATGAAATCAAATGCTTAGAAAGAGGTGAAAGGGTTGGAAGGTATTGAATTGTTGTGGATGGATGTAAGGAACTGCAAGGGTGAAAAGTCTGTGATGGGAGTTGTATACAGATCCCCAAACTGTAGTAAGAATGTGGTCTACAAATTGCAAAAGGAGATAGAAAATGCATGTCAAAAGGGCAATCCTATGACAGTCATGGGAGATTTCAATATGCGGGTAGATTAGGAAAATCAGGTTGGTACTTGATCCCAAGAGAGGGCATTTGTGGAATACCTACAAGATGGCTTTTTCAAGCAGCTCATGGTTGAGCCTACTGGGGAATCAACTGTTCTGGACTGGATGTTGTGCAATGAACTGGAATTGATCAGAGGGCTTAAGGTAGAGGAACCCGTAGGGAACAGTGATCATAGTATGATAGAAGTCAACCTGCAATTTGAGTGGGAGAAACAAAAGTCAGATGTATCATTGTTACAGTGAAGTAAAGGCCTGAGAGAAGAGCTGGCCAAAGTTGATTGGAAGGGGACACTAGCAGAGATGATGGCAGAGCAGCAATGGCTGTAGATTCTGGAAGCAATTTAGAAGGCACAAGAAAGATACATTCCAAAGAAGAAAAAGTTCTCTAAAGGTAGGATGATGCAACTGTGGCTGACAAGGGAAATCAAGGCCAATAGAAAAGCTAAAGAGATAGCCTATTAGTGGGAAGTTAGAGGATTGGGAAGCTTTTTTAAAAACCAACAGAAGACAACAAATAAGAAAGTAAAGATGAATACAAAAGTCAGCTAGCCAATAATTACTTCAGATACATGAAGTGTAAAGAGAGGCAAGAGTGGATATTGGACTGCTGGAAAATGATGAAAATGTAGTAGTGGGGGACAAGGAAATGGCGGGTGAACTGAGTAAGTATTTTGCATTGGTCTTCACTGTGGAAGACACTAGCAGTAGGCTGGAAGTTTGAGGGTGTCAGGGGGCAGATGGTGCTTGAGAAACTGAAAGCTCTGAAGATAAATCACCTGGACCAGATGGTCTATGCACCAGGGTTCTAAAAGAGGTGGCTGAAGAGATTGTGGAGACAGTTGTAATGATCTTTCTAAAATCCCTAGATTCTGGCATAGCTCTGGAGGACTGAAAAATTGCAAATATCACTCCACTCTTCAAGAAAGGAGGGAGGTGGGAGAAGGGAAATTATAGGCCAGTTAATTTGACCTCAGTGGTTGTGAAGGTGTTGGAGTTGATTGCTAAGGATGTGGTTTCTGGGTACTTCGAGGTACATGCCAAAATGGGCTGAAGTCCTATTCCTTAAGGAAAAACCTTGCCTGACAGATCTGTTAGATCTCTTTGAAGAAATATGAAACAGGATAGACAAAGAAGAATTGATGGATATTGTGTACTTGGATCTTCAGAAGCCGTTGAAAAGGTGCCGCACATAAGGCTGCTGAGCAAGTTAAGAACCCATGACATTACAGAAAAGATATTAACATGGACAGAGCATTGGCTGAATGGCAGGAGGCAAAGAGTGGGAATAAAATGAGCCTTTTCTGGTTGACAACCGGTGACTAGTGATGTTCCAGAGGGGTCTGTGTTGGGACCACTTTTATTTACATTATATGTTAATAACTTGGATGACAAAATGAATGGCTTTTTGGCCAAGTTTGTGGACAATATGAAGATGGGTGGAAGGACAGGTGGTGTTGAGGAGGCAGAGAGGCTGCAGAAAGACCTAGACAGATTAGGAGAATGGGTATGGTCATGCACTTTTGTAAAAGAAATATAAGTGTAGACTATTTTCTAAATGGAGAAAAAAATAAAGTCAGAGGTGCAAAGGGACTTGGGAGCCATCATGCAGGATTCCTGAAGAATGTGGAAGGCAAATGCAATGTTAGCCTTCGGGACATCTTATCTGATCTGCAGAGCAATTTGCAGTGGGAGGAGAAAGATCCAGTTGTCATGGTCCATGTGGGTACCAACGAACAGCTAGGGACTAAATTAAAAAGCAGAACCTAAAAGGTGGTAATCTCTGGATTATTACTTGAGCCGCATGCAAATTTGCACAGGATTAAGAAGATTAGAGAGTTAAATGCATGGCTCAAGGATTGGTGTTGGAGAAGTGGGTTTGCATTCATGGGAGCAACACACACAAAATGCTGGAGGAACTCAGCAGGCCAGGCAGAAGCTATGGGAAAAAAAGTACAGTCGACGTTTTGGGCCGAAACCCTTCAGCAGGACTGAGAATAAAAAGCTGAGGAGTAGATTTATAAAGTGGCAACAGGGGAGAGAGAAACACCAGGTGATAGGTGAAACCTGGAGAGGGGAGGGAAGGAATGAGATAAAGAGCTGGGAAGTTGATTGGTAAAAGAGACAGTAGGCCATGGAAGAAAGAAAAGGGGGGAGGAGCACCAGAGGGTGGTGATGGGTAGGCAAGGAGATAAGGTGAGAGAGGGAAAAGGAGATGGGAAATTGTGGGGGGGTGGTGAAGGGGTATGGGGGGCATTACCGGAAGTTTGAGAAATCAATGTTCATACCATCAGGTTGGAGGCTACCCAAACAGAATATAAGGTGTTGTTCCTCCAACCTAAGTGTGGCCTTATCCTGACAGTGGAGGAGGCCATGGATGGACATATTGGAATGTGAAGTGGAATTAAAATGGAGGGCCACTGGAAGATCCCGCTTGTTCTGGTGGACGGATTGTAGATGCTCCGGAAAGCAGTCTCCCAATTTAATTTGGGTCTCACCAATATATAGGAGGCCACACTGGGAGCACCAAAAACAGTATACGACCCCATCTGACTCACAGGTGAAGTGTTGCCTGACTGTTTGTAGCCCTGAATGGTAGTGAGAGAGGAGGTGTAGGGGCAGGTATAGCAAGGATAAGTACCAGGAAGGAGATCAATGGGGAGGGACGAATGGACAAGGGAGTCGCGTGGGGAGCGATCTCTGCAGAAAGGGTGTGCAGTGTGGAAGGGAAGCCCCCTTCTTTGAAAAAGAAGGACATCTGCTTCATTCTAGAATGAAAAGCCTCTTCCTAAGAGCAGATGCTGCAGAGGTGGAAGGATTGAGAGAAGGGGATGGCATTTTTACAAGTAGTAGGGTGGGACGAGGTGTAGTCCAGGTAGCTGTGAGAGTCCATGGGTTTGTAATAGACATTGGTGGATAACATTCACCACTTCCCATCGCCTTTTCCCTCTCTTACATTATCTCCTTGTCTGCCCATCGCCTCCCTCTGGTGCTCCTCCCCCACCTTTCTCTTTCTTCCATGGCCTGTCTCTTTCACCAATCAACTTCCCAGCTCTTTACTTCATCCCTCCCCATCCAGGTTTTATCTATCGGCTAGTGTTTCTCTCTCCCCTCCCTCCACCTTTTAAATCTACTCCTCAGCTTTTTTTTGCCAGTCCTGCCAAAGGGTATCAGTCTGAAATGTGGACTGCACTTTTTTCCATAGATGCTGCATGGCCAGCTGAGTTCTTCCAGCATTTTGTGTGTGTTGCTCAGATTTCCAGCATCTGCAGATTTCTCTTGTTTGTGATTTGAATTCATGAGAAACTGGGACCAGTACTGGGGAAGGAGGGCGCCGGTCCCTCGGGACGGGCCCCACCTGAACCATGATGGGACCCAGATCCTGGTGAATCACATACATAGGGTTGTGGATAGGGATTTAAACTAAATAGCAGGGGGTTGGGTTCAACAGATTGGAGAAGTGTGGATAAAGTTAAAGAGAAAAGTGTGGATAAAGATAAAGTAAAAGCAAAAGTTAAAAAAGAGAAAAGGGTGGAGTACAGAAAAATCATGTGCATAACAGACAAAGATTACTAGATTTTAAAGGCACAATGAATGTAAGGGCACTTTATTTGAACAAGATAAAGTGTCCATACACTCGTAACAAGATCAGTGAACTTGTGGCACAAATCACTACAAAGGATTATGATTTAGTGGCCATTACAGAAAGATGGCTGCAGGGTAGAGAGGATTGGGAATTAAATATCCATGGATATCAGGTAATACGAAGGACAGGCAGGAAGATAAGGGAGGTGGGGTAGCACTCTTAGTTAAAGATGAGACCAGGGCAATAGGATCTAAGGAGCAGAATGTTGAATCCATCTGGGTAGAGATTAGAAAGAGTAAAGGGGAAAAAAAATCACTGGTGGGAGTTGTCTTTCGGCCATCGAATAATAACATTGCAGTGGCACAGGCAATAAGCAGAGAAATATCTGAGGGATGTAAGAATGGAACAGCGGTTATCACAGGGAACTTTAACTTACACATAGATTGAGTGAATCAAGTTGGTCGAGGCACTCTTGAGGAGGACTTCATTTAATGCATACCTGATAGCTTTCTTGAACAGCATGTTATTGAACCTACAAGAGAACGTGCTATTTTGGATCTGGTCCTGTGCAGGTAAAATTAGCAATCTTGTTGTTCTATATCCCACTGTATCCTTTGGCAATCTTCTATCAATCCACAATGTCACCAATCTTTGTACTGTATGTTCTGTGAACCTAATAACACACATTGCATTTTCATATGTATCACAAACAGCAAAGTTATCAGTATGGATCCTTGCAGAACACCACAAACCACAGATCCCTAGCTAGAATGTCCTATTGATCACTCCCCGCTGTTTTCTATGGACACATATTCTGAATCCAAATAGCCAAGACACTGTGGATCCCATGCATCTTAATCCTCCGATGAGCCTACAGTGAAGGATCATGTCAAATGTCTTACCAAAATCCATGTTCGCAACATTGATAGATGTATCTTCATCAATCACCTTCACTTTCTGTTTCAAAAACTCAATCATGGTAAAACATGACTTGCCCTGCACAAAGTCATGCTGACTGGTTTTGAAAATGCACATAAATCCTAACCGTAAGAATCTTTTCCAATAGCTTCTGGCTTGTAAATTTCAGGATTAACCCACTTTCCCTTTTTGAGTAATGGAATAGTATTAGCTACCAACCAGTATTCTCGGACAGTACCTGTGGTTTCAGAGGGCACAAAAATCTTGGTCACGGTCCCAGTTATCTCACAAACAAGAAAATCTGCAGATGCTGCAAATCAAAGCAATACACACAAAATGTTGGAGGAATTCTGCAGGTCAGACAATATCTTTGAGAAAGAGTAAACAGTTGACATTTCAGGCAGAGACCCTTCATCAGGATTAGAAAGGAAGGGGATCCCTGATAAAGGGATCAACCAAGTACAGCGTCCACACCAAGGTGAAGCTGTATGAGAGCGATGTGCTGTACACACATTTGTACAGGTCAAAATGCCACTGTGTGGCAGTAAGAGACCACGCCAAGCTGTTGTCAGGCCACACCATGAGTCTCCAGATGATCCTCTGTATTTTCTGGCCAAGAAAAATTGCAATCCATGCCATACTCCTTCAGTGTCACCAAGAGGACATGGCCACAATCATCATGAGGAAACACTGGAGATGGATTGGGTACGTGATGAGAAGAAAGGACAACTCCATCATCAACTCCCCCGCCCCCCCCCCCCCCCCGATCCCAGCTCTCATCCGTGCTGGGTCTTTACCATCCCCTCCGACCTTCAACTGTCGGAGGCAGAGCGCTCCGTCCTCAGTAAGGGCCTCAACTTTGTTCCCCTTCGCCCACACCTCAGCGAGTTCCGTGTTCGCCATGATGTGGAACTTTTCTTCTGCCGTCTCAGTCTCTGAGCCTACTTCTTCGGCAAGGACTCTTCCACCCCCACCGATGACCCCTTCTCCCGTCTTCAACGCTCCTCTTCTTCATGGACACCCCGCTCTGGTCTTCTGCCTGCTCTGGATCTCTTTATCGCTAACTGCCGACGGGACATCAATCGTCTCGACTTCACCGCACCTTGTCCCCATTCCAACCTCACTCCTTCGGAACGCTCTGCTCTCCACTCCCTCCGCACTAATCCTAACCTTATTATTAAACCCGCCGATAAGGGAGGTGCTGTTGTAGTCTGGCGTACTGACCTCTACCTTGCCGAGGCACAGCGACAACTCGCGGATACCTCCTCTTATTTACCCCTCGATCGTGACCCCACTAAGGAGCACCAGGCCATTGTCTCCCACACCATCAGCGACTTTATCCACTCAGGGGATCTCCCATCCACTGCTACCAACCTTATAGTTCCCACACCTCGCACTTCCCGTTTCTACCTCTTACCCAAGATCCACAAACCTGCCTGTTCTGGCCGACCTATTGTCTCAGCTTGCTCCTGCCCCACCGAACTCGTTTCTGCATACCTTGACACGGTTTTATCCCCCCTTGTTCAATTCCTTCCTACCTATGTTCGTGACACTTCTCATGCTCTTAAACTTACCGATGATTTTAAGTTCCCTGGCCCCCACCGCTTTATTTTCACCATGGATGTCCAGTCCCTATATACTTCCATCCCCCATCAGGAAGGTCTCAAAGCTCCACGCTTCTTTTTGGATTCCAGACCTAATCAGTTCCCCTCTACCACCACTCTGCTCCGTCTAGCGGAATTAGTCCTTATTCTTAATAATTTCTCCTTTGGCTCCTCCCATTTCCTCCAAACTAAAGGTGTAGCTATGGGCACCCATATGGGTCCTAGCTATGCCTGCCTTTTTGTTGGCTTTGTGGAACAATCTATGTTCCGTGCCTATTCTGGTATCTGTCCCCCACTTTTCCTTCGCTACATCGACGACTGCATTCACGCTGCTTCCTGCACGCATGCAGAGCTTGTTGACTTTATTAACTTTGCCTCCAACTTTCACCCTGCCCTCAAGTTTACCTGGTCCATTTCCAACACCTCCCTCCCCTTTCTAGATCTTTCTGTCTCTGTCTCTGGAGACAGCTTATCCACTGATGTCTACTATAAGCCTACTGACTCTCACAGCTATCTGGACTATTCCTCTTCTCACCCTGTCTCTTGCAAAAACGCCATCTCCTTCTCGCAATTCCTCCGTCTCCGCCGCATCTGCTCTCAGGATGAGGCTTTTCATTCTAGGACGAGGGAGATGTCTTCCTTTTTTAAAGAAAGGGGCTTCCCTTCTTCCACTATCAACTCTGCTCTTAAACGCATCTCCCCCATTTCACGTACATCTGCTCTCACTCCATCCTCCCACCACCCCACTAGGAATAGGGTTCCCCTGGTCCTCACCTACCACCCCACCAGCCTCCGGGTCCAACATATTATTCTCCATAACTTCCGCCACCTCCAACGGGATCCCACCACTAAGCACATCTTTCCCTCCCCGCCTCTCTCTGCATTCCGCAGGGATCGCTCCCTACGCGACTCCCTTGTCCATTCGTCCCCCCCAGCCCTCCCCACTGATCTCCCTCCTGGCTCTTATCTGTGTAAGTGGAACAAATGCTACACATGCCCTTACACTTCCTCCCTTACCACCATTCAGGGCCCCAAACAGTCCTTCCAGGTGAGGCAAAAACTTCACCTGTGAGTCAGCTGAGGTGATATACTGAGTCCGGTGCTCCCGATGTGGCCCTTTATATATTGGCGAGACCTGACACAGATTGGGAGACCGCTTTGCTGAACACCTACGCTCTGTCCGCCAGAGAAAGCAGGATCTCCCAGTGGCCACACATTTTAATTCCACATCCCATTCCCATTCTGACATGTCTATCCACGGCCTCCTCTACTGTAAAGATGAAGCCACACTCAGGTTGGAGGAACAACACCTTATATTTCATCTGGGTAGTCTCCAACCTGATGGCATGAACATCGACTTCTCTAACTTCCGCTAATGCCCCACCTCCCCCTCGTACCCCATGTGTTACTTATTTTTATACACACATTCTTTCTCTCACTCTCCTTTTTCTCCCTCTGTCCCTTTGAATATACCCCTTTCCCATCCTCTGGATCCCCCCCCCCACTGTCTTTCTTCCCGGACCTCCTGTCCCATGATCCTCTCGTATCCCTTTTGCCTATCACCTGTCCAGCTCTTGGCTCCATCCGTCCCCCTCCTGTCTTCTCCTATCATTTTGGATCTCCCCCTCCCCCTCCAACTTTCAAATCCCTTACTCACTCTTCCTTCAGTTAGTCCTGACGAAGGGTCTCGGCCTGAAACGTCGACTGCACCTCTTCCTAGAGATGCTGCCTGGCCTGCTGTGTTCACCAGCAACCTTTATGTGTGTTGCTTGAATTTCCAGCATCTGCAGAATTCCTGTTGTTTCCATCATCAAGACAGCACTTCATCGGACCCTTGATGGACGGACGAAATGCAGGCAACTAGGACATTAAGAAACCCAGCACTACTTCTTTCTCCAAACCCCCTTGGAGATTCATTGATCTCATTTAAACATGGCTTTGGGAGCAAGAATCAGACAGGGCTCTAGAGAATTAAGGCAGCCAGGAAGGGACATGAGAGCTAGAGGGGGACATCAATGAGCAATATAACTTGGCACCGTACCACAGAGGCAGAAATGAAGACCCTGAACCACACCTGGGACACAATAGGGAAGATGGCCAAAGACAGGGAGAGATGGATGACCTTCATTGCTGCCCTAAACAAAGCACTGTAATGGGCAGGAAGTAAGGGAGGGGGGCATTAAAATGCCTTGATGGTTAGAAATAAGGAAAACTTCAATGTGTTCAATGTAGATGAACAGCAGGAGGATGACAACAGTGAGGGTAGGACCAATTAGGAATGTACCGGGAGTCAGAGGAGTTAGATGAAGTCTTTAATAAGAACTTTGTTTCTGTATTCACCAGAAAGAGAGACCTTGACGACTATGAGGACAGCATAGAATAAGCTAATATGCTGCAGCATGTTGTGTGAAGGAGGAGAATGTGGTGGAACTTTCAAAATGCATTAAGATAGACAAGTCCCTGGGGCCGGTAGGGAGGCAGGAAGTGGGGGAAGAGATTGCTGTGCCTTTGGTGATTATCTTTGCTTTCTCACTGTCCAAAAGAGTATTACTAGAAGATTGGGGGGGGGTGGAAATGTTATTCTTTTGTTCAAGAAAGATAACATGGGTAATCCAGGGAATTATAGACCTGCGATTCTTATGTTAGTGGTGGGCAAACTATTGGAGAAGATTCTTGAAAAAAGGATTTACAAGCATTTGGAGAAGCATAGTCTGATTGTGGTAAGTCAATCTGGCTTTGTCAGGGGCCTCATGACCCTAATTGAATTCTTGGCAGAAGCGAGAAAACAAATTGATGAAGGTAGAGCATTAGACATGGTGTATTAGACTTTATTTGGGAACTTGACAAGGTTTCTCATGCTCATACAGAAAGTTAAGAGGCATGGACTCCAGAGAAACCCTCAAAGTTGCAGTGCACGCCGATAGAGTGGTGTAGAAAGTGTATAGAGCATAGAACATAGAACGTAGAACAGTACAGCACAGTACAGGCCCTTCAGCCCACAATGTTGTGCCGACCCTCAAACCCTGCCTCCCATGTAACACCCCACCTTAAATTCCTCCATATACCTGTCTAGTAGTCTCTTAAATTTCACTAGTCTATCTACCTCCACCACTGACTCAGGCAGTGTATTCCACGCACCAACCACTCTCTGAGTAAAAAACCTTCCTCTAATATCCCCCTTGAACTTCCTACTCCTTACCATAAAGCCATGTCCTCTTATATTGAGCAGTGGTGCCCTGGGGAAGAGGCACTGGCTGTCTACTCTATCTATTCCTCTTATTATCTTGTACACCTCTATCATGTCTCCTCTCATCCTCCTTCTCTCCAAAGAGTAAAGCCCTAGCTCCCTTAATCTCTGATCATAATGCATACTTTCTAAACCAGGCAGCATCCTGGTAAACCTCCTCTGTACCCTTTCCAATGCTTCCACATCCTTCCTATCGTGAGGCAACCAGAACTGGACACAGTACTCCAAGTGTGGCCTAACCAGAGTTTTATAGAGCTGCATCATTACATCGCGACTCTTAAACTCTATCCCTCGACTTATGAAAGCTAACACCCCATAAGCTTTCTTACCTACCCTATCTACCTATGAGGCAACTTGCAGGGAACTGTGGACATGTACCCCCAGATCCCTCTGCTCCTCCACACTACCAAGTATCCTGCCATTTACTTTGTACTCTGCCTTGGAGTTTGTCCTTCCAAAGTGTACCACCTCACACTTCTCTGGGTTGAACTCCATCTGCCACTTCTCAGCCCACTTCTGCATTCTATCAATGTCTCTCTGCAATCTTTGACAATCCTCTACACTATCTACAACACCACCAACCTTTGTGTCATCTGCAAACTTGCCAACCCACCCTTCGACCCCCACATCCAGGTCGTTAATAAAAATCACGAAAAGTGGAGGTCCCAGAACCAATCCTTGTGGGACACCACTAGTCACAACCTTTCAATCCGAATGTACTGCCTCCACCACTGCCTTCTGCAGTGTGTTGACTTCATTAGTCGTATTGAGTTTGAGAGCCACAAGGTAATATTATAGCTCTATAAAACTCTGGTTAGATCACACTTCGAGTATTGCTTTCAGTTCTGAATGCCTCATTATGGGAAGGATGTGAAGCCTTTAGAGAGGGTGCAGAGGAGATTTACCAAGATGCTGCCTGAACTAGAGGGCATGTTTTATGAGGAGGGATTTGAAGAATGCTTGTAGCTTCAGTTGAAAGACCAGTAATTTGAAGACAAAGGGGTGGGGGATGGGAAGCATTGACCTCATAGCCCTGAAAACAATGGGTAGTAGAAGAAGGAGGCAGAACCATGAGGGAGCTGGGGGAGGGGGTAGAGTGAAATAGGGATAGAGGAAGGGAGGGGGAGGGAATTACCGGAAGTTGGAGAATTCTGTGTTCATACCAAGGGGCTGGAGACTACCTAGACGGTATATGAGGTGTTGCTCCTCCAACCTGAGTTTAGCCTCATCATGGCAGTAGAGGAGGCCACCTATGGACATATCTGAATGGGAATGGGAAGCAGAGTTGAAGTGGGTGGCTACCGGGAGATCCTGTCTGTTGCGGCGGACGGAGTGGAGATGCTTGCCAAAGCAGTCCCCCAACCTGCGTCGGGCTTCACCGATGTAGAGAAGGCCGCACCAGGAGCACCAGATGCAATAGATGACCCCAACAGACTCACAAGTGAAGTTTTGTCTCACCTGGAAGTACTGTTTGGGGCCCTGAATGGTTGCAAGAGATGAGGTGTAGGGACAGGTGTAGCACTTACGCTTACAGGGATAAGTGCCGGGTGGGAGATCAGTGGGGATGGACGTGCTGATAAGGGAGTCGTGGAGGGACCGATCCCTGCGGAAAGCGGAGAGGGGTGGAGAGGGAAAGATGTGCTTAGTGGTGGGGTCCTGTTGAAGGTGGCGGAAGTTGTGGAGGATAATGTGCTGGATCTGGAGGCTGGTGGGGTGGTAGGTGAGGACAAAGGGAACTCTATCCCTGTTGTGGTGGTGGGAGGATGGGGTGAGGGCCGAAGTGTGGGAAATGGAGGAGATGCGGGTGAGGGCATCATGGATGACGGTAGAAGGGAAACCACGACCCTTAAAGAAAGAGGACATTTGGTTGTCCTGGAACGGAAAGCCTTATCCTCGGAGCAGATGCGGCGGAGACGGAGGAACTAGGAATAGGGAATGGCATTTTTGCATGTGGTGGGGTGGGAAAAGGTATAGTCGAGGTAGTTATGAGAGTCAGTGGGCTTGTAGAAGATGCCAGTGGGCAGTCTGTCTCCAGAGATTGAGATAGTCTGTACACTGACTTTCTCGATGTCTCGGTCTCCATCTCTGGAGACAGACTCTCCACTGACGTCTTCTACAAGCCCACTGACTCTGGCTAGCCTACTTTGAATCATACCTGGAGGAGATTGAAATGACTGAGTCCTCCGCGAAACACTAAGTTCTCCTCTCCAGGGTCAGTACGGGTCTACTCAATGATTAGAGACCAGCCGAGCTACAACGGAGCGATGAGCACCCTCAGAAGACAATACCTGCGGCCGGTAAACACCGTCTATGTGCAATATCGCTTAGCGACGGGGCAGCAGCGGCCCAGAGAGTCGAGCGCTGAGTTCGTCTGGGCCCTACAGACACTCATGCAGGCCTGTGATTGCCGGGGGCTGATGGCCGAACAGCATGCGGAGCTCCTAGTTAGAGACGCCTTTGTCACGGGGACCAGGTCAGTGTATGTGCGCCAGCGGCTGTTGAAACACGCCGATCTTACCTTATGTTTGACGACTGAGCTGGCCGACACACTGGAGGCTGCTCTGCACTACTCGGACACTCTCCAGGTACGGGATCTCCTGACGACCTCGTGGACGCCGCAGACCCTGCAACCCACCGGCGAATCGACCACGGCTGCTGCCAGTCGCGAGTCCATGAAGTTTTTCTGCGGATTTGAGAAGCACCCCCGGAAACACTGCCCGGCCCGAGAAGCTACCTGCTCCAGCTGTGGAAAGAAGGGCCACTTCGCCAAGGCCTGTAAGTCCAAACCGCGAGCGGGATCGAACAGCACCGCGTGCGAGACATGGGGGTCCCCATCTCGCCTGTACGCCGCCACCATGTGCGAGACATGGGGGCGGCCATCTTGGTCGGCGGCACCAAGATGTGTGGAGCCGGTGATTGTGCAGGCCGGAGCCAGCACAACCACCGTCGCTGGTGCAATCACCGCTGGTGCAATCACCACTGGTGCTACGTAGATCACAGCGACGGACTCAACCGCCTGATAGACTTGACCTGTAAATATACTTGTTTTTTGAATATTGGCAGTCACTTCACCCTGCGGGACTCTCTTTTTTTTAAAAAAAGGAGGGGTGAATGTGGTAAACCATGTATATAGGTTGTAACTGGGTTACCTGTCTGGACATGACTGGACACGCCCCTTTGCTGACTGCTCCTGTGGCTCCTCCCACAGACCCCTGAATAAAGGCGATTGTGCCACTGCTCCTCCCTCAGTCCAGGACAGACATACAGTGTGGACATGGATCCATTTTACTGTTAATAAAAGCCTTTCAGTATTTACTCTACTTCCAGTCTTTTGGAGTAATTGATAGTGCATCACACACTCTCTCAGATACACACACACTCTCTCTCTCTCTTTGAGAGACACTATCTCGCTCTCAGAGACACACACATAAAACCATATATATATATATATATATAACCATACATTACAGCACGGAAACAGGCCATCTCGGCCCTTCTAGTCCATGCCAAACTCTTACTCTCACCTAGTCCCACCAACCTGCACTCAGCCCATAACCCTCCATTCTTTTCCTGTCCATATATCTATCCAATTTAACTTCAAATGACAACATCGAACATGCCTCAATCACTTCTGCTGGAAGCTCGTTCCACACAGCTACCACTCTCTGAGTAAAGAAATATCTCTATCACACTATGCCTCTCTCTCTGAAACACTCTCTTTTCTCTCTCTCTCTCTGAGACAGACACTCTCTCTCTCAGATACACACTCTCTCTGTTGCTCTCAGAGACACACACTCTCTCTCTCTCTCTTGCAGAAACACACACTGTCTCTCTCTCTCTGAGACACACAGTCACTCTCTCAGAGACACACTGTCTCTCTCTCTCTCAGATACACTCTCTGTCTTGCAGAAACACACACACTTTCACTCTCTCAGATACATACTCTCTGTCGCTCTCAAAGACACACACTCTCTCTATGTCTGTCTCAGAGATACGCACTCTCACTCTCTCTCTGAGACAAACACTCTCTCAGAGACACACTGTCTCTCTCTGAAAAACACTCTCTCTCTTTCGCTCTCTCTCTCTCAGAGACACACACTCTCTCTGCCTCTCTTTCTCTGAGACACACATTCTGTCTCTGACACAATCTGTCTCTCTCTCTCTCTGAGACACACAATCTCTCTCAGAGACACACACTCTCTGCCTCTCTTTCTCTGAGACACACATTCTCTCTCTCTCTGACACAATCTGTCTCTCTGAGACAGACAATCTTTCTCTCTCTCAGAGACACAAACTTCTCTTTCTCAGAGAGAGAGAGTGTGTGTTTCTGAGAGAGAGAATGAGTGTGTGTCTCTGAGAGAGAGAAGGAGAGAGCAACACACACAAAAAGTGCTGGTGAACGCAGCAGGCCAGGCAGCATCTATAGGAAGAGGTACAGTTGACGTTTCGGGCCAGGACCCTTCGTCAGGACTAACTGAAAGAATAGATAGTAAGAGATTTGAAAGTGGGAGGGGGAGATCAGAAATGATAGGAGAAGACAGGAGGGGAGGGGTGGATCTAAGAGCTGGAAAGTTGATTGGCAAAAGGGATACCAGGCTGGAGAAGGGAGAGGATCATGGGACGGGGAGCCTGGGGAGAAAGAGAAGGGTGGAGGGGAGCCCGGAGGGTGGAGAGCAGGCAAGAAGTTATAGTGAGAGGGACAGAGGGAGAAAAAAGAGAGAGAAAAAACAGGGGAAAAATAAAAAAATATGAAAAAATATTAAATAAATAAATAAGAGATGGGGTGTGAAGGGGAGGAGGGGCATTAACGGAAGTTAGAGAAGTCAATATTCATGCCACCAGACAGAATATAAGGTGTTGTTCCTCCATCCTGAGTGTGGTTTCATCTTTACAGTAGAGGAGGCCATGGATAGACATATCAGAATGGGAATGGGACGTGGAATTAAAATGTGTGGCTACTGGGAGATCCTGCTTTCTCTGGCGGACAGAGCATAGGTGTTCAGCGAAACAGTCTCCCAGTCTGTGTCGAGTCTCACCAATATATAGAAGGCCGCACTGGGAGCACCGAACGCAGTATATCACCCCAGCTGACTCACAAATGAAGTGTCGCCTCACCTGGAAGGACTGTCTGGGGCCCTGAATGGTAGTGAGGGAGGAAGTGTAAGGGCATGTGTAGCACTTGTTCCGCTTACAAGGATGAGGGCCGGGAGGGAAATTGGTGGGAAGGGATGGGGTCGACGAATGGACAAGGGAGTCGTGTAGGGCAAGGATCCCCAACCTTTTTCGCACTGCGGTCTGGTTTAATATTAACAATATTCTTGTGGAGCGGCCGATGGGGGGGTGGGAGGGAGTTGTTCAAGTAGGGTGAAAATCACTTCAACATGTCTTTAACAGTTAAGGTTGCCAACTTTCTCACTCCCAAATAAGGGACAAAAGTAGCAGTCAAATCCCGGGACACGTGTGTTTACCGCAAGTGAGACTACCATAACCGTGAAGCCTTGCGCAGGCACCTGTGTGCGCATGTGCGTACGTGCCAATTTATTTCCACAAATCGGTTTTGGCTTAATCTTCCTGACTATACTGTATATACATTATTTTTACTTTATATAGGCTGTGTATTTATCATATCATTCTTGCTTTTACTATAAGTTAGTGTTATTTTCAGTTTTATGTGTTATTTGGTATGACTTGGTCGGTTATTTTTTGGGTCTGGGAACGGTCAAAAATTTTTCCCATCTAAATTAATGGTAATTGCTTCTTCACTTCACGCAATTTCGGCACGAAAGGTTTCATAGGAACGCTCTTCCTTAGCGGGGGAAATACGGGACAAGGGCGGTCCCGTATGGGACACACCAATTTATCCCGATATACGGGATGTCCCAGCTAATACGGAACAGTTGGCAACTCTATCTTCAAATGCAACAGTGCATGGCAGGGAATGAGGAAAGGTGCAGCTGACTCATATCGTTTCCTCGCGGACCGGTGGCATATGCTTTGTGGCCTGGTGGTTGGGGACCGCTGGTGTAGGGAGCGATCCCTGCGGAAAACAGAGAGAGGGGGGAGGGAAAGATGTGCTTGGTGGTGGGATCCCGTTGGAGGTGGCGGAAGTTACGGAGAATTATATGTTGGTCCCGGAGGCTGGTAGGGTGGTAGGTAAGGAAAAGGGAAATCCTATTCCTAGTGGTGTGGCGGGAGGATGGGGTGAGAGCAGATGTGCGTGAAATGGGAGAGATGCATTTGAGAGCAAAGTTGATGGTGGAGGAAGGGAAGCCCCTTTCTTTAAAAAAGGAGGACATCTCCTTCGTCCTGGAATGAAAATCTTCATCCTGAGAGCAGACGTGGCGGAGACGGAGGAATTGCGAGAAGGGGGTGACATTTTTGCAAGAGACAGGGTGGGAAGAGGAATAGCTCAGGTAATTGTGAGAGTCCGTAGGCTTATAGTAGACATCAATAGATAAGCTGTCTCCAGAGATAGAGACAGAAAGATTAAGAAAGGGGAGGGAGGTGAGAGAGAGAGAGAGAGAGAGAGAGAGAGACAGAGACAGAGACAGAGAGAGAGCGCGTGTGTGTCTATGAGAGAGAGAATGTGTGTCTATGAGAGCGAGAGAGTCGAGTCAAGTCAAGTCACTTTTTATTGTCATTTTGACCATAACTGCTGGTACAGTACTGTACACAGTAAAAACGAGACAACGTTTTTCAGGACCATGGTGCTACATGAAACAATACAAAAACTACACTGAACTACGTAAAACAACACACAACTGCACTAGACTATAGACTCACCCCGGACTGCATAAAGTGCACAAAACTGTGCAGGCATTACAATAAATAATAAACAAGACAATAGGTAATAAACAGGACAATATGTGTGTCTATGAGAGAGAGAGTTTGTCTATGAGAGGGGGAGTGTGTCTATGAGAGAGAGAGAGTATGTGTCTATGAGAGAGAGAGAGTCTATGAGAGTGAGTGTGTGTCAATGAGAGAGAGATTGAATGTGTGTCTATGAGTGAGAGTGTGTGCCTCTGTGTGTGTGTGAGAGAGAGAGAGTGTGTGTCTCTGAGAGAGCAAGTGAGTGTCTCAGAGAGAGACAGAGAGTGTATGTGTCTCTGAGAGAGACCCTTGGCTGCCTCAGAGAGAGAGACTGTTTCTGAGAGAGAGAGAGAGAGAGAGAGACTGATTGTCTCAGAGAAAGAGAGGCAGAGAGTGTGTGTCTCAGAAAGACAGAATGTGTGTCTCTGAGAGCGACAGCGAGAGTGTGTGCCTCTGAGAGCGACAGAGACACACACACACTCTCTCTCTCTCTCTCTCAGAGACACAGTCTCTCTCTCTGAGACAGACACTCCCTTTCTCTCAGAGACACACACTGTCTCTCTCTCAGAGACGCTCTCTCTCAGACACATTCTCTCTCTCTAAGACAGACACTCTTTCTCACAGAAACACACACACTCTCTCTCTCTTGGAGACTCTCTCTCTCTGTCTCTCAGAGACACACACTCTCTCTGTCTCAGAGATACTCTCCCTCTCTCAGAGATACACACTCTCTCTGTCTCTCTCAGAGATACACACTCTCTCTGTCTCTCTCAGAGATATACTCTAACTCTCTCAAAGAGACGCACACAATCTCTCTCTCTCTTTCAGAGACACTCTCTCTCATATAGTCTCTCTTTCTTTCTCTCTCTCATTAACACACATTCACTCTCCCCTTCTCTTATAGACTCTCCCTCTCTCACTCTCTCCCATACTCTCCCTCTCTCATAGACACATACATTCATTGACTCTCTCCTGGACACACACACACTCTATCATAGACACACACACACAAACACACACACACACACACACACACACACACACACACACACACTCTCTCTCTCTCTCACACAGACACACATTCTCTCCACCTCTCAGAGACACACACTCCCTCTCTTTTTCTCTCTCTCTCTCATTAACACACACTCTCCCTCTCTCTCTCCCATAGACTCTCTCTGTCTCATAGACTGTCTCTCTCAAAGACACACACTCACTCTATCTCTCTCATAGACACACACTCTTTCTCTTACTCATAGACTCACACACTCTCTCTCTCATGGACACACTCTTTCACTCTCTCACAGACACACACTCACTCTCTCTTACAGACACACACTCTCTCTCACAGACACGCACTCTATCTCATGGACACATCTCTCTCACAGACTCTCTCTCTCTCTCTCTCTCTCAAACAGACACACACTTTCTCTCTCACAGACACGCACTCTCTCCGCCTATCACAGACACACACTCTCTCTTATAGACAGACACACTCTCTATTTCTCTCATTGACACATATTTCTCTCATAGACACACACACTCACTCATAGATGCACACTCTCTCATGGACACACACTCTTTCACTCTCTCATAGACACACACTCACTCTCTCTTACAGACACACTCTCTCACAGACACGCACTCTATCTCATAGATACACACTGTCTCTCTCTCACAGACACACAATCTCTTTCATAGGCACACATTCTCTTTCATAGACACTCTCTCTCACAGACACTCTCTCACAGACACACACTATCTCTCTCTTTCATATACACAATCTCTCTCTCTAACACACACACTCTCTCAGCCTGTCACAGACACACTCACTCTCTCTCTCTCTCAGACACACAATCTCTCTCTCTCACAGACACATACTTTATCTCTCTCATAGACAAACTCTGTCTCACTCATAGACTCACACTCACTCTCCCATAGACACACCCTCTCACTCTCATAGACACACAGTCTCTCCCTCTCATATGTAACCGGGTGACCGTTGGATCTTACTCAGTATCGTTAAAAGTGTACTTCGGCATCCATTCCGGGTAATGCTAGAATAGTTGCCTGTGCCTTTAAGGGAGACGGTGTTGTCATTACACACGCGCGGGATAGTGGGGAGACCATTTTGTTTTCTGCTGAAGACACGGTAAGATGTTGGGATTTGGTTCCTCTCGAGGCCGGGCATGGTGAGGAAAGGTGAGCATTAGTTGACAATATCCATGTGAATTCGTTTATGCTTGTTGGTAGATCGAGAATATTCGTAATTGGGCATGTTTTACATGTGGATGCTTTAGATTTTCTCGAGTAAGTGACTCAACGCTGGATCGCGTGGTTTATGCAAAGTTCCTCACCATCCAAGTAGGTCAGTCTTCCTGTTATTTAACTACCAGGCAATACCTTGGAAAAGTTGTGCCAAAGTGTACCTTCTGTCTAATTTTATTATATCATGACTGATTGTGCATGTAACAGTGTAACGTGAATGTTTAGTCTCTGTTCGGAAGTTCAGCACGTGTGTACGTCTTAGATGAGATGCATTCGCTTACATTTTGCGCTGTTATGTATAAGATGTAGGGTGGGTGGGATTCTAATTTTGTTTGTATTGTGTTCCTTCAGGATTGCCACTACCGTATTAGTACTGTATTAGTTCTGGTATTTTTTATACTGCATACGCAATTCTGTCCATACGCGAGGGCATGGATCGAAAGTTCAACTGAGATTGTAACGGCAAGAACTGGTCGTAAATTCGTTCGTTTTGTTTCGCGACCCTCTTCTGGCACTTAAACATCTAAAACAGATAAAGGAATTAAAACCCGAAAAAGTCTTTGTTGAGTGTGTACTTTTCCCCAGGTTCCACATAGACATAAACTCTCTCTGTCACATAGACACACGCACTCTGTGCTAACAGAGTGATCAGCAGCACTGGGGCTCCACAGGGGACTGTCTTGTCTCTGTTTCTCTTCACCATTTACACCTTCGACTTCAACTACTGCACAGAGTCTTGTCATCTTCAGAAGTTTTCGCATGACTCTGCCATAGTTGGATGCATCAGCAAGGGAGATGAGACTGAGTACAGGGCTACTGTAGGAAACTTTGTCACATGGTGTGAGCAGAATTATCTGCAGCTTAATGTGCAAAAGACAAAGGAGCTGGTGGTAGACCTGAGGAGAGCTAAGGTATGGTGACCCCTGTTTCCATCCAGGGGGTCAGTGTGGACATGGTGGAGGATTACAAATACCTGGGGATACGAATTGACTGGTCAAAGAACACTGAGGCTGTCTACAAGAAGGGTCAGAGCCGTCTCTATTTCCTGAGGAGACTGAGGTCCTTTAACATCTGCCGGACAATGCTGAGGATGTTCTACGAGTCTGTGGTGGCCAGTGCTATCATGTTTGCTGTTGTGTGCTGGGGCAGCAGGCTGAGGGTAGCAGACACCAACAGAATCAACAAACTTATTCGTAAAGCCAGTGATGTTGTGGGGATGGAACTGGACTCTCTCACGGTGGTGTCTGAAAAGAGGATGCTGTCTAAGTTGCATGGCATCTTGGTCAATGTCTCCCATCCACTACATAATGTACTGGGTGGGCACAGGAGTACATTCAGCCAGAGACTCATTCCTCCAAGATGCAGCACAGAGCGTCATAAGAAGTCATTCCTGCCTGTGGCCATCAAACTTTACAACTCCTCCCTTGGAGGGTCAGACACCCTGAGCCAATAGGCTGGTCCTGGATTTATTTCATAATTTACTGGCATAATTTACACATTACTGTTTAACTATTTATGGTTCTATTACTATTTATTATTTATGGTGCAACTGTAACAAAAACCAATTTCCCCCAGGATCAATAAAGTATGACTATGTCTCTCTCTTATGGACACTCTCTCTCTGACTCTTTCTCCCTCTCACAGACTCTCTCTCACACACACACACACACACACACACTCTCTCATAGACACTATTTTTCTCTCTCATTAACACACACTCACTTTCCCTTTCTCTGTCATATACTCTCTCTTATATACTCTCCCCCCATCTCTCTCATAGACTCTCCCTGTCTCTCTGATATATACTCTCCCTCTCTCTCATAGACTCTCTCTCTTTCTCTCAGACTCTGCCTCTCACTCTCTCCTGTACTCCTTCTCAGACACACACTCACTCTATCTCTCTCATAGACAAACATCCTCACTCAGACTCACACTCACTCACTCATAGATGCACACACTATTTTGCTCTCTCACAGACACACACTGCTGTCTATATCCAAGACTCTTTTTCTCTGTCATTAACACACGCTCACTCTCTTTCTCTCTCTCTCTCATAGACTCTCACTCTCTCCCATAGACCCTCTCTGTCATAGACACACACTCACTCTCTCTGTCATAGACACTCTCACTCTTAGTCAGTCACGCACTGTCTCAGACAGACACACTCTCATTGACACACACTCTCACATAGACGCACACACATTCTCATAGACACACTCACTCATAGACACACAGTCTCTCTCAGACTGTCTCGCTGTCATAGAAACACACTCTCAGACACACACTCTCCGCTTCTCTCTCTCTCTCTCACTCAACTCTCACACACACACACACACACATTGACACTCTGCCTCATAGACACCCTCTCCCATAGACACTCACTCTCTTAGGCCATCACTCTCACTCTCGCATGGACTCACGGTCCCTCTCATATACACACAGTCTCTCTCTCTCTCCCACAGACACACACTCCGCTTCTCACAGACACACTTTCTCCATCTCTCACAGAGACACACTCTCCCTTTCTCACAGACACACACATTCTCTCATAGACACTTTTTCTCTCTCTCATTAACACACTCACTCTCCCTCGCTCTCATAGACTCTTCCTCTCTCAGACTCTCCCTCTCACTCTCTTTCATAGACACACACTCACACTATCTCTGTCACAGACACACACACTCAATCAGAGACTCTCACAGACAGACGCCAATTGACACGCAATCTCATAGACACGCACTCCCTCTCTCATAGACACACACTCCCGCTGCCTCTCACAAACACACACTCTATCCGCCTATCATAGAGACACAGAATGTAGAATTGTAGAATGTCTGCGAGACGGCTTTTTAGAACAGATTGTTGTTGAGCCCACTAGGGGATCGGCTGCACTGGATTGGGTATTGTGTAATGAACTGGAGGTGATTAGCGAGATTGAGGTGAAGGAACCCTTAGGAGGCGGTGATCATAATATGATTGAGTTCACTGTGAAATTTGAAAAAGAGAAGCCGAAATCTGATGTGTTAGTATTTCAGTGGAGTAAAGGAAATTACTGTGGCATGAGAGAGGAGCTGGCCAAAGTTGACTGGAAAGGGACACTGGCAGGAAAGACGGCAGAGCAGCAGTGGTTGGAGTATATGCGAGTAATGAGGAATGTGCAAGACAGGTATATTCCAAAAAAGAAGAAATTTTCGAATGGAAACAGGATGCAACCGTGGTTGACAAGAGAAGTCAAAGCTAAAGTTAAAGCAAAGGAGAGGGCATACAAGGAAGCAAAAATTAGTGGGAAGAGAGAGGATTGGGAAGTTTTTAAAAGCTTACAAAAGGAAACTAAGGAGGTCATTAAGAGGGAAAAGATGAACTTTGAAAGGAAGGTAGCAAATAATATCAAAGAGGATACTAAAAGCTTTTTCAAGTATATAAAGAATAAAAGACAGGTGAGAGTAGATATAGGACTGATGGAAAATGATGCTGGAGAAATTGTAATGGGAGATAAGGAGATGGCAGAGGAACTGAACGAGTACTTTACATCAGTCTTCACTGAGGAAGACATGAGCAGTATACCGGACACTCAAGGGTGGCAGGGAAGAGAAGTGTGTGCAGTCACAATTACGACAGCGAAAGTACTCAGGAAGCTTAATAGTCTAAAGGTAGATAAATCTCCCAGACCAGATAGAATGCACCCTCGTGTTCTGAAGGAAGTAGCTATGGAGATTGCGGAGGCATTAGCGATGATCTTTCAAAAGTCGATAGATTCTGGCATGGTTCCGGAGGACTGGAAGATTGCAAATGTCACTCCGCTATTTAAGAAGGGGGCAAGGAAGCAAAAAGAAAATTATAGACCTGTTAGCTTGACATTGGTGGTTGGGAAGTTGTTGAAGTCGATTGTCAAGGATGAGGTTACAGAGTACCTGGAGGCATATGACAAGATAGGCAAAAACTCAGCATGGATTCCTTAAAGGAAAATTCTGCCTGACAAACCTATTACAATTTTTTGAAGAAATTACCAGTAGGCTAGACAAGGGAGATGCAGTGGATGTTGTATATTTGGATTTTCAGAAGGCCTTGGTCGAAGTGCCACACATGAGGCTACTTAACAAGATTAAGAGCCCATGGAATTATGGGAAAGTTACATACGTGGATAGAGCATTGGCTGATTGGCAGGAAACTGAGAGTGGGCATAAAGGGATCCTATTCTGGTTGGCTGCCAATTACCAGTGGTGTTCCACAGGGGTCCGTGTTGGGGCCGCTTCTTTTTACATTGTACATCAACGATTTGGATTATGGAATAAGATGGCCTTGTGGCTAAGTTTGCTGACGATACGAAGATAGGTGGAGGGGCTGGTAGTGCTGAGGAAACGGAGAGTCTGCAGAGAGACTTGGATAGATTTGAAGAACGGGCAAAGAAGTGGCAAATGAAATACAATGTTGGAAAGTGTATGGTTATGCACTTTCGCAGAAGAAATAAACGGGCAGACTATTATTTAAATCTGGAAAGAATTCAAAGTTCTGGGATGCAACGGGACTTGGGAGTCCTCGTAAAGGACACCCTTAAGGTTAACCTCCAGATTGAGTCAGTAGTGAAGGAGGCGAATGCAATGTTAGCATTCATTCCTAGAGGAGTAGAGTATAGGAGCAGGGATGTGAGGTTGAGGCTCTATAAGGCGCTGGTGAGACCTCACTTGGAGTACTGTGGGCAGTTTTGGTCTCCTTATTTAAGAAAGGATGTGCTGACGTTGGAGAGGGTACAGAGAAGATTCACTAGAATGATTCCGGGAATGAGAGGGTTAACACGTGAGGAACGTTTGTCCGCTCTTGGACTGTATTTCTTGGAGTTTAGAAGAATGAGGGGAAACCTCATAGAAACATTTCAAATGTTGAAAGTCATGGACAGAGTGGATGTGGCAAAGTTGTTTCCCATGATGGGGGAGTCCAGTATGAGAGGGCATGACTTAAGGATTGAAGAGCGCCCATTCAGAACAGAAATGCTAAGAAATTTTTTTAGTCAGAGGGTGGTGAATCTATGGAATTTGTTGCCACGGGTGGCAGTGGAGGCCAAGTCATTGCGTGTGTTTAAGGCAGAGATTGATAGGTATCTGAGTAGCCAGGGCATCAAAGGTTATGGTGAGAAGGCACGGGAGTGGGACTAAATGGGAGAATGGCTCAGCTCATGATAAAATGGCAGAGCAGACTCGATGGACTGAATGGCCGACTTCTTTGTCTTATGGTCTTATGGGCTCTCTCTCTCTCTCTCTCAGACACATACACTCTCCCTCTGTCACAGACACCCACTCTCTCCCTCTCACAGACTCCCTCTCCCTCCCTCTCTCACAGAAACACTCTTTCATAGACACACACTCATAGAAACAATTGCTCTCTCACAGACACACATTCAATCTCTCATAGACACACTCCCTCTCTCAGACATGCACTCCCTCTCTCAGACACACCCTCTCTCATAGACACACTCTCTCTCACTAATAGACACTCAATCTCTATCATAGACACACACTCACTCATAGAGACACACTCGCTCTCAAACACACTCACTCACAGGCACACTCACAGACACACACACACACTCACAGACACATACACTCTACCTTTGTCACAGACACTCTCTCTCTTAAAGACACACGCACCCTCCCTTATAGACACACACTCTCCCTCTGAGACACTCACTCTCTCCCTCTCATAGACAAATTCTTCTCATAGACACGCACTGGCTCTCTCTCATAGACTGTCTATCTGATAATGCACTCACTCTCTTACACCATCACTCCCTCCCTCTCATGGACACTCACTCTCCCTCTCATGGACACAGAGTCTCTCTCTCACAGACAAACACACACTCTCTCTCATAGACACACACTCGCTGTCTCTATCATAAACACTCTCTTTTTCTCTCTGTCATTAACACATGCTCACTCTCCCTCTCTCTCTCTCTCATAGACTCTCCCTCTCTCAGACTCTGCCTCTCACTGTCTCCCATAGACCCTCTCTCTCATAGACACACACTATCTCTCTCATAGACACACACACTCTCTTACTCATAGACTCACACTCACTCTCATTCTCTCTCTCTCTCTCTCTCTCTCTCCAGGACACACACGCTCCCTCTCACAGACACTCTGTCAGTGACACACACACTCGCTCACGCACACGCACTCTCAGACACAAACTCCCTCCCTCTCACAGACGCGCATTCAATCTCCATCCCTAATAGACACACACACTCTCACTTGCAGATACACATTCTCTCCGCCTCTCACAGACACACACTCTGCCTATCACAGAGACACACTGTGTGTCTCTCTCTCTCTCTCTCTCAGACACACACACTCTCTCTCTCTCCCTCAGACACACCCGCTGTCTCCCTCTCTCACAGAAACCCGCTCTCTCCCTCTCTCAGAGACACCCACTCTCTCCCTCTCACAGACTCCCGCTCCCTCCCTCTCTCACCTAGACACACACACTTTCATAGACTCATAGAGACACTTGCTCTCTCACAGACACACATTCAGTCTCTGATAGACACACTCCCTCTCTCAGACACACCCTCTCTCATAGACACACTCTCTCATTAATAGACACTCAATCTCTATCATAGAAACACACTCGCTCTCAACCACACTCACTCTCACAGGCACACACTCTCACAGACACATACACACTCTCTCTTAAAGACACACACACTCTCCCTCATAGACACTCACTCTCTCCCTCTCATAGACAAATTCTTCTCCTAGACACGCACTCACTGTCTCTCATAGACACTCTCTCTCTATCTGATATACACTCACTCTCTTACACCACCACTCCCTCTCTCTCATGGACATACTCTCTCCCTCTCATGGACACAGAGTCTCTCTCTCACAGACACACACACTCTCTAACATAGACACACACTTGCTGTCTCTATCATAGACACTCTCTTTTTCTCTCTGTCATTAACACACACTCACTCTCCCTCTTTTATAGACTCTCCCTCTCCCACAGACTCTGCCTCTCACTGTCTCCCATAAACCCTCTCTCTCATAGACACACACTCACTCTCTCTCTCTCTCTCTAACACACACACTCATCGACACACACTTTTTTGCTCTGTCATAGACATACACTCTCTCTCAGACACACACTCTCGCTCTCACAGACACTCAGTGACACACACACACTCACGCACACGCAGTCTCAGACACAAACTCCTTCCCTCTCACAGATACGCACTCACTCTCTCTCTAACAGACACAACTCTCACTTGCAGACACACATTCTCTCCGCCTCTCACAGACACACACACTCTGCCTATCACAGAGACACTCTCTCTCTCAGACCCACACACTCTCCCTCTCTCACAGATTCCCGCTCTCCCTCCCTCTCAGACACCCGCTCTCTCCCTCTCTGACACACACTCAAAGATTCATAGAAACACTTGCTCTCTCACAGACACACACTCACTCACGCTGTAACAGACACACAGTCTCTCACAGCCACAGACACATTCTCAATCTCATAGACACACATTCAATCTCTCATAGACACACAATATCTCTCAGACCCGCACACCCTCTCATAGACACACACCTGCTCTTTCAAATGCTCACTCTCACAGGCACACATTCTGTCACACACACACACTCACAGACATATACACTCCACCTTTGTCACAGACATACACTCTCTCTCTCAAAGACACACACACCCTCTCTCTCATAGACAAATTCTTCTCATAGACACGCACTCACTCTCTCTCATAGACACTCTCTCTATCTGATAGACACTCACTCTCTTAGACCATCACTCCCTCCCTCTCATGGACACAGCGTCTCTCTCACAGACACACACTTGCTGTCTCTATTTTTCTCTCTGTCATTAACACACACTCACTCTCCCTCTCTCTGTCTCATAGACTCTCCCTCTCTCACAGACTCTGCCTCTCACTGTCTCCCATAGACCCTCTCTCTCATAGACACACACACACACTGTCTCTCTCATAGACAGACACTCTCTCTTAATCATAGACTCACACCCACTCTCTCATAGATGTACAATCTTTTGCTCTCTCACAGACATGCACTCTCTCACAGACACACGCACTCTCTCTCAGACACATTCTATCTCTCACAGACACATACACTGTTGCCGCGTCTCAGAGACACACATTCTCTCCGCCTCTCGCAGACACACATTCAATCTCACAGAGACACACTCACTATCATAAACTCTCTAACAGAAACTGCTCTCTCATAAACACACATGTCTTTCTCTCTCTCTCTCACATAGACACACACTCTACTGCTCACAGACAGTCACTCTCTCTCATTGACACACACACTCACATAGACACACATACTTCCATAGACACTCTCAGAGACTATCTCGCTCTCATAGAAACACTCTCAGACACACACATTCTCTCACAGACTCGTTCTTTCTCTCTCTCTCTCTGTCTCTCTCTCTCTCACATTGACACTCTCCCTCAAAGACTGACCCTCTCCCATAGACACTCACTCTCTCAGACCATCACTCTCACTCTCTCATGGACACACACGGTCCATCTCATATACACACAGTGTCTGTCTGTCTGTCTCTCTCTCTCTTCCCCCCCCACACACACACAGACACACACTCCGCTTCTCACAGACACACTCTCTCCACCTCTCACAGACACACACACTCTCTCATAGACACTTTTTCTCTCTCTCATTAACACATTCACTCTCCCTCGCTCTCTCATAGACTCTTCCTCTCTCTCAGACACTCCCTCTCACTCTCTTTCATAGACACACACTCACACTATCTCTGTCATAGACACACACACACTCTCAATCAGAGACTCACACAGACAGACACTCTCTCATTGACACACACACTCTATCTCTGTCGTAGACACACACTCAATCAGAGACTCACACACAGACACTCATTGACACACACTCCCTCTCATAGACACACTCTCACTGACACAGACTCTCATAGACACACACTCCCTCTCATAGACGCACTCTCTCACAGGCACACACACTCAGACATGCACTCTCTCTCATAGACCCAGTCTCTCTCTCTCTCTCTCTCACAGACACACACACTCTCTCCACCTCTCACAGACACACACTCTCTCGGACTATCACAGAGACACACTCTCTCCCTCTCTCTCACAGACACACTCTCTCATAGACACGCACTCCATCTCTTATAGACACTCTCTCTCTCAGACACACACTCCACCTCTCACAGACACACACTCACTCTGTCATAGATGCAAACTCTCTCAATCATAGTCTCACTCTCTCTCTCACAGACACGCACACTCTCACAGACACTCTCTCCACCTCTCACAAACACACCCTCCCTCTCACAGACACACACTCACTCTCTCCCTAACAGACAGACAGACACTCTCTCACACAGATACACACTCTCTCATAGACACACACTCATAGAAACACTTGCTCTCTCACAGACACACATTCAGTCTCTCATAGACACACACTCTCTCTCCAACACACTCACTCTCACAGACACATTCTCTCATAGACACTCTGTCACTAATAGACACTCAATCTCTATCATAGACACACACTCACTCTCATAGAAACACTCGCTCTCTCAAACACACACTCAGTGTATCTCTCTACCTTTCTCACAGACACTCTCTTAAAGACACACACACTCTTCCTCATAGACAAACTCTTATAGACACACACTCACTCTCATAGACACTCTGTATCTGATATACACTCATTCTCTTAGACCATCACTCCCTCCCTTTCATGGACACTCACTCTGCCTCTCATGGACACAGAGTCTCTCTCACAGACACACACTTGCTATCTCTATCATAGACACTTTTTTTCTGTCATTAACACACGCTCACTCTCCCTCTCTCTCATAGACTCTCCCTCTCTCACAGACTTTGCCTCTCCCTGTCTCCCATAGACGCTCTCTCTCATAGACACACACTCACTCTATCTCTCTCGTAGACACACACTCCTTACTCATAGATTCACACACTCTCTCTCTCTCTCTCCAGGACACACACACACTCTCTTATAGACACACAATCTTTTGCTCTCTCATGGACATACAATCACTCACTCACTCTCTCACACAGACACTCTCTCAGACACACTCTTTATCTCTAACAGACACACACGCTCTCCGCCTCTCACAGACACACACTCTGTCTCACAGACACTCTCTCAGACACACACTCTATCTCTCACAGACACACACACTCTCCGCCTCTCACAGACACACAATCTCTCGCTCTCATAGACACACATTCAATCTCATAGAGACACGCTCACTATCATAGACTCTCTCTAATAGAAACCGCTCTCTCATAAACACACTCTCTGTCTCTCTCTCTCATAGACTCATAGAAACACAGCTCTCTCACAGACAAACACTTGCTGTCTCTATCATAGACACTTTTTTTCTCTCTGTCATTAACACACGCTCACTCTCTCTCTCATAGACTCTCCCTCTCTCACAGACTCTGCCTCTCACTGTCTCCCATAGACAGTCAGTCAGTCTCTCTCTCTCTCTCTGAGACACTCTCTCCCACAGACACACACTCTCCACTTCTCACAGACACACTCTCTCCACCTCTCACAGTGACACACTCTCCCTTCTCACAGACACACACACTCTCTCATAGACACTTTTTCTCTCTCTCATTAACACATTCACTCTCCCTCGCTCTCTCATAGACTCTTCCTCTCTCTCAGACACTCCCTCTCACTCTCTTTCATAGACACACACTCACACTATCTCTGTCATAAACACACACACACTCTCAATCAGAGACTCAGACAGACACTCATTGACACACTCTCACAGACACACACTCATTGACACTCTCACAGACACACACTCTCATGGACACGCACTCTCAAAGACACACACTCACTCTATCTGTCATAGATGCACACTCTCTCAATTGTAGAATCACACTCTGTCTGTCTTTCTCTCTCTCTCCTGGACACACACACTCATCGACACACACTTTTTTGCTCTGTCATAGACATACACTCACTCTCTCTCACAGACACGCACTCTCAGACACACACTCTCTCTCTCTGTCACAGACACTCTCTCAGAGACACACAGACTCGCTCACGCACACACACACTCAGACACGAACTCCATCCCTCTCATAGACATGCACTCACTGTCTCCCTAACAGACACAACTCTCTCACTTGCAGACCGACACACACTCTTGTCTCACAGACACACACTCTCTGCCTATCACAGAGACACACTCTCTCTCTCTCTCTCTCTCTCTCTCAAACACACACTCTCCCTCTCACACACTCCTGCTCCCTTCCTCTCACAGACACACACTCTCTCATAGACACACATTTATAGACTCAGAAACACTTGCTCTCTCACAGGCACACACTCAGTCTCATGGTCTCACAGACACACACAGTCTCTCACAGCCACAGACACTCTCTCATAGACACACGTTCAATCTCTCATGGACACATACTGTCTCTCAGACATTCATTCCCTCTCAGACACACTCACTCTCATACACACACTCACTCTCTCATAGACACTCAAACTAATAGACACACTCGCTCTCACTAATAGACACACTCAATCCCTATCATTGGCACACACTCACTCTTCCTCATAGACTCACACTCTCTCTCTCTCCCCCTCACACACTCTCTCCCTCTCAGACACACACTCTCTCATAGACACACACTCATAGACCCATAGAAACACTTGCTCTCTCACAGACACACACTCACTCTCATGCTCTCACAGACACACACAGTCTCTCACAGCCACAGACACACTATCTCACTCTCATAGACACACATTCAATCTCTCATAGACGCATACTGTCTCTCAGACATGCACTCCCTCTCTCAGACACACATTCACTCTCACACACATACTCCCTCATAGACACATTTTCTCTCGCATAGACACACTCAATCTCTATCATAGACACACACTCACTCTTACTCATAGACTCACCCCCATGCGTGTGTGTGCTCTCTCTCTCTCTATATCTCTCTCTACCTCTCTATCTCTCTATCTCTCTCTCTATCTCTATCTCTCTCTCTATCTCTCTCTCTCTCTATCTCTCTATCTCTCTCTCTCTCTATCTCTCTCTATCTCTCTTTTTCCCCCTCCAGGACACACATACTCTCTCAGATGCACAATCTTTCGCTCTCTCATAGACATACACTCACTCACTCACTCTCTCACAGACACACACACTCTCTCAGACACACTGTGCCTCTCACAGACCCACTCTCTCTCTGCCTCTCACAGACACACAATCTCTCGCTCTCATAGACACACATTCAATCTCATATAGACACACTCACTATCATAGACTCTCTAATAGAAACTGCTCTCTCATAAACACACTCTCTGTCTCTCTCGTAGACACACACTCACTCTCTCTTTCCTGGAGGAACACACTCTCTCATAGACACTTTTTTGCTCTGTCATACACATACACACACTCTCTCTCACAGACACTCTCTGACACACACACTTGCTCATGCACACACACTCTCAGACGCAAACTCCCTCTCACAACATGCACTCACTCTCTGCCTAATAGACAGACACACTCTCTCATTTAAAGACACACACTCTCTCCCTCTCACACAGACACACACTCATAGACTCATAGAAACACTTGCTCTCTCACAGACACACATTCAGTCTCTCATAGACACACACTCTCTCTCAGACACACACTCACTCTCACAGACACACTCTCATAGTCACACTGTCTCACTAATAGACACTCAATCTCTATCATAGACACACTCACTCTCATAGAAACACACTTGCTCTCTCAAACACACTCACCTCACAGGCACACTCTCTCTCTCAGACACACACACACTCTCTACCTTTGTCACAGACACACTCTCTCTCGAGGACACACACACTCTCCCTCATAGACAAACTCTTCTTATAGACATGGACTCACTCTCTCTCTATCTGATATACACTCACTCTCTTAGACCATCACTCCCTCCCTCTCATGGACACAGAGTCTCTCTCTCTCTCACAGACACACACTTGCTGTCTCTATCATAGACACTTTTTTTCTCTATCATTAACCCACACTCACTCTCCCTCTCTCACAGACTCTGCCTCTCACTGTCTCCCATAGACCCTCTCTCTCATAGACACACTCTCTCTTACTCATAGACATACACTCACTCACTCTCTCTCTCTCTCACACAGACACACATTCTCTCACAGACACACACTCTCAGAGACACTCTCAGACACACTATCTCTAATGGACACGCACACTCTCTGCCTCTCACAGATACACACTCGCTCTCATAGATGCACATTCAATCTCTTAGAGGCACACTCACTATCATAGACTCTCTCTAATAGAAACCGCTCTAAAAAACACATTCTCTCTCTTTCTCTCTCTCTCTCTCTCTCTCTCTCTCTCACAGACACACTGTCTCTCTCATAGACATGCACTCCCTCTCTCATAGACACACACACACTCTCTCTCACGGGATGCAGTCTCAGACACACTCACTCTCTCTCATTGACAGACACTCTCACATAGACTCTCACATTCTCTCATAGACACACTCTCACTCATAGACACACTCAGTCTCTCTCAGACACTGTCTGGCTCTCATAGAAACACTCAGACACACACAGTCTCTCACACACACACACTCACAGAAACAGACACTACCTTTGTCACAGACACTCTCTGTCTCTTAAAGACACACACTTCCTCATAGACACACACTCGCTCTCATAGACGAACTCTTCTCATAGACACACTCCCTCTATCTGATAGACACTCACTCTCTTAGACCATTACTCCCTCCCTCTCATGGACACAGAGTCTCTCTCACAGACACACACTTGCTGTCTCTATCATAGATACCTTCTTTTTCTCTCTGTCATTAACACACGCTCACTCTCCCTCTCTCTCTCTCTCATAGACTCTCCCTCTCTCACAGACTCTGCCTCTCACTGTCTGCCATAGACCCTCTCTCTCATAGACACACACTCACTTTATCTCTCTCATAGACACACACACTATCTCTGTCAGACACACACTCTCCCTTACTCATAGACTCACACCCTCGCGCCCTCCCCTCCCCCTCTCCCTCTCCCTCTAGGACACACATACTCTCTCTAATAGACGAACAATCTTTCGCTCTCTCATAGACATGGACTCACTCTCTCTCTATCTGATATACACTCACTCTCTTAGACCATCACTCCCTCCCTCTCATGGACACTCACTCTCCCTCTCATGGACACTCACTCTCCCTCTCATGGACGCAGTCTCTCTCTCTCTCTCTCTCTCACAGACACACACACTCTCCCTCATAGACAAACTCTTCTCATAGACAAACTCTTCTCATAGACATGGACTCACTCTCATAGACACTCTCTCTTTCTGTCTGATATACACTCACTCTCTTAGACCATCACTCCCTCCCTCTCATGGACACAGAGTCTCTCTCTCACAGACACACACTTGCTGTCTCTATCATAGACACTTTTTTTCTCTATCATTAACCCACACTCACTCCCTCTCTCACAGACTCTGCCTCTCACTGTCTCCCATAGACCCTCTCTCTCATAGACACACTCTCTCTTACTCATAGACGTACACTCACTCACTCTCTCTCTCACACAGACACACATTCTCTCACAGACACACTCTCAGAGACACTCTCTCAGACACACTCTATCTCTAACGGACACGCACACTCTCTGCCTCTCACAGACACACACTGGCTCTCATAGACGCACATTCAATCTCTTAGAGGCACACTCACTATCATAGACTCTCTCTAATAGAAACCGCTCTAATAAACACATTCTCTCTCTCTCTCTCTCTCTCTCTCTCTCTCTCACAGACACACTGTCTCTCTCATAGACACGCACTCCCTCTCTCATAGACGCACGCACACTCTCTCTCACGGGATGCAGTCTCAGACACACTCTCTCTCTCATTGACAGACACTCTCACATAGACTCACACATTCTCTCATAGACACACTCTCTCACTCATAGACACACTCAGTCTCTCTCAGACACTGTCTGGCTCTCATAGAAACACTCAGACACACACAGTCTCTCACACACACACACTCACAGAAACAGACACTCTACCTTTGTCACAGACACTCTCTGTCTCTTAAAGACACACACTTCCTCATAGACACACACTCGCTCTCATAGACGAACTCTTCTCATAGACACACTCCCTCTATCTGATAGACACTCACTATCGCACAATCTTTCACTCTCAAATAGACATACACTCACTCTATCTCTCACAGCTCAATCTCTTTGCTTCTCACAGACTCTCTCTCTCTCTCTCTCTCTCTCTCTCTCTCTCTCTCTCTCTCTCTGGGACACACATGCTCTCTCTTATAGATGCACAATCTTTCGCTCTCTCATAGACCTACACTCACAGACACTCTCTCAGACACACTCTCTGCCTCTCACAGACCCACTCTCTCTCCGCCTCTCACAGACACACAATCTCTCGCTCTCATAGACAGACATTCAATCTCATTGAGACACACTCACTATCATAGACTCTCTAATAGAAACTGCTCTCTCATAAACACACTCTCTGTCTCTCCCTCTCATAGATACACACTCCACCTCTCACAGACACACTGTCTCTCTCATAGACACACACTCACTCTATCTGTCATAGACTCTCTCTCTCTCATAGACATACTCACTCTCTCCCTCAGACACACACACTCTCTCTCAGACACTTTTTCTCTCTCTCATTAATACACTCACTCTCCCTTGCTCTCTCATAGACTCTTCCTCTCTCTCAGACTCTCCCTCTCACTCTCTCTCCTAGACAAACACTCACACTATCTCTGTCATAGACACACACACTAGCTCAATCAGAGACTCACACAGACAGACACTCTCTCATTGTCACACACCCTCTGTCTCTGTCATAGACACACATTCTCAATCAGAGACTCTCACAGACAGACGCTCATTGACACACTCTCACAGACACACACTGTCATAGTCATGCACTTGCTCTCTCATAGACACACTCACAGACGGACACACTCGGTCTATCACAGAGACACACTCTCTCATAGACATGCACTCCCTCTCTCATAGACTCTGCCTCTCACTGTCTCCCATAGACCCTCTCTCTCATAGACACACTCTCTCTTACTCATAGACATACACTCACTCACTCACTCTCTCTCACACAGACACACATTCTCTCACAGACACACACTCTCAGAGACACTCTCTCAGACACACTATCTCTAACGGACGCGCACACTCTCTGCCTCTCACAGACACACACTCGCTCTCATTGACGCACATTCAATCTCGCAGAGGCACACTCACTATCATAGACTCTCTCTAATAGAAACCGCTCTAATAAACACATTCTCTCTCTTTCTCTCTCTCTCTCTCTCTCTCTCTCTCACAGACACACTGTCTCTCTCATAGACATGCACTGTCTCTCTCATAGACACGCACTCCCTCTCTCATAGACACACACACACTCTCTCTCACGGGATGCAGTCTCAGACACACTCACTCTCTCTCATTGACAGACACTCTCACATAGACTCACACATTCTCTCATAGACACACTCTCTCACTCATAGACACACTCAGTCTCTCTCAGACACTGTCTGGCTCTCATAGAAACACTCAGACGCACACAGTCTCTCACACACACACACTCACAGAAACAGACACTCTACCTTTGTCACAGACACTCTCTGTCTCTTAAAGACACACACTTCCTCATAGACACACTCGCTCTCATAGACGAACTCTTCTCATAGACACACTCCCTCTATCTGATAGACACTCACTCTCTTAGACCATTACTCCCTCCCTCTCATGGACACAGAGTCTCTCTCACAGACACACACTTGCTGTCTCTATCATAGATACCTTCTTTTTCTCTCTGTCATTAACACACGCTCACTCTCCCTCTCTCTCTCTCTCATAGACTCTCCCTCTCTCACAGACTCTGCCTCTCACTGTCTGCCATAGACCCTCTCTCTCATAGACACACACTCACTCTATCTCTCTCATAGACACACACATTATCTCTGTCAGACACACACTCTCCCTTACTCATAGACTCACACCCTCGCGCCCTCCCCTCCCCCTCTCCCTCTCCCTCTAGGACACACATACTCTCTCTAATAGACGAACAATCTTTCGCTCTCTCATAGACATACACTCACTCACTCTCTCTCACAGACACACGCACTCTGTCTTACAGACACTCTCTCAGACACACTCTGTATCTCTCACAAACACACTCTCTCCGCCTCTCACAGACCCATTCTCTCTCCGCCTCTCACAGACACACAATCTCTCGCTCTCATAGACACACATTCAATCTCATAGAGACACACTCACTATCATAGACTCTCTCTAATAGAAACCGCTCTCTCATAAACACACTCTCTGTCTCTCTCTCTCATAGACACACACTCATAGACTCATAGAAACACAGCTCTCTCACAGATACACACTTGCTGTCTCTATCATAGACACTCTCTTTTTCTCTGTCATTAACACACACTCACTCTCCTCTCTCTCTCTCTCATACTCTCCCTCTCTCACAGACTCTGCCTCTCACTGTCTCCCATAGACCATCTCTCTCATTGACAGAGATAGAGTGAGTGTGTGTCTTACTCTCTCTTACTCATAGACTCACACCCACGTGCCCTCTCCCTCTCCCTCTCCCTCCCTCCCCCTCCCCCTCTCCCTCTAGGACACACATACTGTCTCTAATAGACGCACAATCTTTCACTCTCAAATAGACATACACTCACTCTATCTCTCACAGCTCAATCTCTTTGCTTCTCATAGACACTCTCTCTCTCTCTCTCTCTCTGGGACACACATGCTCTCTCTTATAGATGCACAATCTTTTGCTCTCTCATAGACCTACACTCACAGACACTCTCTCAGACACACTCTCTGCCTCTCACAGACCCACTCTCTCTCCGCCTCTCACAGACACACAATCTCTCGCTCTCATAGACAGACATTCAATCTCATTGAGACACACTCACTATCATAGACTCTCTAATAGAAACTGCTCTCTCATAAACACACTCTCTGTCTCTCCCTCTCATAGATACACACTCCACCTCTCACAGACACACTGTCTCTCTCATAGACACACACTCACTCTATCTGTCATAGACTCTCTCTCTCTCATAGACATACTCATTCTCTCCCTCAGACACACACACTCTCTCTCAGACACTTTTTCTCTCTCTCATTAATACACTCACTCTCCCTTGCTCTCTCATAGACTCTTCCTCTCTCTCAGACTCTCCCTCTCACTCTCTCTCCTAGACAAACACTCACACTATCTCTGTCATAGACACACACACTCGCTCAATCAGAGACTCACACAGACAGACACTCTCTCATTGTCACACACCCTCTGTCTCTGTCATAGACACACATTCTCAATCAGAGACTCTCACAGACAGACGCTCATTGACACACTCTCACAGACACACACTGTCATAGTCATGCACTTGCTCTCTCATAGACACACTCACAGACGGACACACTCGGTCTATCACAGAGACACACTCTCTCACAGACATGCACTCCCTCTCTCATAGACTCTCTCTCTCAGACACACAGTCCACTTCTCACAGACACACACACTCCCTCTCTCAAAGACGCACACTCATTCTATCTGTCATAGACTCACTCTCTCTCTACCTTTCTCTCTCTCTCTCTCCTGGACACACACTCTCTCATCGACACACACTCTTTTGCTCTGTCATAGACACACACTCACTCTCTCTCACGGACACGCTCTCTCAGACACACACACTCTCTCTCTCTCTCACACACTCTGTCCACCTCTCACAGACCCACTCTCGCTCCACCTCTCACAGACACACAATCTCTCGCTCTCATAGACACATATTCAATCTCATAGAGACACACTCACTATCATAGACTCTCTCTAATAGAAACCGCTCTCTCATAAACACACTCTCTGTCTGTCTCTCTCTCTCTCTCTCATAGACACACTCTCTCTCACTAATAGACACTCAATTTCTATCATAGACACACACTCACTTTATCTGTCATAGACTCACATTCTCTCTCTGTCTCTCTCTCTTTCCTGGACACACACTCTCTCTCATAGACACTTTTTTGCTCTGCCATTGACATACACTCTCTCTCACAGACACTCTCTGACACACACACTTGCTGACACACACGCACTCTCAGACACAAACTCCCTCCCTCTCAGACACGCACTCACTCTCTGCCTAACAGACACACTTTCTCACTTACAGGCACGCAGTCTCTCATAGACTCATGGAAATACTTGCTCTCTCACAGACACACATTCAGTCTCTCATAGACACACTCTCTCTCAGACACACACTCACTCTCACAGACACACTCTCATAGACACACTCTCTCAGACACACTCTGTCTCACTAATAGACATTCAATCTCTATCATAGACACACACACACTCTTATAGAAACACACGCGCTCTCTCAAACACACTCACACTCAGGCACACACTCAGACATACTTTGCACCTTTGGAACAGACAGACTCTCTCTCTCTCTTAAAGACACACACACTCTTCCTCATAGACACACACTCTCCCTCATAGACAAACTCTTCTCATAGACACGCACTCACTCTCTCTCATAGACACTCTCTCTCTATCTGATAGACACTCACTCTCTTAGACCATCACTCCCTCCCTCTCATGCACAGTCTCTCTCACAGACACACACTTGCTGTCTCTATCATAGACACTCTCTTTTTCTCTCTGTCATTAACACATGCTCACTCTCCCTCTCTCACTCATAGACTCTCCCTCTCTCACAGACTCTGCCTCTCACTGTCTCCCATATACCCTCTCTCTCATAGACACACACTCTCTCTTACTCATAGACTCTCTCTCTCTCTCTCTCTCTCTCTCTGTCAGACACACCCTCTCTCTCATCGACACTTTTTTGCTCTGTCATACATGTACACTCACTCTCTCTCTCACAGACACACGCTGTCTCTCACAGACACTCTGACACACACACTTGCTGACGCACATGCACTCTCAGACACAAACTCCCTCCCTCTCACAGACATGCACTCACTGTCTCCCTAACAGACACACTTTCTCACTTACAGACACACACTGTCTCCTAGATACACACTCATAGACTCATGGAAACACTTGTTGTCTCAGAGAGACACATTCAAGCTCTCATAGACACAAACTCTCTCTCAAGCAGACTCTCACTCTCATAGAAACACACTCGCTCTCTAAAACACACTCAGTCTCACAGGCACACACTCTCACAGACACACACACACTCAGACAAACACTCTACCTTTGTCAAAGACAGTCTCTCTCTCTTAAAGACACACACACTTTTTCTCATAGACAAACTCTTCTCATAGACACGCACTCACTCTCTCTCATAGACACTCTCTCTATCTGATATCCACTCAATCTCTTAGATCATCACTCACTCTCATGGTCACAGAGTCTCTCTCACAGACACACACTTGCTGTCTCTATCATATCTCTTTTTCTCTCTGTCATTAACACACACTCACTCTCCCTCTCTCTCTCATAGACTCTCCCTCTCTCACACTCTGTCTCTCACTCTCTTACTCATAGACTCACACTCACTCTCTCTCTGTCTCCAGGACACACACACACTCTCTTATAGACACACAATCTTTCACTCTCTCATGGACTTACAATCACTCACTCTCTCTCTCACACAGACACACTCTCTATCTCCAACAGACACACACTCTCTCTCTCAGACACACACTTTCTCCGCCTCTCACAGACCCTCACTCTCTCCGCCTCTCACAGACACACAATCTTTCGCTCTCATAGACATACAATCAATCTCATAGAGACACACTCACTATCATAGACTCTCTCTAATAGAAACCGCTCTCTCATAAATACACTCTCTGTCTCTCTCTCTCTCTCATAGACACACACTCCACCTCTCACAGACACACTGTCTCTCTCATAGAAACACACTCACTATATTTGTCATAGACTCACACTCTCTCTCTCTCTCTCTTTCCTGGACACACACACTCTCTCATAGACACTTTTTTGCTCTGTCATAGATATACACTCACTCTCTCACAGACACTGTCTGACACACACACTTTCTGATGCACACGCACTCTCAGACACAAACTCCCTTCCTCTCACAGACATGCACTCACTCTCTCCCTAACAGACACACTTTCTCACTTACAGACACACACTCTCTCATAGACACACACTCATAGACTCATGGAAACACTTGCTCTCTCACAGACACACATTCAGGCTCTCATAGACACACACTCTCTCTCAGACACACTCTCACTCTCACAGACACACTATCTCATAAACACACTCTCATAGACACTCTCTCACTAATAGACATGTAATTTCTGTCATAGACACACACTCTCTTAGAAACACACTCGCGCTCTCAAACACACTCACTCTCACAGGTACACACACTGTCAGACACACACACACTCAGACACATACACTCTCTACCTTTGTCACAGTTACACTCTCTCTCTAAAGACACACACACTCTTCCTCATAGACACTCACTCTCCCTCATAGACAAACTCTTCTTATAGACACGCACTCACTCTCTCTCATAGACGCACTCTATCTGATGTACACTCACTCTCTTAGACCATCACTCCCTCCCTCTCATGGACACTCACTCTCCCTCTCATGGACACAGAGTCTCTCTCTCTCTCTGTCACAGACACACACTTGTTGTCTCTATCAAAGACACTCTCATTTTCTCTCTCATTAAGACACGCGCTCTCTCTCTCTCTCTCTCTCTCTCTCATAGACTCTCCCTCTCTCACAGACTCTGCCTCTCACTGTCTCCCATAGACCCTCTCTCTCATAGACACACACTCACTCTATCTCTCTCACAGATACGCACTCTCTCAGAGACACTCTCTGAGACACACTCTCTATCTCTAACAGATACGCACACTCTCCGCCTCTCACAGACACACATTCAATCTCATAGAGGCACACTCACTATCATAGACTCTCTGTAATAGAAACCGCTCTAATAATCACATTGTCTCTCTCTCTCTCTCATAGACACTCTCACTAATAGACACTCTCTCACTAATAGACACTCAATCTCTATCATAGACACACACTCACTCTCTCAAACACACTCACTCTCACTCTCTCAAACACACTCACTCTCACAGGCACACACTCTCTCAGACACACACACACACTCAGACAAACACTCTCTACCTTTGTCACAGACAGACTCTCTCCTAAAGACACACACACTCTTCCTCACAGACACTCACTCTCCCTCATAGACAAACTCTTCTCATAGACACGCACTCACTCTCTCTCATAGACACTCTCTCTCTATCTGATAGACACTCACTCTCTTAGACCATCACTCCCTCCCTCTCATGCACACAGAGTCTCTCTCACAGACACACACTTGCTGTCTCTATCATAGACACTCTCTTTTTCTCTCTGTCAGTAACACACGCTCACTCTCCCTCTCTCACTCTCATAGACTCTCCCTCTCTCACAGACTCTGCCTCTCACTGTCTCCCATATACCCTCTCTGTCATAGACACACACTCACTCTATCTCTTCCATAGACACACACTCTCTCTTACTCATAGACACACACTCTCTCTTACTCATAGACTCACACTCACTTTTTCTCTGTCTCCAGGACACACACACTCCCTCTTATAGACACACAATCTTTCGCTCTCTCATGGACATACAATCACTCACTCTCGCTCTCACACAGACACTCTCTCAGACACACTCTCCATCTCTCACAGACACACACTCTCTCCGCCTCTCACAGACACAAAATCTCTCGCTCTCATAGACACACATTCAATCTCATAGAGACACACTCACTATCATAGACTCTCTCTAATAGAAACCGCTGTCTCATAAACACACTCTCTGTCTCTCTCATAGACACACTGTCTCTCTCATAGACTCTCTCTCTCTCTTTTTTTCCTGGACACACACTCTCTCTCATAGACACTTTTTTGCTCTGTCATGGTCATACACTCACTCTTTCTCACAGACACACACTCTCTCTCCCAGACACTCTCTGACACACACACTTGCTGACGCATACGCACTCTCAGACACAAACTCCATCCCTCTCACAGACACGCACTTACTCTCTCCCTAACAGACAGACACACTCTCTCACTTACAGACACACACTCTTTCATAGATACACACTCATAGACTCATAGAAACACTTGCTCT
Organism: Mobula birostris; assembly: GCF_030028105.1. Lineage (NCBI taxonomy): Eukaryota > Metazoa > Chordata > Chondrichthyes > Myliobatiformes > Myliobatidae > Mobula > Mobula birostris. Next base: position 93,845,304 of record NC_092376.1, read on the forward strand.
GTCACAGACACACATTCAGTCTCTCATAGACACACACTCTCTCTCAGACACACTCTCACTCTCCCAGACACACTCTCTCTCACTAATAGACACTCAATTTCTATCATAGACACACTCTCACTCTATCTGTCATAGATTCACACTGTCTCTCTGTCTCCCTCTCTTTCCTGGACACACACTCTCTCTCATAGACACTTTTTTGCTCTGTCATAGACATACACTCACTCTCTCTCATAGACACTCTCTGACACACACTTGCTGATGCACACGCACTCTCAGACACAAACTCCCTTCCTCTCACAGACACACACTCACTCTCTCCCTAACAGACACACTTTCTCACTTACAGACACACACTCTTTCATAGATACACACTCATAGACTCATGGAAACACTTGTTCTCTCACAGACACACATTCAGGCTCTCATAGACACACACTCTCTCTCTCAGACACTCTCACTCTCACAGACACACTCTCTCATAGACACTCTCACCAATAGACACTCAATCTCTATCATAGACACACACTCACTCTCATAGAAACGCAATCGCTCTCTCAAACACACTCATTCTCACAGGTACACACTCCCACAGACATACACTCTCTACCTTTGTCAGAGACACACTCTCTCTCTCTCTCTAAAGACACACACACTCTCCCTCATAGACAAACTCTTCTCATAGACACGCACTCACTCTCTCTCATACACACTCTCTCTCTATCTGATATACACTCACTCCCTTAGACCATCACTCCCTCCCTCTCATGGACACAGAGTCTCTCTCTCAGACACACACTTGCTGTCTCTATCATAGACACTCTCTTTTTCTCTCTGTCATTAACACACGTTCACTCTCCCTGTCTGTCTCTCTCATAGCTTCTCCCTCTCTCACAGACTCTGCCTCTCACCGTCTCCCATAGACCCTCTCTCTCATAGACACACACTCTCGCTCTCTCATAGACATACAATCACTCACTCAGTCTCTCTCTCACACAGACACTCTCTATCTCTAAGAGACACACAATCTCCGCCTCTCACAGACACACACACTCGCTCTCATAGACACACATTCAACTAATAGAGGCACACTCACTATCATAGACTCTCTCTCTAATAGAAACCACTCTCATAAACACATTATCTCTCTCTCTCATAGACACACATTCCACCTCTCACACACTGTCTCTCTCAATGACACGTACTCCCTCTCTCAATGGCACACACTCACTCTCTCTGTCATAGACACACTCACTCTCTATCTCATAGACACACACACTCTCTCACAGACACGCAGTCTCTTTCAGACACACTCATTCTCTCATACACTGTCACATAGACACACTCTCTCTCATAGACACAGTTTCACTCATAGACACACTCAGTCTCTCAGACACTGTCTCGCTGTCATTGTAATACACTCTCAGGCACACACACTCTCACAGACACTCTGCTTCACACAGACTCTCTCTCTTTCTCTCTCTGTCTCTCACATTGACACTCCCCCTCATAGACTCACCCTCTCCCATAGACACTCACTCTCTTAGACCATCACTCTCACTCTCTCATGGACACTCACGGTCCCTCTCATATACATAGTCTTCTCTCTCTCTCTCTCTCTCTCTCTCATAGACACACTCGCTCTCTCCCTCAGACACACACACTCTCTCTCATACACTTTTTCTCTCTCATTAATACACTCACTCTCCCTCGCTCTCTCATAGACTCTTCCTCTCTCTCAGACTCTCCCTCTCACTCTCTCTCCTAGACAAACACTCACACTATCTCTGTCATAGACACACATACTCCCTCAATCAGAGACTCACACAGACAGACACTCTCTCATTGTCACACACCCTCTGTCTCTGTCATAGACACACATTCTCAATCAGAGACTCTCACAGACAGACACTCATTGACACACTCTCACAGACACACACTGTCATAGTCATGCACTTGCTCTCTCATAGACACACTCACAGACGGACACACTCTCGGTCTATCACAGAGACACACTCTCTCATAGACATGCACTCCCTCTCTCATAGACTCTCTCTCTCAGACACACAGTCCACCTCTCACAGACACACACACTCCCTCTCTAAGACGCACACTCATTCTATCTGTCATAGACTCACACTCTCTCTCTACCTTTCTCTCTCTCTCTCTCCTGGACACACACTCTCTCATCGACACACACTCTTTTGCCCTGTCATAGACATACACTCACTCCCTCTCACACACGCTCTCTCAGACACACTCTCTCTCTCTCTCTCACACAGACACACACTCTCTCCGCCTCTCACAGACCCACTCTCTCTCCACCTCTCACAGACACATAATCTCTCCCTCTCATAGACACACATTCAATCTCATAGAGACACACTCACTATCATAGACTCTCTCTAATAGAAACCGCTCTCTCATAAACACACTCTCTGTCTCTCTCTCTCATAGACACACTCTCTCTCACTAATAGACACTCAATTTCTATCATAGACACACACTCACTCTATCTGTCATAGACTCACATTCTCTCTCTGTCTCTCTCTCTTTCCTGGACACACACTCTCTGACACACACTTGCTGATGCACACGCAGTCTCAGACACAAACTCCCTTCCTCTCACAGACACACACTCACTCTCTCCCTAACAGACACACTTTCTCACTTACAGACACACACTGTCTCATAGATACACACTCATAGACTCATGGAAACACTTGCTCTCTCACAGACACACATTCAGGCTCTCATAGACACACACTCTCTCTCAGACACACTCACTCTCACAGACACTCTCATAGACACTCTCTCACCAATAGACACTCAATCTCTATCATAGACACACACTCACTCTCACAGAAACGCTCTCGCTCTCTCAAACACACTCACTCTCCCACAGACACATACACTCTCTACCTTTGTCACAGACACTCTCTCTCTAAAGACACACACACTCTTCCTCATAGACACTCACTTCCCTCATAGACAAACTCTTCTCATAGACACGCACTCACTCTCTCTCATAGACACTCTCTCTCTATCTGATGTACACTCACTCTCTTAGACCATCACTCCCTCCCTCTCATGGACACAGAGTCTCTCTCACAGACACACACTTGCTGTCTCTATCATAGACACTCTCTTTTTCTCTCTGTCATTAACACACACTCACTCTCCTTCTCTCTCTCTCAAATAGCCTCTCCCTCTCTCACAGACTCTGCCTCTCACTGTCTCCTATAGACCCTCTCTCTCATAGACACACACTCACTCTATCTCTGTCATAGACTCACACTCACTCTCTCTCTCTCTCTCTCTCTCTCTCTCCAGGACACACACACACTCTCTTATAGACACACAATCTTTCGCTCTCTCATAGACATACAATCACTCACTCAGTGTCTCTCTCACACAGACACTCTCTATCTCTAACAGACACGCACAATCTCCGCCTATCACAGACACACACTCGCTCTCATAGACACACATTCAACTAATAGAGGCACACTCACTATCATAGACTCTCTCTAATAGAAACCGCTCTCATAAACACATTCCCTCTCTCTCTCTCTCTCATAAACACACATTCCACCTCTCACACACTGTCTCTCTCATAGACATGCACTCCCTCTCTCAATGACACACACTCACTCTCTATCTCATAGACACACACACTCTCTCACAGACACGCACTCTCTTTCAGACACACTCATTCTCTCTCATATATACTCTCACATAGACACACTCTCTCTCATAGACACACTTTCACTCATAGACACACTCAGTCTCTCAGACACTGTCTCGCTGTCATTGAAATACACTCAGACACACACACTCTCTCACAGACACACACTCTCTCTGCTTCTCACACACTCTCTCTCTCTTTCTCTCTCTGTCTTTCACATTGACACTCTCCCTCATAGACTCACCCTCTCCCATAGACACTCACTCTCTTAGACCATCACTCTCACTCTCCCATGGACACTCACGGTTCCTCTCATATGCACAGTCTCTCTCTCATAGACACATATTCAATCTCATAGAGACACACTCACTATCATAAATTCTGTCTAATAGAAACCGCTCTCTCATAAACACACTCTCTGTCTCTCTCTCTCTCATAGACACACTCTCTGTCACTAATAGACACTCAATTTCTATCATAGACACACGCTCACTCTATCTGTCATCGACTCACATTCTCTCTCTGTCTCTCTCTCTTTCCTGGACACACACTCTCTGTCAGAGACAGTTTTTTGCTCTGTCATAGACATACACTCACTCTCTCTCACAGACACTCTCTGACACACACACTTGCTGACGCACACGCACTCTCAGACACAAACTGCCTTCTTCTCACAGACACGCACTCACTCTCTCCCTAACAGACACACTTTCTCACTTACAGACACACACTCTGTCATAGATACACACTCATAGACTCATGGAAACACTTGTTCTCTTACAGACACACATTCAGGCTCTCATAGAAACATAGAAAATAGGTGCAGGAGTAGGCCATTTGGCCCTTCAAGCCTGCACCGCCATTTATTATGATCATGGCTGATCATCCAACCCTGCACCAGCCTTCCCTCCATACCCCCTGATCCCCATAGCCACAAGGGCCATATCTAATTCCCTCTTAAATATAGCCAATGAACCGGCCTCAACTGTTTCCTGTGGCAGAGAATTCCACAGATTCACCACTCTCTGTGTGAAGAAGTCTTTCCTAATCTCAGTCCTAAAAGGCTTCCCCTTTATCCTCAAACTGTGACCCCTCGTTCTGGACTTCCCCAACATCGGGAACAATCTTCCTGCATCTAGCCTGTCCAATCCCTTTAGGATTTTATACATTTCAATCAGATCCACCCTCAATCTCCTAAATTCCAACGAGTACAAGCCTAGTTCATCCAGTCTTTCTTCATATGAAAGTCCTGCCATCCCAGGAATCAATCTGGTGAACCTTCTTTGTACTCCCTCTATGGCAAGAATGTCTTTCCTCAGATTAGGGGACCAAAACTGCACACAATACTCCAGGTGTGGTCTCACCAAGGCCTTGTACAACTGCAGTAGTACCTCCCTGCTCCTGTACTAGAATCCTCTCGCTATAAATGCCAGCATACCATTCGCCTTTTTCACCGCCTGCTGTACCTGCATGCCCACTTTCAATGACTGGTGTATAATGACACCCAGGTTTCGTTGCACCTCCCCTTTTCCTAATCGGCCACCATTCAGATAATAATCTGTTTTCCTATTTTTGTCACCAAAGTGGATAACTTCACATTTATCCACATTAAATTGCATCTGCCATGAATTTGCCCACTCACCCAACCTATCCAAGTCACCCTGCATCCTCTTAGCATCCTCCTCACAGCTAACACTGCCGCCCAGTTTCGTGTCATCCGCAAAATTGGAGATGCATTTAATTCCCTCATTCAAGTCATTAATATATATTGTAAACAACTGGGGTCCCAGCACTGAGCCTTGCGGTACCCCACTAGTCACTGCCTGCCATTCTGAAAAGGTCCCATTTATTCCCACTCTTTGCTTCCTGTCTGCTAACCAATTCTCTATCCACATCAATACCTTACCCCCAATACCGTGTGCTTTAAGTTTGCACACTAATCTCCTGTGTGGGACCTTGTCAAAAGCCTTTTGAATATCCAAATATACCACATCCACTGGTTCTCCCCTATCCACTCTACTAGTTACATCCTCAAAAAATTCTATGAGATTCGTCAGACATGATTTTCCTTTCACAAATCCATGCTGACTTTGTCCGATGATTTCACCACTTTCCGAATGTGCTGTTATCACATCTTTGATAACTGACTCCAGCAGTTTCCCCACCACCGACGTTAGGCTAACTGGTCTATAATTCCCCGGTTTCTCTCTCCCCTTTTTAAAAAGTGGGGTTACATTAGCCACCCTCCAATCCTCAGGAACTAGTCCAGAATCTAACGAGTTTTGAAAAATTATTAATGCATCCACTATTTCTTGGGCTACTTCCTTAAGCACTCTGGGATGCAGACCATCTGGCCCTGGGGATTTATCTGCCTTTAATCCCTTCAATTTACCTAACGTCACTTCCCTACTAACATGTATTTCGCTCAGTTTCTCCATCTCACTGGACCCTCTGTCCCCTACTATTTCTGGAAGATTATTTATGTCCTCCTTAGTGAAGACAGAACCAAAGTAATTATTCAATTGGTCTGCCATGTCCTTGCTCCCCATAATCAATTCACCTGTTTCTGTCTGTAGGGGACCTACATTTGTCTTTACCAGTCTTTTCCTTTTTACATATCTGTAAAAGCTTTTACAGTCAGTTTTTATGTTCCCTGCCGGTTTTCTCTCATAATCTTTTCTCTCCTTCCTAATTAAGCCCTTTGTCCTCCTCTGCTGTACTCTGAATTTCTCCCAGTCCTCAGGTGAGCCACTTTTTCTGGCCAATTTGTGTGCTTCTTCTTTGGAATCGATACTATCCCTAATTTCTCTTGTCAGCCACGGGTGCAGTACCTTCCTTGATTTATTCTTTTGCCAAACTGGGATGAACAATTGTTGTAGTTCATCCATGCAATCTTTAAATGCTTGCCATTGCATATCCACCGTCAATCCTTTTAAGTGTCATTTGCCAGTCTATCTTAGCTAATTCACGACTCATACCTTCAAAGTTACCCCTCTTTAAGTTCAGAACCTTTGTTTCTGAATTAACTATGTCACTCTCCATCGTAATGAAGAATTCCGCCATATTATGGTCACTCTTACCCAAGGGGCCTCTCATGACAAGATTGCTAATTAACCCTTCCTCATTGCTCAAAACCCAGTCTAGAATAGCCTGCTCTGTAGTTGGTTCCTCAACATGTTGGTTCAAAAAACCATTCCAAGAAATCCTCTTCCTCAGCACCTTTACCAATTTGGTTCACCCAATCTACATGTAGGTTGAAGTCACGTATTATAACTGCTATTCCTTTATTGCACACATTTCTAATTTCCTGTTTAATACCATCTCCGACCTCACTACTACTGTTAGGTGGCCTGTACACAACTCCCACCAGCGTTTTCTGCCCTTTAGTGTTATGCAGCTCTACCCATATCGATTCCACATCTTCCCGGCTTATGTCCTTCCTTTCTATTGCGTTATTCTCCTCTTTAACCAGCAACACCACCCCACCTCCTTTTCTTTCATGGCTATCCCTCCTGAATATTGAATATCCCTGAACGTTGAGCTCCCATCCTTGGTCACCCTGGAGCCATGTCTCTGTGATCCCAACTATATCATAATCATTAATAACAAACTGCACTTTCAATTCATCCACCTTGTTACGAATGCTCCTTGCATTGACACACAAAGCCTTCAGGCGCTCTTTTACAACCCCCTTAGCCCTTATACAATTATGTTGAAAAGTGGCCCTTTTTGATGCTTGCCCTGGATTTGTTGGCCTGCCACTATTACTTTTCTCCTTACTACTTTTTGCTCCTACCCTCACTTAACACCCCTCTGTCTCTCTGCACTGATTCCCATCCCCCTGTTGTGAACTAACCTCCTCTCGCCTAGCCTCTTTAATTTGATTCCCATCCCCCAACCATTCTAGTTTAAAGTCACCTCAGTAGCCCTTGCTAATCTCCCTGCCAGGATATTGGTCCCCCTAGGATTCAAGTGTAACCCGTCCTTTTTGTACAGGTCACGCCTGTGCCAAAAGAGGTCCCAATGATCCAAAAACTTGAATCCCTGCCTCCTGCTCCAATCCCTCAGCCACACATTTATCCTCCACCTCAAAGCATTCCTACTCTCACTGTCGCGTGGCACAGGCAGTAATCCCGAGATCACTACCTTTGCAGTCCTTTTTCTCAACTCCCTTCCTAGCTCCCTATATTCTCCTTTCAGGACACAGAGTCTCTCCCTCTCTCTCTCACAAACACACACTTGCTGCCTCTATCATAGACACTCTCTTTTTCTCTCTGTCATTAACACACGCTCACTCTCTCTCTCTCTCTCATAGACTCTCCCTCACTCACAGACTCTGCCTCTCACTGTCTCCCATAGACCCTCTCTCTCATAGACACACAGTCACTCTATCTCTGTCATAGACACACACTGTCTCTTACTCATAGACTCACACTCACTCTCTCTCTCTCTCCAGGACACACACACTCTCTCTATATTATAGACACACAATCTTTCGCTCTCTCATGAACATACACTCACTCACTCACTCACTCTCTCTCTCACACAGACACTCTCTCAGAGACACTCTCTCAGACACACTGTCTATCTCTAACAGACACGCACACGCTCCGCCTCTCACAGACACACACTCGCTCTCATAGAGACACATTCAATCTCATAGAGGCACACTCACTATCATAGACTCTCTCTAACAGAAACCGCTCTAATAATTACATTCTCTCTCTCTCTCTTCCTCTTCCTCTTCCTCTTCTTTCTTTCTTTCTTTCCTGGACCCACACTCTCTCTCATAGACACTTTTTTGCTCTGACATGCACTCATTCTCTCTCACAGACACACACACTCTCTCTCTCTCTCTCTCTCTCTCTCTCTCTCTCCAGACACTCTCTGACACACACAGTTGCTGATGCACACACACTCTGACACAAACTCCCTCCCTCTCACAGACACGCACTCACTCTCTCCCTAACAGACAGACACACTCTCTCATTTACAGACACGCAATCTCTCCCTTTCTCACAGACGCACACTCATAGACTCATAGAAACACTTGCTCTCTCACAGACACACATTCAGTCTCTCATAGACACACACTCTCTCTCCGACACACTGTCACTCTCACAGACACACTCTGTCACTAATAGACACTCAATCTCTATCATAGACACACACTCACTCTCATAGATACACACTCGCTCTCTCAAACACACTCACTCTCACAGGCACACACTCTCTCTCTCTCTCTCTCTCACACACACACACACACACACACACACACACACAAACACACTCACTCACTCTCACAGACACGTACACTCTTTTGTCACAGACACACTCGCTCTCTCTTAAAGACACACACACTCTACCTCTCATAGACACTCACTCTCCCTCATAGACAAACTCTTCTCATAGACATGGTCTCACTCTCTCTCATAGACACTCTCTCTCTATCTGATATACACTCACTCTCTTAGACCATCACTCCCTCCCTCTCATGGACACTCACTCTCCATCTCATGGACACAGAGTCTCTCTCTCTCCCACAGACACACCCACTCTCCCTCATAGACAAACTTCTCATAGACACGAACTCACTCTCTCCCATTGACACTCTCTCTCTATCTGATATACACTCACTCTCTTAGACCATCACTCCATCCCTCTCATGGACACTCACTCTCCCTCTCATATACACAGACTCTCTCTCTCTCTCACAGATACACACTTGCTGCCTCTATCATAGACACTCTCTTTTTCTCTCTGTCATTAACACATGCTCACTCTCCCTCTCTCTCTGTCATAGACTCTCCCTCTCTCACAGACTCTGCCTCTCACTGTCTCCCATAGACCCTCTCTCTATAGACACACACTCACTCTATCTCTCTCATAGACACACTCACTCTCACAGGCACACACTCTCTCTCTCTCACTCACACACACACACACACACACACACACACACACACACACAAACACACTCACTCTCACAGACACGTACACTCTTTTGTCACAGACACACTCGCTCTCTCTTAAAGACACACACACTCTACCTCTCATAGACACTCACTCTCCCTCATAGACAAACTCTTCTCATAGACACGGTCTCACTCTCTCCCATTGACACTCTCTCTCTATCTGATATACACTCACTCTCTTAGACCATCACTCCCTCCCTCTCATGGACACTCACTCTCCATCTCATGGACACAGAGTCTCTCTCTCTCCCACAGACACACCCACTCTCCCTCATAGACAAACTTCTCATAGACACGAACTCACTCTCTCCCATTGACACTCTCTCTCTATCTGATATACACTCACTCTCTTAGACCATCACTCCATCCCTCTCATGGACACTCACTCTCCCTCTCATATACACAGAGTCTCTCTCTCTCACAGATACACACTTGCTGCCTCTATCATAGACACTCTCTTTTTCTCTCTGTCATTAACACATGCTCACTCTCCCCCTCTCTCTGTCATAGACTCTCCCTCTCTCACAGACTCTGCCTCTCACTGTCTCCCATAGACCCTCTCTCTATAGACACACACTCACTCTCTCTCTCATAGACACACACTCTCTCTTATTCATAGACACACTCACTCTCTCTCTCTCTCTCTCCAGGATACACATATACTCTGTATATTATAGACACACAATCTTTCGCTCTCTCATAGACATACTCACTCACTCTCTCTGTCTCCCTCTCTCACACACAGACACACTGTCACACAGACACACTCTCACAGACATGCACTCTCTCAGACACGCTCTATCTCTAACAGACACGCACACTCTCCGCTTCTCACAGACACACACTCGCTCTCATAGACACACATTCAATCTCATAGAGGCACACTCACTATCATAGACTCTCTCTAATAGTAACCGCTCTCTCATAAACAAACTCTCTGTCTTTCTCTCTCTCATAGACACACACTCCACCTCTCACAGACACACTGTCTCTCTCATAGACACACACTCACTCTCTCTGTCATAGACTCACACACTCTCTCTCTCTCTTTCCTGGACACACACTCTGTCTCATAGACACTTTCTTGCTCTGTCATGGGCATAGTCATAGTCATAGTCATAATTTATTGATCCCGGGCGAAATTGGTTTTCGTTGCAGTTGCACCATAAATGATAAATAGTAATAGAACCATAAATAGTTAAATAGTAATATGTAAATTATGCCAGTAAATTATGAAATAAGTCCAGGACCAGCCTATCGGCATAGGGTATCTAACCCTTCAAGGGAGGAGTTGTAAAGTTTGATGGCCACAGGCAGGAATGACTTCTTATGAAGCTCTGTGCTGCAACTTGGAGGAATGAGTCTCTGGCTGAATGTACTCCTGTGCCCACCCAATACATTATGTAGTGGATGGGAGACATTGACCAAGATGGCATGCAAGTTAGACAGCATCCTCTTTTCAGACACCACCGTGAGAGAGTCCAGTTCCATCCCCACAACATTACTGGCCTTACGAATAAGTTTGTTGATTCTGTTGGTGTCTGTTACCCTCAGCCTGCTGCCCCAGCACACAACAGCAAACATGATAGCACTGGCCACCACAGACTCGTAGAACATCCTCAGCATTGTCCGGCAGATGTTAAAGGACCTCAGTCTCCTCAGGAAATAGAAACGGCTCTGACCCTTCTTGTAGACAGCCTCAGTGTTCTTTGACCAGTCAATTCGTATCCCCAGGTATTTGTAATCCTCCACCATGTCCACACTGACCCCCTGGATGGAAACAGGGGTCACCAGTACCCTAGCTCTCCTCAGGTCCACCACCAGCTCCTTTGTCTTTTTCACATTAAGCTGCAGATAATTCTGCTCACACCATGTGACAAAGTTTCCTACAGTAGCCCTGTACTCAACCTCATCTCCCTTGCTGATGCATCCAACTATGGCAGAGTCATGCAAAAACTTCTGAAGATGACAAGACTCTGTGCAGTAGTTGAAGTCGGAGGTGTAAATGGTGAAGAGAAAGGGAGACAAGACAGTCCCCTGTGGAGCCCCAGTGCTGCTGATCACAGAGTGCGTGTGTCTATGTGACAGAGAGAGTCTGTATGCCCTGTCACAGACAACTGTGCATATGGAAATCTGAGAGGTGAGCTCATAGGAGACAGGACTGTTGTCCGGGTACTAGACGCCAAATGGACAGAGAGACTTCAGTTGCAGGCAAATCTCTCACTGGAAAGCTATTACTATTGTCAGGCAGAAAGCAGAACTCAGGCAGAAAAACAATAAGCACGCATCAAAGTTACTGGTGAATGCAGCAGGCCAGGCAGCATCTCTAGGAAGAGGTACAGTCGATGTTTCAGGTCGAGACCCTTCGTCACGACTAACTGAAGGAAGAGTGAGTAAGAGATTTGGAAGTGGGAGGGAGAGGGGGAGATCCAAAATGATAGGAGAAGACAGGAGGGGGAGGGATGGAGCCAAGAGCTGGACAGGTGATTGGCAAAGGGGATATGAGAGGATCATGGGACAGGAGGTCCGGGGAGAAAGAGGGGGGCGGGGGAACCCAGAGGATGGGCAAGGGGTATAGTCAGAGGGACAGAGGGAGAAAAAGGAGAGTGAGAGAAAGAATATGTGTATAAAAATAAATAACGGATGGGGTACGAGGGGGAGGTGGGGCATTAGTGGAAGTTGGGGAAGTCGATGTTCATGCCATCAGGTTGGAGGCTACCCAGATGGAATATAAGGTGTTGTTGCTCCAACCTGAGTGTGGCTTCATCTTTACAGTAGAGGAGGCCGTGGATAGATATGTCAGAATGGGAATGAGATGTGGAATTAAAATGTGTGGCCACTGGGAGATCCTGCTTTCTCTGGCCGACAGAGCGTAGGTGTTCAGCAAAGCGGTCTCCCAGTCTGCGTCAGGTCTCGCCAATATATAGAAGGCCACATCGGGAGCACCGAACGCAGTATATCACCCCAGCCGACTCACAGGTGAAGTGTTGCCTCACCTGGAAGGACTGTTTAGGTCCCTGAATGGTGGTAAGGGAGGAAGTGTAAGGACATGTGTAGCACTTGTTCCGCTTACAAGGATAAGTGCCAGGAAGGAGATCAGTGGGGAGGGATGGGTGGGACGAATGGACAAGGGAGTCGCGTAGGGAGCAATCCCTGCGGAAAGCGGGGGGGGGGGGGATGGAAAGATGTGCTTAGTGGTGGGATCCCGTTGGAGGTGGCAGAAGTTACGGAGAATAATATGTTGGACCCGGAGGCTGGTGGGGTGGTAGGTGAGGACCAGGGGAACCCTATTCCTGGTGGGGTGGTAGGTGAGGACCAGGGGAACCCTATTCCTGGTGGGGTGGTAGGTGAGGACCAGGGGAACCCTATTCCTGGTGGGGTGGTAGGTGAGGACCAGGGGAACCCTATTCCTAGTGGGGTGGTGGGGTGGTAGGTGAGGACCAGGGGAACCCTATTCCTTGTGGGGTGGTGAGGTGGTAGGTGAGGACCAGGGGAACCCTATTCCTAGTGGGATAGGTGGATGGGAGGCATTGACCAAGATGGCATGCAACTTAGACAGCATCCTCTTTTCAGACACCACCTTGAGAGAGTCCAGTTCCATCCCCACAACATCACTGGCCTTGAATAAGTTTGTTGATTCTGTTGGTGACATACACTCATAGACATACACTCACTCTCTCTCACAGACACACTCTCTCTCTCTCTCTAACAGACAGACACTATTTACAGACACACACTCTCTCCCTCTCTCACAGACACAGACTCTCATAGACACACATTCATAGACTCATAGAAACACTTGCTCTCTCACAGACACACATTCAGTCTGTCATAGACACACACTCTCTCTCCGACACACTCTCACTCTCACAGACACACACTCTCTCTCACTAATAGACACTCAATCTCTAACATAGACACGCACTCACTCTCATAGAAACACACTTGCTCTCTCAAACACACTCACTCTCACAGGCACACACTCTCTCTCTCTCTCACACACACACACACACACACACACCACTCTCACTCACAGACACATACATTCTCTACCTTTGTCACAGACACTCTCTCTTGAAGACACACACACTCTCCCTCATAGACAAAATCTTCTCAGACACACTCTCACTAATAGACACTCAAACTCTGACATAGACACGCACTCACTCTCATAGAAACACACTCGCTCTCTCAAACACATTCACTCACAGGCACACACTCTCTCACAGACACACACACACTCAGACACAAACACTCAATACCTTTGTCACAGACACACACTCTCCCTCTCATAGACACTCACTGTCCCTCATAGACAAACTCTTCTCATAGACACACACTCACTCTCTCATAGATGCTGTCTCTCTATCTGATATACACTCACTCTCTTAGACCATCACTCCCTCCCTCTCATGGACACTCACTCTCCCTCTCATGGACACAGAGTCTCTCTCTCTCTCACAGACACACACTTGCTGTCTCTATCATAGACACTCTCTTTTTCTCTCTGTCATTAACACATGCTCACTCTCCCTCTCTCTCTCATAGACTCTCCCTCTCTCACAGACTCTGCCTCTCACTGTCTCCCATAGACCCTCTCTCATAGACACACACTCACTCTATCTCTCTCATAGACACACATTTTCTTTTATTCATAGACTCACTCTCTCTCTCTCTCTCTCTCTCTCTAGGACACACACACACTCTCTCTTACAGACACACAGTCTTTCGCTCTCTCATAGACATGCACTCTCTCTCACAGACACACACACTCTCTCTGACAGTCACTCTCTCAGACATACTCTCCGCCTCTCACAGACACACACTCTCTCCACCTCTCACAGACACACATTCAATCTCACAGAGACATACTATCATAGACCCTCCAACAGACACCGCTCTCTCATAAACACACCATCTCTCTCTCTCTCTCTGTCTCATAGACACACACTCCACCTCTCACTGACACACTGTCTCTCTCATAGACGCACAACCTCTCTCAAAGACACACACTCGCTCTCTCTGCCATAGGCACACTCTCTATCTCATAGACACACACTGTCTCTCACAGATAAGGAGTCTCTCAGACACTCATTCTCTCTCATTGTCACACTCTCTCACATAGACACACTCTGTCATAGACACACTCTCATAGACACACTCAGTCTCTCTCAGACACTGTCTCGCTGCACTCTCTCACAGACACACACACTCTCTGCTTCTCAGAGACTCTCTCTCTCTCACATTGAAACTCTCTCTCATAGACTCTCACTCTGTTAGACCATCACTCTCACTCTCTCATGGACACACACGGTCCCTCTCATATACACAGTCTCTCTCTCTCTCGCTCTCTCTCTCTCTCTCTCTCTCTTTCCCCCCCACAGACACACACACTCTCCGCTTCTCACAGACACACTCTCTCCACCTCTCACAGAGACACTCTCCCTTTCTCACAGACACACACACTCTCTCATAGACACTTTTTCTCTCTCTCATTAACACACTCACTCTCCCTCGCGCTCTCATAGACTTTCCTCTCTCTCAGACTCTCCCTCTCACTCTCTCTCATAAACAAACACTCACACTATCTCTGTCGTAGACACACACACTCCCTCAATCAGAGCCTCACACAGACAGACACTCTCTCATTGACACACACTCTCAATCAGAGGCTTTCACAGACAGACACTCATTGACACACTCTCACAGACACACACTTATTGACACACGCTCATAGACACACACTCTCATGGATACGCACTCACTCTCTCTCTCTCAGACACAGTCCACCTCTCACAGACACACTCACTCCCTCTCTCAGATACACACTCACTCTATCTGTCATAGATGCACACTCTCTCAATTGTAGACTCACATTCTCTCTCTCTCTCTCTCTCTCCTGGGCACACACTCTCTCATCGACACACACTTTTTTGCTCTGTCATAGACATACACTCACTCTCTCTCAGAGACACGCACTCTCAGACACACACTCTCTCTCTCTCTGTCACAAACAATCTTTCAGAGACACACAGACTCGCTCACGCACACACACTCTCAGACACGAACTCCATCCCTCTCATAGACACGCACTCACTGTCTCCCTAACAGACACAACTCTCTCACTTGCAGACACACACACACTCTGCCTCTCACAGACACACACTCTCCGCCTATCACAGAGACTCTCTCTCTCTCTCTCTCTCTCTCTCTCTCTCTCTCTCTCTCTCTCTCAGACACACACTTTCTCCCTCTCACAGACTCCCACTCCCTCCCTGTCACAGACACACACTCATAGACCCATAGAGACACTTGCTCTCTCACAGACACACACTCACTCTCATGCTCTCACAGACACACACAGTCTCTCACAGCCACAGACACACTCTCTCACTCTCATAGACACACATTCAATCTCTTATAGACACATACTCTCTCTCAGACATGCACTCCCTCTCTCAGACACACTCTCACTCTCACAGACACACTCACTCTCTCATAGACACACTCAATCTCTATCATAGACACACACTCACTCCTCCTCATAGACTCCCCCCCACGTACCCGCTCTCTCTCTCTCTCTCTCTCTCTCATAGATGCACAATCTTTCGCTCTCTCATAGACATACACTCATTCTCTCTCTCTCTCTCTCACAGACACTCTCTCAGACACACTCTCTATCTCTCACAGATACACACTCTCCACCTCTCACAGACCCACTCTCTCTCGGCCTCTCACAGACACACAATCTCTCGCTCTCATAGACACACATTCAATCTCATAGAGACACACTCACTATCATAGACTTTCTGTAATAGAAACTGCTCTCTCATAAACACATTCTCTATCTCTCTCTCCCATAGACACACACTCCACCTCTCATAGACACACTGTCTCTCTCATAGACACACACTCACTCTCTCTGTCATAGACTCACACACTCTCTCTCTCTCTTTCCTGGACACACACACACTCTCTCATAGACACTATTTTGCTCTGACATACACTCACTCTCTCTCACAGTCACACACACACACTCTCTCTCTCTCCAGACACTCTCTGACACACACACTTGCTGACGCACACACACTCTGACACAAACTCCCTCCCTCTCACAGACACGCACTCACTCTCTCCCTAACAGACAGACACACTCTCTCATTTACAGACACGCAATCTCTCCCTCTCTCACAGACACACACTCATAGACTCATAGAAACACTTGCTCTCTCACAGACACACATTCAGTCTCTCATAGACACACACTCTCTCTCAGACACACTCTGTCTCACTAATAGACACTCAATCTCGATCATAGACACTCTCACTCTCATAGAAACACGCTCTCTCAAACACTCACTCTCACAGGCACGCTATCACACACACACACTCTCTCTCTACCTTTTTCACACGCACTCTCTCTCGAAGACACACACACTCTTCCTCATAGACACACACTCTCCCTCTCATAGACACTCACTCCCTCATAGACAAACTCTTCTCATAGACACGGACTCACTCTCTCTCATAGACACTCTCTCTCTATCTGATATACACTCACTCTCTTAGACCATCACTCCATCCCTCTCATGGACACTCACTCTCCCTCTCATGGACACAGAGTCTCTCTCTCTCTCACAGACACACACTTGCTGTCTCTATCATACACACTCTCTTTTTCTCTCTGTCAGTAACACACACTCACTCTCCCTCTATCTCTGTCATAGACTCTCCCTCTCTCACAGACTCTGCCTCTCACTGTCTCCCATAGACCCTCTGTCTCATAGACACTCTCTCTCTCTCTCTCTCTCACACACACACACACACACACACACACACACACACACACACACACACACATTGACCCTCTCCCATAGACAATCACTCTCTTCGACCATCACTCTCACTGTCCCGTGGACACACATGGTCCCTCTCATATACACACAGTCTCTCTCTCCCTCTCTCTCTCTCTCATAGATACACTCTCTCTCTCCCACAAACACACACACTCTCCGCTTCTCACAGACACTCTCCACCTCTCATAGAGACACACTCTCCCTTTCTCACAGACACACACACTCTCTCATAGACACTTTTTCTCTCTCTCATTAACACACTCTGTCTCCCTCACTCTCTCATAGACTGTTTATCTATCAGACTCTCCCTCTCACTCTCTTTCATAGACACACCCTCACACTATCTCTGTCATAGACACACATACTCTCAATCAGAGACTCACACAGACAGACACTCTCTCATTGACACACTACCTCTGTCATAGACACACACTCTCAGAGACTCTCTCAGACAGACTCATTGAGACACTCCCACAGACACACACTCTCATAGATACGCACTCCCTCTCTCAGAGACACACTCTCACAGACACACACTCTCTCATAGACATGCACTCCCACTCTCATAGACACTCTCTCTCTCTCAGACATACACTCCAGCTCTCACAGACACACACTCTCTCTCATAGACACACACTCCCTCTCTCAAAGACACACTCTCTGTATCTGTCATAGACGCACACTCTCACAATCATAGACTTACTCTCTCTCTCTCTCCTGGGCGCAAACTCTCACAATCATAGACTCACTCTCTCTCTCCTGGGCGCACACTCTCTTTCATAGACACCTTTTTGCTCTGTCATAGACATACACTCACTCTCTCTCACAGACACACACACACTCTCTCTCTCTCTCTCTGACACACTCCACACTCTCTATCTCTCACAGACACACACTCTCTCCACCTCTCACAGACCCACTCTCTCTCCACCTCTCACAGACACACAATCTCTCGCTCTCATAGACAGACACACATTCAATCTCATAGAGACACACTCACTATCATAGACTCTCTCTAATAGAAACCGCTCTCTCATAAACACACTCTCTGTCTCTCTCTCTCATAGACACACACTCTACCTCTCACAGACACACTGTCTCTCTCATAGACACACTCACTCTCTCTGTCATAGTCTCACTCTCTCTCTCTGTCTTTCTCTCTCTTTCCTGAACACACACTCTCTCTCATAGACACTTTTTTGCTCTGTCATAGACATACACTCACTCTCTCTCACAGACACACACTCTCTCTCTCTCTCTCTCTCACAGACACTCTCTGGCACACACACTTGCTCACGCACACACACTCTCAGACACAAACTCCCTCCCTCTCACAGACACGCACTCACTCTCTCCCTAACAGACAGACACACTCTCTCATTTACAGACACACTCTCTCTCCCTCTCTCACAGACACACACTCTCTCACAGACACACACTCAAAGACTCATATAAACACTTGCTCTCTCACAGACACACAATCAGTCTCTCATAGACACACACTCTCTCTCCGACACACTCTCACTCTCACAGACACACTTTCTCTCACTAATAGACACACTCAATCTCTATCATAGACACACACTCACTCTCATAGAAACACACTCGCTCTCAAATATTCTCACTCTCACAAGCACACACTCTGTCACACACACACACTCATAGACACATACACTCTCTACCTTTGTCAGACTCTCTCTCTCTCTCTCTTAAAGACACACACACTTTTCCTCATAGACACATTCTGCCTCTCATGAACACTCACTCTGTCCCTCTCATTGACGAACACTTCTCATAGACACGCACTCACTCACTCTCATAGACACTCTCTATCTGATAGACACTCACTCTCTTAGACCATTACTCCCTCCCTCTCATGGACACTCACTCTCCCTCTCATGGACAGAGTCTCTCTCTCTCTCTCTCACAGACACACACTTTGTGTCTCTATCATAGATGCTCTCTTTTTCTCTCTGTCATTAACACATGCTCCCTCTCCCTCTCTCCCTCTCTCATAGATTCTCCCTCTCACAGACTCTGCCTCTCACTGTCTCCCATAGACCCTCTCTCTCATAGACAGAGACTCTCCCTTACTCATAGACTCTCTCTCTCTCTTACTCATAGACTCTCTCTCTCTCTTTTTCTCTCTCCAGGAAATGCACACTGATCTCTTATAGACACACAATCTTTTGCTCTCTCATAGACACTCACTCTCTCAGACACACTCTCTATCTCTAACAGACACGCACACTCTCCACCTCTCACAGACACATACTCGCTCTCATAGACACACATTCAATCTCATAGAGACACACTCACTATCATAGACTCTCTCTAATAGAAACTGCTCTAATAAACACATTCTCTCTCTCTCTCTCTCTCATAGACACACACTCCACCTCTCACAGACACACTGACTCTCTCATAGACACTCACGCCCTCTCTCATAGACATACACACACTCTCTCTCACAGAGACGCGGTCTTAGACACACTCACTCTCTCTCATTGACACACACTCTCACATAGACTCACACATTCTCTTATAGACACACTTCCTCACTCATAGACACACTCGACACACTCAGTCTCTCTCAGACACTGTCTTGGACACACACATTCTCTCCACCTCTCACAGACACACTCTCTCTCTCTCACACACACATTGACACTCTCCCTCATGGATTCACTTTGTCCCATAGACATTCACACTCTTAGACCATCACTCTCACTCTCTCATGGACACACACGGTCTCTCTCATATACACACAGTCTCTCTCTCTCTCTCTCTCATAGACACACTCTCTCTCTCCCACAGACACACACACTCTCCGCTTCTCACAGACACACTCTCTCCACCTCTCACAGAGACTCACTCTCCCTTTCTCACAGACACACACACTCTCTCATAGACACTTTTTCTCTCTCTCATTAACACGCTCACTCTCTCTCGCTCTCTCAGAGACTCTTCCTCTCTCAGACTCTCCCTCTCACTCTCTTTCATAGACACGCACTCACATTATCTCTGTCATAGACACACACACTCTCAATCAGAGACTCACAGAGACAGTCTCATTGACACACTCTCACAGACACACACTCTCATAGACATGCACTCCCTCTCTCATAGACACACTCTCACAGACACACATTCTCATAGACACACACTCTCTCTCATAGACACACTTAGCTCTCTTACAGACTCACACTCTCTCATAGACACTCTCTCTCTCTCAGACACACACTCCACCTCTCACAGACACACACTCTACCTCTCACAGACACACACTCTCTCTCATAGACACACTCACTCTATCTGTCATAGACGCACACTCTCTCAATCATAGACTCACTGTCTGTCTCTGTCTCTCTCTCTCTCTCTCTCTCTCTCTCCAGGACACACACTCTCTCCCTCTCACAGACTCACACTCTCTCATAGACACACACTCATAGACTCATAGAAACATTTGCTCTCTCACAGACACACACTCACTCTCACGCTCTCACAGAAACACACTCACTCTCACGCTCTCACAGACACACACAGTCACAGCCACAGACACACACTCTCACTCTCATGGACACACTCTCTCATAGACACACACACTCACTCTCTCATAGACACACTCTCTCACTAATAGACACACACACACTCACTCTCAAATACACTCACTCTCAGAGGAACACACTCTCTCACAGACACACACACACTCACAGAAACATACACTCTCTACCTTTGTCACAGACACTCTGTCTTGAAGACACACACACACTTCCTCATGGACACACACTCTCCCTCAAAGACACACACTCTCTCCCTCCCATAGATGAACTCTTCTCATAGACAAACTCTCTCTATCTGATAGACACACTCTCTTAGACCATCACTCCCTCCCTCTCATGGACACTCACTCTTCCTCTGCTGGACAGAGTCTCTCTCTCTCACAGACACACACTTGCTGTCTCAATGCCTCAGAAAGGTGTAACGGCTATTATTTATAATACTATCATGAAACTTAGGAAAGCTCCATTTGATAAGGTTAGGTCAGATTGAGAAAAGGAATTGGGCTTTATTATTTTGGCGGATGACTGGGCGCATATTTTACAACTGGTCAATACTTCCTCTATCTGTTCCAAACATTGCCTAATTCAATTTAAAGTTGTTCGTAGAGCACATATGTTTAAAGATAAATTAGCTCGTTTTATTCTCATATTAACCCTCTTTGTGACAGATGTCATGGGGAGATAGCCTCCTTAACTCATATGTTTTGGTCCTGTCCTACTTTGGAAACTTTTTGGAAAGACATTTTTAATATTATTTCAAAGGTATTAAATATAGATATTTCTCCCCATCCTATTACCGTTATCTTTGAATTACCTAAAAATTTCCAGTATTCTTTCCCCTTCAGCCCGTAGAATGATTGCATTTCTTACTTTAATGGCGAAAAGATGTATTTTACAACATTGGAAGGAGATTAATGCCACAACTACGTTCTTTTGATTTTCTCAGACGATACTATGTTTAAATTTGGAGAAAATTAGAAGTAATCTTTATGATACTTCAGTTAAATTTGAACAGACCTGGAGACCTTTTATTCAACATTTTCATTTAATGTAATTTTTTTTTCAATTTGCCCATATTTACATGCCCTTCTTGCTTTTTTAACTGTTTTTAATGGAGGTCGGATTTGAGGACGTGATTGTTTTAAGTTGTTTAAGTCTACTTGTTACTTAGTTAGCCCATTGCTTTGCTTTGCTTTTTAGATTAGTTGCACAGTGGGGGTTTTTTGGTATTTTTTTGGGTTTTTTCTTCTCTTTACTGATATGTATGGAAAATTAGTATACTATTATATTACCTTGTTATTTTATATCTAAACTGCATTGTTTGTACTAACTTTTTTGTGTATTAATATCTCTTGCAAATTTATATTACAACAGTGTATTAGTCTGTACTTGATTTACTTTTTGTGTACTAATTTAATAAAAAGATTTAAAAAGAAAGAAAGAAACCGCTCTCTCATAAACACACTCTCTGTCTCTCTCTGTCATAGACTCATACTCTTTCTCTCTTTCCTGGACACACACTCTCTTTCATAGACACTTTTTTGCTCTGTCATAGACATACACTCACTCTCTCTCACAGACACACACTCTCTCTCTCACAGACACTCTCTGACACACACACTTGCTCACGCACACGCACTCTCAGACACAAACTCCCTCCCTCTTACAGGCACGCACTCACTCTCTCCCTAACAGACACACACACTCTCACTTACAGTCATACACTCTCTCCCTCTGTCACAGACACACACTCTCTCACAGATACACACTTTCTCTCACAGACATACACTCTCTCATAGACACACACTCATAGACGCATAGAGACACTTGCTCTCTCACAGACATACATTCAGTCTCTCATAGACACACACTCTGACACACTCTCACTCACAGACACACTCTCTCATAGACACTCTCTCACTAATAGACACTCAATCTCTATCATAGACACACACGCACTCTCATAGAAACACACTTGCTCTCAAACACACTCACTCACAGGCACACACTCTCACAGACACACACACATACTCAGACACATACACTCAATACCTTTGTCACAGACACACTCTCTGTTAAAGACACACACTCTCTTCCTCATAGACACATGCTCTCCCTCTCATAGACACTCACTCTCCCTCATAGACAAACTCTTCTCATAGACACGCACTCACTCTCTCTCATAGATGCTGTCTCTCTATCTGATACACACTCACTCTCTTAGACCATCACTCCCTCCCTCTCATGGACACACACTCTCCCTCTCATGGACACAGAGTCTCTCTCTCTCACAGATACACACTTGCTGTCTCTATCATAGACACTCTCTTTTTCTCTCTGTCATTAACACATGCTCACTCTCCCTCTCTTGCTCATAGACTCTCCCTCTCTCACAGACTCTGCCTCTCACTGTCTCCCATAGACCCTCTCTCTCATAGACACACACACACACTCTGTCTCTTACTCAGAGACTCACACTCTCTCTCTCTCTGTCTCCAGGACACACACACTCTCTCCGCCTCTCACAGACACACATTCAATCTCACAGAGACACACTCTCTCCAACTCTCAAAGACACACACACACACACTCTCTCTCTCTCCCTCTCTCACAGACACACACTCACTCTGTCTCTCACAGACACAGTCTGTCTCACGCAGACACTCTCACTCACTCTAATAGACACACGCTCTCTCCCTCTGACACACACACTATGTCTTTCACAAATACACACACTTTCTCACTCCCTCACAGACACACACTGTCTCTCTCTCACACACACACACACACTCTATCTCTCCGTCACAGACACACGCTCTCTCACAGACACGCTCCTTCCCTCTAACATACACACACTCTCTCTCTCTCAAAGACACACACTCTCTCCGCATCTCATAGACACACACACTCTCTCTCTCTCTGTCTCACAGACACGCATGCTCTCTCTCACAGACACAGTCGCTCTCAGACACACACTCTCTGTCTCTGACACACACATTCTCTTGCTCTCTCTCTTTCTCTCTCAGACACACACTCTCTTTTTCTCTCTCTCTTGGACGCGCACTCTCTCATGAATGCACACATACCCTCTCTCCCTCTCTCATTAACACACACGCACACTCTCTCTCTCATAGCTACTAACTCTCTCTCTCGGACATGCACTCTCTCACAAACACACACGCTCTCATTCTCATAGACACACACACACTCTAATAGACACACAAACAATCTCCTCTCTCTCTCATAGACTCACACACTGTCTCATAGATAGACAGACTTCTCTGTCACAGATACGCACACACACATCTCTCTCATAGACACACACACACTCTCTGACAGACACACTCACTCTCACAGACACACACTCTCTCTTACAGACACACTCGCTCTAATAGACACACACAATGTCTCTCTCCCTGTCACAGACACACGCCTTCTTTCTTTCACACTCACTCTCTCTCTCACAGACACACACTCTCTTCGCATCTCACAGATACACTCTTTCTCCCTCTCTCAATGACACACACTGTCTCTCTCTCTCGAAGACACATACTGTCTCTCTGTCTCAAAGACACACACTGTCTGTCTCTCTGGCAGACACACACGCTCTCTCACAGACAAACACTCTTTCACAGAAACAAACTCTCTAACACACACTCACTCCACCTCTCATAGATACACACACTCTCTCTCCAACAGACATAGACTCTGTCTCAGAGACACACTTAAACTCTCTCATAGACACACACTCATTCTCTCTCAAACCCTCTCTCTCAGAGACTTTCTCTCTCTTAGACACACACACTCTCTTTGTCATAGACACATACTGTCTCTCTCTCTCATAGTCACACACACTCTCTCATAGACTCTCACTCTCAAACGCACACTCTCTCTCTCATAGACACACATACACACAGTCTCTCACTCTCATAGACATGCTCTCTCTCTCTCTCTCTCATAAACATGAGCACCCTCACTCTCTCTCAAGACACATGCACTCAGTCTTTCTCGTAGACACACACACACTCTCTTTCTCCCTCTCTCATAGACACACACGCTCTCTCGCTCTCTCATAATCACACACACCCTTGTTCTCATAGACACACACACTCTAATAGACACACAATCTACTGTCTCGCTCTTATAGACACACATGCTCTCTCATAGATACAGACGCACATCTCTCTCACAGATACACACACACATCTCTCTTATACACACTCTCTCCCTCTCTCTCACAGACACACTCACCCTCTCACAGACACTCACTTTTTCTCACAGATGCACACACACACTCTCCCTCTGATACACACTCTCTCTCACAAATACACACGCTTTCACGCTCTCTCACAGATGCACACTGTCTCTCTCTCTCTCATAGACACACTGTCTCTCCTCACAAACAAACACACTCTCTCACAGACACATACTCACTCTGTCTCTCACAGACACACACTCTCTCTCTCACAGATGCACGCATACTCTCTCTCACAAGCACACAGACTTTCTCGCTCTCCCAGAGACGCACACTGTCCCTATCTCTCATAGACACACTCTCTCCTCACAAAAACACACAGTCTCTCTTTCACAGACACACAGTCTCTGTCACAGACACACTCTCTCCTCACAAACACACACACTCTCTCTCACAGACACACTCTCTCCACCTCCCTCAGACACACACACACTCTCTCTCTCACAGACAGACACACTCTGTCTTCTCACAAAAACACACACTCTCTCTCAGAGACACACACTCACTCTCTCAGAGACACACACTCACTCTGTCTTTCACAGACACACAGTCTCTCTCACAGACACTCTCCTCTCTCTCACAGACACACTCTCTCTCCCCTCACAAACACACACACTCTCTCTCTCACAGAGACACACTCTCTCCACCTCTCACAGACATACACACTCTCTCTCTCTCACAGACACACAGGCACTCTCTCTCTCACAGACACACACACTCTCTGTCTGTCTGTCTGTATCTTGTTTTACGGCAGTTGGCATCCAGCTTAATGATGCATTACCGCCACCCTCTGGTCCGGAATGTGCACTAGACATATAATCTAAATCCCTTCACCCAATCTCGCTCGCGCATGTGCACACACACACACACACACACACACACACACACACACACACACACACACACACACACACACACACACACACTACACACACTTCACCCTCCCATCTTTGACCATCCTAGTATCCTATTCCTGTTTATTTGTCATATTCTATAAAAAAAAAACCCCTGTACCCCTTAAAAACGCTAAAAATACCCGGACTTGTGCTCTTTCACCCATGCCCAGCAACCCTTTTAATGTGAATTCCTGCACCCCCAACTCCCTTAATTTAATTCTCATCATCTCTCCCTGTATCCCATACTTCCTGCAACACAAAACTACATGTTCTACTGACTCCTCTTCCTGACATTTCTCACACAATCCTGTCTGGTGTTTCCCTATCATTTTCAATGTTTTGTTTAATGCACAATGCCCCAGCCTTAACCTAGTCCACACAGTTTCCTCTCTTCTGTTTCCATTACCTATCCTAGTACCTGCAACACTCTTCTGTATTTGATATAAATGCCTCCCTTTCCCCTTCCTGTCCCATTTTTCTTGCCACATTCGGTTGACTTTTTCCCAGATTACACACTTAACCTCTGCTTTACTGATACTAATGTGCATTTCCACATTTTCTTTCTTTAACGCCCTCTTTGCCAACTCATCCACCCTCTCATTCCCCTTCACCCCTACATGTGCTGGAACCCATAGAAATTTTACCTGACCTCCCTGATTTGCAATTCTTGTAACTAACTGAAGGACTTCATAAAGTACATCTTGCCGACTGTTTGTGTGAAAAGACCTTAAACTTGCTAGAACTGAGGACGAATCTGAACATATCAATGCTTTGACTTGTCTGGCTTTCTGCACCCATTGCAACGCAACCAACACTGCCAGCATCTCCACTGTAAACACCCCTAACTTATTAGATGTTCTTATGCTGATTCCAATTTCTTTTGCTGGTATTACCACCCCAAACCTTGTCACTCCTGTTTCAGGTTCCTTCGCACCATCCGTATAAATGTGAGTATAATCACTATACTTTTCCATCACATGACAGTTAAATGCATTTACCAAATCTGTTTTATATCTTTCTTTCCTTTTTACCTCCAACAAATGCCAGTCTATGTCAGGCCATACAAGCTTCCATGGAGCTACAACCGGATAAACTACTGAAGGACTTGTACTCAGATCGAACACTCCACATTCTTTCGCGATATCATTCCCTACCCGACTAAAGGTATCCCTCTGAAACCTCCCATTTTCCCAGCACTCCTGCAACACTCCTTTAGCAGGGTGAGAATCATTGTGCCCCTGTAAGTTAGCCCAGTAGTTTGCCATCAGTTGCATCCTTCTTAGTTCCAAAGGCATTATTCCCATTTCTACCTGTAGGGCTGACACTGGTGACGTTTTAAAAGCCCCACTGCACACTCTCAAGGCCTGAACCTGAATCACAGACAGTTTCCTTATAAGAGACCTAGCTGCTGATCCATATACTCTATTTCCATAGTCCAACACAGATCTCACTAAAGCCACATACATTCTCTTCAAAGCTGAACAACTTGCTCCCCATTCCCTACCAGTCAAACATATCATCACATTTATTACTTTTTTACATTTCTCCTCAACTTTCCTGATATGGTCTGCCCATGTTAATCGTGAATCAAATATAACTCCCAGAAATTTAAATGATGCAACCCTTTCTAATTCAACCCCATACATCCTTAACTTCTTCCCTACCTCAACTCTTTTCCTGGTAAAAAATACAGTTTGAGTTTTATCTACTGAAAATCTACATCCCCAATCATAACCCCACTCCACCACTTCATCAATTGTTTCTTGTCGTTTCCTGATTATATAGTCCATGTTCCTGCCTCTTTTCCACAAGGCCCCATCATCCACAAACAGTGACCTACCTATATCCACTGGTACCTTTGTGAAGACATCATTGATCATAATGATGAAAAGTAACGGGCTAATCACACTACCTTGAGGTGTGCCATTTTCCACTATGTACTGTTTTGATAATTCTGATCCAATCCGAACTTGAATTTTTCTACCAAACAAAAAATCTGTAATCCAATTAAAATCTCTCCCACCAACCCCCATCTTGTGCAGTTTAATTAATAATCCTTCCTTCCACATCATATCATAGGCTTTTTCAATGTCAAAGAACACTGCCACTATTGACTCTCTATTTGCCTGGGCCTTCCTTATTTCAGTTTCTAACATTATCACAGAGTCCATGGAATTCCTTCCTTTTCTAAAACCACTCTGATAATTTGCCAGCATTCCCCTTTTCTCAAGCTCATACGATAACCTTTCTGTTATCATCCTTTCCATTATCTTACGTATACTTGATGTTAATGCAATTGGTCTGTAGCTAGTGGGTTTTGACGGATCCTTGCCAGGCTTCCTTATTGGAATTACCACTGCTTTTTTCCATGCATCCCTGTCACAGACACACGCTGTCTTTCTTTCACACTCACTCTCTCAAAGACACACTCTCTCTGCATCTCACAGACACACTCTTTCTCCCTCTCACAGATGCACACTATCTCTCTCTCGCAGACACACACTGTCTGTCTCTCTCTCGCAGACACACACACTCTCTCCACCTCTCACAGACACACACTCACTCTGCCTCTCATAGACATACACTCTGTCTCCAACAGACACACTTAAACTCTCTCATAGACACACACTCATTCTCTCTCAAACACCCTCTCTCTCATAGACACACTCTCTCTCAGAGACTCTCTCTTAGACACACACACTCTCTCATAAACACATACTGTCTCTCTCTCTCTCATAGTCACACACTCTCTCACAGGCTCTTACTCTCAAAGGCATACTCTCTCTCTCTCCCATAGACACACACACACACACACACACTGTCTCTCACTCTCATAGACATGCACTCTCTCTCTCATAGACAAACTCATTCTCTCTGATAAAGATGAGCACACTTACTCTCTCTCAAGACACATGCACTCACTCTCTCTTTCTGATAGACACACACACACTCTCTTTCTCCCTCTCATAGACACACTCTCTTTTTCTCTCGGACGCACACTCTCTCATAAACACACACACACACACACCCCTCTCTTTCTCTCAGTAACACACACACACACACACTCTCTCTCTCTCTCTCTCTCTCTCTCTCATAGCATGCACACACTCACTCTCTCTCATAGCCACTATCTCTCTCTCTCTCTGACATACACTCTCTCACTCTCTCTCATAAACACACACACTCTCGTTCTCATAGACACACACATACTCTAATAGACACACAATCTCCTTTCTCTCTGTCTCTCTCTCATAGACACACACTCTCTCATAGATACAGACGCACATCTCTCTCATAGACACACACACTCTGTCTCACAGATGTACACACACTCTCTCTCACAAGCACACACACTTTCTCGCTCTCACTGACACACACTGTCTCTTTCACAGACACACACACTGGCTCTCAGACACACACACTGTCTCTCTCACAGACTCCCACTTATTCTCTCTCTCTCACGGATACACACTCACTCGCTCTCTCTCATAGACACACACTCTCTCACAAACACACGCACTTTCTCGCTCTCTCACAGACACACACTCTATCTCTCTGTCACAGACACACGCTATCTCACAGACACACTCCTTCCCTCTAACATACACACACTCTCTCTCTCTCAAAGACACACGCTCTCTCCAACTCTCACAGATACACACATTATCTCTCTCTCACAGACAGACTCACTCTCTCACAGACACGCACGTTCTCTCTCACAGACACACACACACTCTCTCTCAGACATGCACTCTCTCCCTCTCTCACAGACACACACTCACTCTGTCTCTCACAGACACCCACTCACACACTCAGTCTCTCTCACAGACACCCACTCACACTCTCTCTCATAGACACACACTCTCTCTCTTTCACAGACACTTTCTCTCATACACACATTCTCTCCCTCTGACACACTCTCTCACAAACACACACACTTTCTCGCTCTCTCACAGACACGCACTCTCTCTCACAGACATGCACTCTCTCTCACAGACGCTCTCTCTCTCACTGAAACGCTCTCTCTCTCACTGCAACGCTCTCTGTCACAGACACTCTCTCTCTCACAGACACACATACTCTCTCAGCCTCTCACAGACAAACACTATCATTGCTTCTCACAGACACACATTCTCTCCGCCTCTCACAGACACACACACACTCTCTCAAACACTCACACTCTCTCTCTCATAGATACACTCTCATAAACACACTCTCTCTTAACAGACACACAGTCTTTCATAGATGCACACTCACTCTCTCATAGACACTCACACTCTCTCACAAACACTCACTCTCTAATAGACATACACACTCACAGACAGACTCTCTCTCACGGACACAATCTCCCTCTCAGACACACACTTTCTCTCGCTCTCTCACAGACACACACACACACTCTCTCACAGACACAAACTCGCTCTCTCACAGACACACACTCCTACTCACTCACAGACATACTCTCTCTCACTCTCACAGACACACACATTGTCTCACTCTCTCAGACGTACACACTCTCACTCTCTCACTGTCTCACAGAGATTCACACACTGTTGACACTCTCACTGACACACACACTCTCACTCACACATACTCTCACACAGACATCCATTCTCTCTCTCTCACAGACACCAACTTTCACCCTCTCTCATAGACACACACAGTCTCTCTCAGACACTCTCTCATAGACTTTCAGAAACACTCAGATTTTCTCATCAACACACACTCACACTCTCTCACAGACACACACACTATCTCTACTATATACACACACACTCTCTCTCATAGACACGCTCAATCTCACAGACACCCACTCTCTCCCTCTCTCACAGACACACATAGATATGCACACTCTTTCTCTCTCTCTCATAGACACATACTCACACTCTCTCTCTCCTAGACACACACATTCTCTCTCATAGACACACACTCGCTCTCTCACTGACACACACTCTCACTCTCTCTCATGGACAATCTCTCCCTCCATCTGTCATAGGTAAACCCACACTCTAGCTTTCTCATAGACACACTCTCTCAGAGACTCTCTCTATTAGACACACACACTGTCTTTCTCATAGATACATACTGTATCGCTCTCTCTCATAGACACGCTCATTCTCTCATAAACATGAGCACACTCACTCTCTCAAGACACATGCACGCACTCTCACTTTCTCATAGACACACACACACACTCTCTTGTAGGCTCATACATTCTCTCGCTCTCTCATAAATACACTCTTTTTCTCTCTCTCAGACGCGCACTCTCATAAATGCACACATACCCTCTCTCCCTTTCTCATTAACACACACACACATACACTCTCCCTCTCACAGCACGCACACACTCACTCTCTCTCATAGCCAATAACTCACAAACACACACGCTCTCGTTCTTATAGACACACACACTTTAATAGACACACAAAGAATCTGCTCTCTCTGTCTCTCTCTCTCATAGACACACACACTGTCTCATAGATACAGACACACATCTCTCTCACAGATACACACACACACACATCTGTCTCATAGACACACACACTCTCTCCACCTCTCAGACATACACTCACTCTGTCTCTCACAGACACACATTCACTCTCTCTCTCACAGACACACATTCACTCTCTCTCTCAAACACTGTCTCTCTCACAGACAGACGCCCACACTGTCTCTCTCACAGACACACATTCTCATACATCCACTTGCTCCCTCTGACACACTCTCTCTCACAAACACACACTTTCTCGCTCTCTCACAGACACACTCCTTCCTTCTCACAGACAAACACTCTCTCCGACTCTCAGACAAACATACTCTCCGACTCTCACAGACACATACATTATCTCTCTCTCACGGACACACACACTCTGTCTCTCTCACAGACACACACACTCTGTCTCTCTCTCTCTCTCTCTCTCTCACACACACACTCTCCACCTCTCACAGACACACACTCTGCCTCTCATAGACACACACTCCATCACATAGACACACACTCCATCACATAAACACACACTCACTCTCTCTCTCCTACAGACATACACTCTGTCTCATAGAGACACTTAAACTCTCTCATAGACACACACTCATTCTCTCTCAAACACCCTCTGTCTCAGAGACTCTCTCTGCTAGACACAGACACTCTCTTTGTCATAGACACATACTGTCTCTCTCTCTCAAAGTCACACACACGCTCTCAGACTTCCACTCTCAAATGCACACTCTCTCTCTCATAGACACACACACTCTCTTCCTCTCTCTAATAGACACACACACAGTCTCTCACTCTCATAGACATGCACTCTCTCTCTCTCATAGACAAACTCATTGTCTCTCATAAACATGAGCACCCTCACTCTGTCTCATAGACACACTTAAACTCTCTCATAGACACACACTCATTCTCTCTCAAACACCCTCTCTCTCAGAGACTCTCTCTGCTAGACACAGACACTCTCTTTGTCATAGACATATACTCTCTCTCTCTCTCTCTCTCTCTCAAAGTCACACACACGCTCTCACAGACTCTCACTCTCAAATGCACACTCTCTCTCTCATAGACACACACAGTCTCTCACTCTCATAGACATGCACTCTCTCTCTCTCATAGACAAACTCACTCTCTCATAAACATGAGCACCCTCACTCTCACTCAAGACACATGCACTCACTCTTTCTCATAGACACACACACTCTCTTTCTCCCTCTCTCATAGACACACACACACACTCTCATAGATACAGACGCACATCTCTCTCACAGATACACACACATATCTCTCACACACAATCTCTCCCTCTCTCTCACAGACACACTCACTCTCTCTCACAGACATACACCCACTCTCCCTCACAGACACCCACTCACCTTCTCTCACAGGCACTCACTCTTTCTCACAAATGCACACACACCCTCTCCCTCTGATACACACTCTCTCTCACAAATACACACACTTTCACGCTCTCACAGACAGACACTGTCTCTCTCTCACAGACACGCTCACTCCCTCTCTCACACACACTCACTCTTCTCACAAACACACTCTCTCTCTTACAGACACACACACTTTCTCTCTGACACACTCTCTCCTTCTCTCACAGACACCCTGTCCCTCATAGACACACACTCTCTCAGAGACTCTCTCTCTTAGACACACACACACTCTTTCTCATAGACACATACTGTCTCTCTCTCTCATAGTCACACACTCTCTCCGATAGTCACACACACTCTCTCTTCCTACTCTCATAGATACACACAAACACACTGTCTCTCACTCTCATAGACATGCACTCTCTCTGTCATAGACAAACTCATTCTCTCTCATAAACATGAGCATACTCACTCTCTCTCAAGACACATGCACTCACTCTCTCTTTCTCATAGACACACACACACTTTCTCCCTCTCTCATGGACACACACACACACACTCTCGCTATCTCATAGACACACTCTCTCTCTTTCTCTCAGACACACTCTCTTTTTCTCTCTCTCAGACATGCACTCTCTCATAAACACACACACACACAATCTCTCAGACACACACTCTGTCTTTCTCTCAGACACACACTCACTCTGTCTCTCACAGACACACACTCTCTCCCTCTGAAATACACTCTCTCCCTCTGACACACATTCTCTCTCACAGACACATACTCTCTCTCACAGACACTCTCCTTCCCTCTAACATACACACACTCTCTCTCTCAAAGACACACACTGTCTCCGACTCTCACAGACGAACACTCTTTCTGCATCTCACAGACACACACTCTCTCTCTCTCTCCCCCTCTCTCACAGACACACACTCTCTCCCTCTTTCACAGACACACACTCTCTCCCTCTCTCACAGACACACACTCACTCTGTCTCTCACAGACACACACTTACTCTGTCACTCACGGACACACTCTCTCCCTCTGACAGACACACACTGTCTCTCACAGGCACACTCCTTCCCTCTAACATACACACACTCTCTGTCTCTCAAAGACACATGCTGGCTCTGACTCACACAGACAAGCATAGAACATAGAATAGTGCAGCACAGTACAGGCCCTTCGGCCCACAATGTTGTGCCGACCCTCAAACCCTGCCTCCCATATAAGCCCCCACCTTAAATTCCTCCATATACCTGTCTAGTAGTCTCTTAAACTTCACTAGTGTATCTGCCTCCACAACCTACTCAGGCAGTGCATTCCACGCACCAACAGCTCTCTGAGTAAAAAACCTTCCTCTAATATCCCCTTTGAACTTCTCACCCCTTACCTTAAAGCCATGTCCTCTTGTATTGAGCAGTGGTGCCCTGGGGAAGAGGCGCTGGCTAGCCACTCTATCTATTTCTCTTATTATCTTGTACACCTCTATCATGTCTCCTCTCATCCTCCTTCTCTCCAAAGAGTAAAGCCCTAGCTCCCTTAATCTCTGATCATAATGCATACTTCCTAAACCAGGCAGCATCCTGGTAAATCTCCTCTGTACCCTTTCCAATGCTTCCACATCCTTTCTAGAGTGAGGTGACCAGAACTGGACACAGTACTCCAAGTGTGGCCTAACCAGAGTTTTATAGAGCTGCATCATTACATCGCGACTCTTAAACTCTATCCCTCGACTTATGAAAGCTAACACCCCATAAGCTTTCTTAACTACCCCATCCACCCGTGAGGCAACTTTCAGGGATCTGTGGACATGTACCCCGAGATCCCTCTGCTCCTCCACACTACCAAGTATCCTGCCATTTACTTTGTACTCTGCCTTGGAGTTCGTCCTTCCAAAGTGTACCACCTCACACTTCTCTGGGTTGAACTCCATCTGCCACTTCTCAGCCCACTTCTGCATCCTATCAATGTCTCTCTGCAATCTTTGACAATCCTCTACACTATCTACAACACCACCAACCTTTGTGTCGTCTGCAAACTTGCCAGCCCACCCTTCTACCCCTACATCCAGGTCGTTAATAAAAATCACGAAAAGTAGAGGTCCCAGAACTGATCCTTGTGGGACACCACTAGTCACAATCCTCCAATCTGAATGTACTCCCTCCACCACCACCCTCTGTCTTCTGCAGGCAAGCCAATTCTGAATCCACCTGGCCAAACCTCCCTGGATCCCATGCCTTCTAACTTTCTGAATAAGCCTACCATGTGGAACCTTGTCAAATGCCTTACTAAAATCCATATAGATCACATCCATTGCACTACCCTCATCTATATGCCTGGTCACCTCTTCAAAGAACTCTTATCAGGCTTGTTAGACACGATCTGCCCTTCACAAAGCCATGCTGACTGTCCCTGATCAGACCATGATCTAAGACTGCCCCTGATCAGACACACTCACTCTCTCACAGACACACACTCTGTCTCTCACAGACATACACTCTCTCTCTCTCTCCCTGTCACAGACACACTCTCATTCTTTCACACACACTGTCTCCACATCTCACAGACACACTCTTTCTCCCACTCTCGCAGACACACACACTCTCTCACAGATGCACCCTCTCTCTCTAACAGATACATACTCTCTCTCTCACACACACACTCTCCACCTGTCACAGACACACACTCACTCTGCCTCTCATAGACACACACTCTCTCTCTCCAACAGACATACACTCTGTCTCATAGACACACTTAAACTCTCTCATAGACACACACTCATTCTCTCTTATGAGAGAAACACCCTGTCTCTCATAAACACACTCTCTCTCTTAGACACACACATTCTTTCTCATAAACACGTACTGTCTCTCTCTCTCTGATAGTCACACACGCTCTCTCACACAGTCTCACTCTCAA
Source organism: Mobula birostris (assembly GCF_030028105.1). NCBI lineage: Eukaryota > Metazoa > Chordata > Chondrichthyes > Myliobatiformes > Myliobatidae > Mobula > Mobula birostris. The sequence continues at coordinate 93,881,339 of NC_092376.1, forward strand.
AAGCACTCTCTCTCTCCGATACACACACACTCTCTCTTCCTACTCTCATAGACACACACAAACACACTGTTTCTCACTCTCATAGACATGCACTCTCTCTCTCATAGACAAACTCATTCTCTCTCATAAACCTGAGCACACTCACTCTCTCTCAAGACACATGCACTCACTCACTCTTTCTCATAGACACACACACACTCTTTCTCCCTCTCTCATGGACACACACACACTCTCGCTCTCTCATAGGCACACTCTCTCTCTCTCAGACACAATCTCTTTCTCTCTCTCTGGGACACGCACTCTCTCATAAACACACACACACCCTCTCTCCCTCTCTCATTAACACACACACACACACTCATAGCACACACACACTCTCTCAGACACACACTCTCTCCCTCTCTCACAGACACACACTCACTCTGTCTCTCACAGATATACATTCACTCTCACTCACAAACACACTCAGTCTCTCTCACAGACACCCACTCACACTCTCTCTAACAGACACACACTCTCTCACAAAAACACACACTTTCTCACTCTCTCAGAGACACAGACTGTCCCTCTCTCTCACACACACACTTTCTTTCACAGACACACACTCTCTCTCTCACAGACACACTTCTTCCCTCTAACATACACACTGTCTCCGACTCTCACAGACAAATACTGTCTCCACATCTCACAAACACTCTCTCTCTCACACACAGACACAAACTCACTCTCTCACAGACACACACACTCTCTCTGTTCCAGACACACACTCTCTCACAGACACACACACACACAGTCTCTCTCACAGACACACACTCTCTTTCACACTCACTCTCTCTCTCAAAGACACACACTCTCCGACTCTCAAAAGCACACACTCGCTCTGCATCTCACAGACACACACTGTCTCTCTCTCTCTCGCAGACAAACACTCTCTTTCACAGAAACAAACTCTTTCTCTCTACAGATACACACTGTCTCTCTAACAGATACATACTCTCTCACACACACTCTCTCCACCTCTCACAGACACATACTCACTCTGCCTCTCATAGACACACACACTCTCTCTCCAACAGACATACACTGTGTCATAGAGACACTTAAACTCTCTCATAGACACACTCATTCTCTCTCAAACACCCTCTTTCTCATAGACATTCTCTCAGAGACTCTCTCTCTCAGAGACACACACACTCTCTTTCTCATAGACACATACTGTCTCTCTCTCTCATAGTCACACACTCACAGACTCTTACTCTCAAAAGCACACTCTCTCTCCCATAGACACATTCTCTCTCTCTCTCTCTCTCTCTCAGACACACACTCTCTTTTTCTCTCTCTCAGACGCACACTCTCTCATAAATACATACACACACCCTCTCTCTCATAGCCACTAACTCTCTCTCTCTGACAAACACACTCTCTCTCTCTCTCTTTCTCATAAACACACACGCTCTTGTTCTCATAGACACAGACACTCTCTCATAGATATAGACGCACATCACTCTCACAGATACACACACACATCTCTCTCACATACACTCTCTACCCCTCTCTTACATACACTCTCTCCCCCTCTCTCACATATGCTGTCTCCCAGACACGCACGCATGCTCTTTCACAGACACGCAGGCAGGCTCTCTCTCCCTGTCACAGACACATGCTCTCTTTTTTTCACACTCACTCTCTCTCAAAGACACACACTCTCTCCGACTCTTACAGGCACACTCTTTCTCCCTCTCTCACAGACACACACTGTCTCTCTCTCTCGAAGACACACACTGTCTCTCTCTCTCTCTCTCTTTCACAGACACACACTGTCTGTCTCTCTCTCACAGACACACACTCTTTCACAGAAACAACCTCTCTCTTTCTAAAAGATACAGACTCTCTCCACCTCTCACAGAAACACACTCACTCTGCCTCTCATAGGCACATACTCTGTCTATCACATAGACACACACACTCTCTCTCTCTCTCCAACAGACGTACACTCTGTCTCATAGACACACTTAAACTCTCTCATAGACACACGCTGATTCTCTCTCAAGCTCCCTCTGTCTCATAGACACACTTTCTCTGAGACTCTCTCTCTCTTAGACACACTGTCTTACTCATTGACACAGACTGTCTCTGTCTCTCTCTCTCAGACACACAGACACTGTGTCTCACTCTCATAGACATGAACTCTCTCATATACAAACTCATTCTCATAAACATGAGCACACTCACTCTCTCTCAAGACACATGCACTCACTCTCTCTTTCTCACAGACACACACACACTCTCGCTCTCTCATAGACACACTCTCTCTCTCTCTCAGACAGTCTCTTTTTCTCTCTCTTGGACGTGCACTCTCTCATAAACACACACCCTCTCTCCCTCTCTCATTAACACACACACACTCTCTCTCTCTCGTAGCCACTAACTCTCTCTCTGACAAACACACACTCTCTCACTCTCTCTCATAAACACACACACTCTCGTTCTCATAGACACACACACACTCTAATAGACACACAAACAATCTCCTATCTCTCTGTCTGTCTCTCATAGACACACACACTCTCATAGATACAGATGCACATCTCTCTCACAGATACACACACACATCTCTCTCATAGACACATAATCTCCCTCTCTCTCACAGACACACATTGTCTCTCTCTCACAGACACACACACTCTCTCTCTCCAACAGACATACACTGTCACTCAGACACACTTACTCTCTCATAGACACACACTCACTCTCAAACACCCTCTTTCTCATAGACACACTCTCTCTCTCTCAGAGAGACACACTCACTCTCTCATAGACACACTCTCTCCCTCATAGACACACACTCTCTCTTTCATAGACTCTCCTTCTCATAGACACACTCTCTCAGAGACACACACACTTTCTTTCTCATAGACATACTGTCTCTCTCCCTCGTAGACACACACACTGTCTTTCTCATAGACACATACTCTCTCTCATAGTCACACACTCTCTCATAGTCACACACTCTCTCACAGACGCTCACTCTCAAAAGCGCACTCTGTCTCTCCCATAGACACACACACTCTCTCTTCCTCTCTCTCATAGACACACACACTCTTTCTCCCTCTCATATGGACACACACACACTCTCTTGCTCTCTCATAGACACTCTCTCTCTCTCAGACACACACTCTCTCTTTTTCTCTCTCTCAAATGCGCACTCTCTCATAAGCATACACACACACCCTCTCTCATTAACACACACACTCTCTCTCTCATAGCACACACACACACTGTCTCTCACAGCCACTAACTCTCTCTCTCTGACAAACACTCACTCTCTCACTCTTTCTCATAAACAGACACGCTCTCGTTCTCATAGACACACACTCTCTCACAGATGCACACACACCTCTCTCACATACACTCTCTCCCTCTCTCTCACAGATACGCACGCTCTCTCACAGACACGCACGCTCTCTCTCTCTCCCTGTCACAGACACACACTCTCTTTCTTTCACACTCACTCTCTCTCAAAGACACACACTCTCTCCGCATCTCACAGACACACTCTTTCTCCCTTTCTCGCAGACACACACTATCTGTCTCTCTCACAGACACACTCTCTTTCACAGAAACAAACTCTCTCTCTCTCTTTAACAGATACAGACTCACTCCACCTCTCAGAGACACACACTCACTCTGTCCCTCACAGACACACAATATCTCTCTCTCTCAGACACACACTTTCTCTCATTCTCTCACAGACACAAACTCACTCTCTCACAGACACAGACACACATTGTCTCTCTCACAGACACACACATTCTATTTCTCTGTGACAGACACATGCTGTCTCTCTCACAGACACATGTTCTCCCTCTCACCGACACACTCTCTCTCTCACAGTCACACACTTTCGCTCTGTCACAGACACAAACTCACTCTCTCTCAGATATAAATTCACTCTCTCAGACACAGACACACACTGTCTCTCTCACAGACACACACATTCTATTTCTCTGTCACAGACACATGCTCTCTCTCACAGACACACACTTTCGCTCTGTCAGACACACACTTTCACTCTGTCACAGACATACAATCTCTTTCTCTCACACTCACAATCTCTCTCTCCCACAGACACACAATCTCTGTCTCTCACAGACGCACAATCTTACTCTCAGACGTACGATCTCACTCTCAGACGCACAATCTCACTCTCACAGACGCACACGCTCTCACTCTCTCACACACACACACTCTCTCTCACAGATACACACACACTCTCTCTATCACAGACACACACACTCTCTCTCTCATAGACACACACTCTCTCGCTCTTCAGTCTCTCACAGACACACAATCTCTTTCTCCCTCAGACACACACTCTCACTGTCTCACTCACACACACACTTACTCTCTCTCTCACACACACACACTCTCACTGTCTCACAGACACACTTACTCTCTCTCTCACACACACACACTCTCACTCTCATTGACACACACTCTCTCTGAGATACACACTCTTTTTCTCACAGACACACACTCTCTCCCACAGACACACACTCTCTCTCTCAGACGCACACTCTCTCTCTCACAGACACACACTGTCTCTCTCTCACACACAGTCTCTCTCTCACAGACACACTGTCTCAGCCTCTCACACACACGCTCTCTCTGACAGACGCACGCTCTCTTCCACAGACACATACACTCGCTCTCTCACAGACACACACACTCTATCACAGACAAACACACTCTCACTGTCATTGACACGCACTCCTTCTGAGATACACACTTTCTCTCTCATAGACACACACACTCTCTCGCTCTATCAGACTCTCACAGACACACACTCTCTCACACAGAACCTCTCACTCTCTCTCTCACAGACACATTTACTCTCTCTCTCTCTCACACACACACTCTCTCTCTCACAGACACACACTGTCTCTCACAGACACACTCTCTCTCTCTCTCTCAGACACACACTCTCTCTCTCTCACAGACGCACGTTCTCTCCCACAGACACACACACTCTCTCTCACAGACACACAAACTCTCTCACAGACACACACACTCACTGTCATTGACACGCACTCTCTCTGAGATATACACTCTCTCTCTCAGAAACACACTCTCTCTCACAGAAACTCACTCTCTCTCTCACAGGCACTCTCTCTCTCACGGACACACACTCTGTCACTCTCACAGACACACATAATCTCTCTCTCCCTCACAGACACACACTCTCTCTCTCTCCCTCACAGACACACACTTTCACTCTGTCACAGACACAATCTCTATCTCTCACAGACACACAATCTGTCTCTCAGAGACACATGCTCTCTCTCACAGACACACATGCTCTCTCTCTCACAGACTCACATGCTCTCCCTCTGACAGACACACACGCTCTCTCTCAGACGCACATGCTCTCTCTCTCAGCCACATACACACTCTCACTCTGTGACACACGCTCTCTCTGAGATACACACTCTCTCTCTCAATGACACACACACTCTCTCTCGCTCTATCAGTCTGTCTCACAGACACACAATCTCTCTCTCCCTCACAGACACACACTCTCGCTCTCCCACAGGCACACAATCTCTCTCTCCCTCACAGACACACACTCTCGCTCTCTCACAGACACATTTACTCTCTCTCTCTCTCTCTCTCTCACACACACACACACTCTCTCTCTCTCTCTCAGACACACACACTCTCTCTCACACACGCTCTGTCACAGACACACATTCTCTCTCAGACACACACTCTCACACAGACACACACTCTCTCTTACAGACACACTCTCTCTCTCACACACAGACACACTCTCTTACAGACACACTCTCTGTCTCTCTCACAGACACACACTGTCTCTCTCACAGACACATACTGTCTCTCTCACAGACACACACGCTTTCTTTCTCACAGACGCACGCTCTCTCCCACAGAAACACACTCTCTCTCACAGACACACACTCTCTCTTACAGACACACTCTCTGTCTCTGTCATAGACACACACTCTCTCTGACAGACACACACACTCTCTCTCTCACAGACACACGCACACTATCACAGACACACACACTCCCACTGTCATTGACACGCTCTCTCCTCTGAGATACACACTCTCTCTGTCACAATCTCTTTCTCCCTCACAGACACACAGTTTCTCTCACGGACACACACACTCTCACTGTCATTGACACGCACTCCTTCTGAGATACACACTCTCTCTCTCATAGACACACACACTCTCTCGCTCTATCAGACTCTCTCACAGACACACTCTCTCACACAGAACCTCTCACTCTCTCTCACAGACACACACACACTTTCACTCTCAGTGACACATGCTCTCTCTGAGATACACAGTCTCTTTCTCATAGACACACACTCTCTCTCTCCCTCACAGACACACACTCTCGCTCTCTCACAGACACAATCTCTCTCCCTCACAGACACACATTCTCACACTCTAACAGACACGTTTACTCTCTCTCTCTCTCTCACACACACACACACACACTCTCTCTCTCACACGCTCTCTCTCTCACAGACACACATTCTCTATCTCGGACACTCTCACAGACACACTCTCAGAGAGACACACTCTCTCTCTCAGACACACACACTCTCTCTGTCTCAGACACACACACTCTCTCTCTCTCACAGACACACACTCTCTCTCTCTCACAGACGCACGCTCTCTCCCACAGACACACACACTCTCTCTCTCACGGACACACACACACTCTGTCACAGACACACACACATTCTATCACAGACACACACTCACTGTCATTGACACGCACTCTCTCTGAGATACACACTCTCTCTCATAGACACACACACCCTCTTGCTCTATCAGTCTGTCTCACAGACACACTCTCTCTCTCACACAGAACCTCTCACTCTCTCTCTCTCTCTCAGACACACACACACTCTCAATCACATTGACAAAGCAATCTCTATCTGAGATACACACACTCTCTCTCATAGACACACACACTCTCTCTCACTCTATCAATCTGTCTCACAGACACACAATCTCTCTCTCCCTCACAGACACACAGTTTCTCTCACACACACACTCACTGTCTCACACAGACTCTCTCAGTCTCTCTCACAGACACACACTTTCGCTCTGTCACAGACACAATCTCTATCTCTCACAGACACACAATCTGTCTCTCAGAGACACAAGCTCACTCTCACAGACACACATACTCTCTCTCTCACAGACTCACATGCTCTCTCACAGACACACGCTCTCTCTCTCAGACACATACACACTCTCACTCTCATTGACACACGCTCTCATAGACACACACACTCTCTCGCTGTTCAGTCTCGCTCGCACACACACAATCTCTTTCTCCCACACAGACACACAATCTCACTCTCTCACAGACACACTTACTCTCTCTCTCAGACAGACACACTCTCTCTCTCAGACACACACACTCTCTCTCACAGACACTCTCTCTCTCTCAAACAGACACACTCTCTCTCTCCCTCACAGACACAGTCTCTCTCACAGGCGCACACACTCTCTCTCACAGCCACACACTCTCTCTCTCAGACACCACTCTCTCTCTCTCTCACAGACACACACTCTCTCACACACACAGACACACACTCTCTCTCTCCCTCACAGGCACAATCTCTCTCTCCCTTACAGACAGTCTCTCTCACAGATGCACACTCTCTCTCTCTCACAGACACACACTCTCTCTCTCAGACAGAACCGCTCACTCTCTCTGTCACAGACACACACACACTCTCACTCTCATTGACACATGCTCTCTCTCTGAGATACACACTCTGTTTCTCATAGACACAAACACTCTCTCGCTTTATCAGTCTCTCTCCCAGACACACAATCTCTCTCTCCCTCACAGACACACACTCTCGCTCTCTCACAGACACATTTACTCGCTCTCTCTCACACACACACGCTCTCTGTCACAGACACACATTCTCTATCTCAGACACACACTCCCTGTCTCTCTTACAGACACACTCTCTCTCTCTGACACACACACTCTCTCTGTCTCAGACACACACACTCTCTCTCACAGACACACTCTCTCTCTCTCTTTCTCTCACAGATGCAGGCTCTCTCCCACAGACACACACACTCTCTCTCTCACAGACACACAAACTCTCTCACAGACACACACACACTCTATCACAGACACACACACACTCACTGTCATTGACACGAACTCTCTCTGAGATACACACTCTCACTCTCTCTCAGACACACACACTCTCGCTCTCACAGACACTCTCTCTCACAGACACACACTCTCTCGCTCTCACAGACACACAATCTCTCTCTCCCTCACAGACACACACACTCGCTCTCTCACAGACACTCTCTCTCTCACAGACACACAATCTCTCTCCCTCACAGACACACACTCTCGCTCTCTCTCAGACATATTTACTCTCTCCCTCTCTATCACACACTCCCTCTCTCTCTCACAGACACACTCTCTCTCAGACAGACACACACTCTCTCTCTCTCAGACACACTCTCTCTCTCTCTCTCACAGACACACATTCTCTCTCTCTCACAGACACACACGCTCTCTCACAGACGCATGCTCTCTCCCACAGACACACACACAGTCTCTCTCTCACAGACACACAAACTCTCTCACAGACACACACACACTCTATCACAGACACACACACACTCACTGTCATTGACATACACTCTCTCTGAGATACACACTCTCACTCTCTCTCTCTCTCAGACACACACACTCTCTCTCTCTCTCTCACACAGACACACTCTCTCACAGACACACACTCTCTCGCTCTCACAGACACACAATCTCTCTCTCCCTCACAGACACACACTCTCTGTCTCCCTCATAGACACAGACTTTCGCTCTCACACAGACACATTTACTCTCTCTCTCTCTCTCTCTCACACACACTCTCTCTCTCACAGACACACATTCTGTATCTCAGACACACACTCCCTCTCTCTGTCTCTCACAGACACTCTCTCAGACAGACACACACACTCTCTCTGTCTCAGACACACCCTCTCACAGACACACACACTCTCTCTTTCACAGACACACACGCTCTCTCTTTCACAGACACACACGCTCTTTCTCACAGACGCACGCTCTCTCCCACAGACACACACACTCACTGTCATTGACGCACACTCTCTCTGAGATACACACTCTCTCTCTCTCCCTCTCAGACACACACTCTCTCTCTCTCTCAGACACACACACTCTCTGTCTCACAGGCACTCTCTCTCTCACAGACACTCTCTCTCACAGACACACACTCTCTCGCTCTCACAGACACACACTCTCTCTCTCTCACAGACACAGTCTCTCTCACATAGACACACTCTATTTCACAGACACACACTCTCTCTCTCTCACAGACGCAGTCTCTCTCTCACATAGACACACTCTATCTCACAGACACACTCTCTCTCTCTCACAGACACATACTCTCTCTCTCTCACTGACACACACTCTTTCTCACACACACTCTCTCTCAGACACCACTCTCTTTCTCTCACAGACACACACTCTCTCAGACACACTCTCTCTCTCTCTCTCTCTTTTTCTCTCCTAGACACAGTGTCTCAGCCTCTCACAGACACACACTGTCTCAGCCTCTCACAGACACACACGCTCTCTCTGACAGACGCACGCTCTCTTCCACAGACAGATACACTCTCTCTCTCATAGACACACACACTCTCTCACTCTATCAGTCTTTCTCACAGACACACATTCTCTCTCTCACACAGAACCTCTCACTCTCTCTCACAGACACACACACACTCTCACTCTCATTGACACTCGCTCTCTCTCTGAGATACACACTCTTTCTCATAGACACACACTCTCTCGCTCTATCAGTCTCTTTCACAGACACACAATCTCTCTCCCTCACAGACACACACTCTCGCTCTCTCTCAGACATATTTACTCTCTCCCTCTCTATCACACACTCCCTCTCTCTCTCACAGACACACTCTCTCTCAGACAGACACACTCTCTCTCTCAGACACACTCTCTCTCTCTCTCTCACAGACACACATTCTCTCTCTCTCACAGACACACACGCTCTCTCACAGACGCATGCTCTCTCCCACAGACACACACACAGTCTCTCTCTCACAGACACACAAACTCTCTCACAGACACACACACACTCTATCACAGACACACACACACTCACTGTCATTGACATACACTCTCTCTGAGATACACACTCTCACTCTCTCTCTCTCTCAGACACACACACTCTCTCGCTCTCACAGACACACAATCTCTCTCTCCCTCACAGACACACACTCTCTGTCTCCCTCATAGACACAGACTTTCGCTCTCACACAGACACATTTACTCTCTCTCTCTCTCTCTCACACACACTCTCTCTCTCACAGACACACATTCTGTATCTCAGACACACACTCCCTCTCTCTGTCTCTCACAGACACTCTCTCAGACAGACACACACACTCTCTCTGTCTCAGACACACTCTCTCACAGACACACACACTCTCTCTTTCACAGACACACACGCTCTCTCTTTCACAGACACACACGCTCTTTCTCACAGACGCACGCTCTCTCCCACAGACACACACACTCACTGTCATTGACGCACACTCTCTCTGAGATACACACTCTCTCTCTCTCCCTCTCAGACACACACTCTCTCTCTCTCTCAGACACACACACTCTCTGTCTCACAGGCACTCTCTCTCTCACAGACACTCTCTCTCACAGACACACACTCTCTCGCTCTCACAGACACACACTCTCTCTCTCTCACAGACGCAGTCTCTCTCACATAGACACACTCTATTTCACAGACACACACTCTCTCTCTCTCACAGACGCAGTCTCTCTCTCACATAGACACACTCTATCTCACAGACACACTCTCTCTCTCTCACAGACACATACTCTCTCTCTCTCACTGACACACACTCTTTCTCACACACACTCTCTCTCAGACACCACTCTCTTTCTCTCACAGACACACACTCTCTCAGACACACTCTCTCTCTCTCTCTCTCTTTTTCTCTCCTAGACACAGTGTCTCAGCCTCTCACAGACACACACTGTCTCAGCCTCTCACAGACACACACGCTCTCTCTGACAGACGCACGCTCTCTTCCACAGACAGATACACTCTCTCTCTCATAGACACACACACTCTCTCACTCTATCAGTCTTTCTCACAGACACACATTCTCTCTCTCACACAGAACCTCTCACTCTCTCTCACAGACACACACACACTCTCACTCTCATTGACACTCGCTCTCTCTCTGAGATACACACTCTTTCTCATAGACACACACTCTCTCGCTCTATCAGTCTCTTTCACAGACACACAATCTCTCTCCCTCACAGACACACACTCTCGCTCTCTCTCAGACATATTTACTCTCTCCCTCTCTATCACACACTCCCTCTCTCTCTCACAGACACACTCTCTCTCAGACAGACACACTCTCTCTCTCAGACACATTCTCTCTCTCTCTCTCACAGACACACATTCTCTCTCTCTCACAGACACACACGCTCTCTCACAGACGCATGCTCTCTCCCACAGACACACACACAGTCTCTCTCTCACAGACACACAAACTCTCTCACAGACACACACACACTCTATCACAGACACACACACACTCACTGTCATTGACATACACTCTCTCTGAGATACACACTCTCACTCTCTCTCTCTCTCAGACACACACACTCTCTCTCTCTCTCACACAGACACACTCTCTCACAGACACACACTCTCTCGCTCTCACAGACACACAATCTCTCTCTCCCTCACAGACACACACACTCGCTCTCTCACAGACACATTTCTCTCTCTCTCTCTCACTCACACACACACTCTCTCACAGACACACAATCTCTCTCTCCCTCACAGACACACACACTCGCTCTCTCACAGACACATTTCTCTCTCTCTCTCTCACTCACACACACACTCTCTCACAGACACACATTTTCTATCTCAGACACACACTCCCTCTCTCTCTCTCACAGACACACTCTCTCTCAGACAGACACACACTCTCTCTCAGACACACACACTCTCTCTGTCTCAGACACACACTCTCTCTCTCTCTCTCTCTGACACACACTGTCTCTCACAGACACACACGCTCTCTCTCTCACAGACACACACACACTCTATCACAGACACACACACTCTCTCTCTCACAGGCACACACTCTCTCAGATACACTCTCTCTCTCTCTCTCTCTCTCTTTTTCTCTCACAGACACACACCCTCTCAGCCTCTCACAGCCTCTCAGACACACACGCTCTCCCTCTGACAGACGCACGCTCTCTCCCACAGACACACACACACTCTCTCTCAAGGACACACACACACACTCTATCACAGACACACACTCTCTCTCTCACACAGAACTTCTCACTCTCTCTCTCACAGACACACACACACTCTCACTCTCATTGACACACATTCTCTCTCTGAGATACACACTCTCTCATAGACACACACACTCTCTCTCGCTCTATCAGTCTCTCTCACAGACACACAATCTCTCTCTCCCTCACAGACACACACTCTCGCTCTCTCACAGACACACAATCTCTCTCTCCCTCACACACACACACTCTTGCTCTCTCACAGACATATTTACTCTCTCTCTCTCACACACACTCTCTCTCTCACACACACGCTCTCTCTCTCACACACGCTCTCTTTCTGAGATACACACTCTCTCTCTCATAGACACACACACTCTCTCTCGCTCTATCAGTCCCTCTCACAGACACACAATTTCGCTCTCTCTCGCAGACACACAGTTTCTCTCACGGACACACACTCACTCTCATTGACACGCTCTCTCTCTGAGATACATACACTCTCTCTCTCTCTCTCACACAGACACTCTCTCTCACAGACACACACTCTCTCGCTCTCACAGACACACAATCTCTCTCTCCCTCACAGACACACACACTCGCTCTCTCACAGACACATTTCTCTCTCTCTCTCTCACTCACACACACACTCTCTCACAGACACACATTTTCTATCTCAGACACACACTCCCTCTCTCTCTCTCACAGACACACTCTCTCTCAGACAGACACACATTCTCTCTCAGACACACACACTCTCTCTGTCTCAGACACACACTCTCTCTCTCTCTCTCTCTCTCTGACACACACTGTCTCTCACAGACACACACGCTCTCTCTCTCACAGACACACACACACTCTATCACAGACACACACACTCTCACTGTCATTGACATGCAATCTCTCTGAGATACACACTCTCGCTCTCATAGACACACACACTCTCTCGCTCTATTAGTCTGTCTCACAGACACACACTCTCTCTCTCTCTCACAGAACCTCTCACTCTCTCTCTCTCCCTCTCTCTCTCAGACACACACACACTCTCAATCTCATTGACACACGCTGTCTCTGAGATACACACTCTCTCTCACGGACACACACTCACTCTCTCACAGCCAGAATCTCTCTCTCTCTCTCACAGACACACAGTCTGTCTCTCAGAGACACAAGCTCACTCTCACAGACACATGCTCTCTCTCTCAGACACCACTCTCTCTCTCTCACAGGCACACACTCTCTCAGATACACTCTCTCTCTCTCTCTCTCTCTCTTTTTCTCTCACAGACACACACCCTCTCAGCCTCTCACAGCCTCTCAGACACACACGCTCTCCCTCTGACAGACGCACGCTCTCTCCCACAGACACACACACACTCTCTCTCAAGGACACACACACACACTCTATCACAGACACACACTCTCTCTCTCACACAGAACTTCTCACTCTCTCTCTCACAGACACACACACACTCTCACTCTCATTGACACACATTCTCTCTCTGAGATACACACTCTCTCATAGACACACACACTCTCTCTCGCTCTATCAGTCTCTCTCACAGACACACAATCTCTCTCTCCCTCACAGACACACACTCTCGCTCTCTCACAGACACATTTACTCGCTCTCTCTCACACACACACGCTCTCTGTCACAGACACACATTCTCTATCTCAGACACACACTCCCTCTCTCTCTTACAGACACACTCTCTCTCTCTCAGACACACACACTCTCTCTGTCTCAGACACACACACTCTCTCTCACAGACACACTCTCTCTCTCTCTTTCTCTCACAGATGCAGGCTCTCTCCCACAGACACACACACTCTTTCTCTCACAGACACACAAACTCTCTCACAGACACACACACACTCTATCACAGACACACACACACTCACTGTCATTGACACGAACTCTCTCTGAGATACATACACTCTCTCTCTCTCAGACACACCCACTCTCTCTCTCACAGACACTTTCTCTCACAGACACACACTCTCTCGCTCTCACAGACACACACTCTCTCTCTCCCTCACAGACACACACTCTCTGTCTCCCTCACAGACACAGACTTTCGCTCTCTCACAGACACATTTACTCTCTCTCTCTCTCACACACACACTCTCTCTCTCACAGACACACATTCTGTATCTCAGACACACACTCCCTCTCTCTCTCTCTCACAGACACTCTCTCAGACAGACACACACACTCTCTCTCACAGACACACACACTCTCTCTGTCTCAGACACACTCTCTCTCACAGACACACACACTCTCTCTTTCACAGACACACACGCTCTCTTTCTCACAGACGCACACTCTCTCCCACAGACACACACACTCACTGTCATTGACGCACACTCTCTCTGAGATACACACTCTCTCTCTCTCTCCCTCTCAGACACACACTCTCTCTCAGACACACACACTCTCTGTCTCACAGGCACTCTCTCTCTCACAGACACTCTCTCTCACACAGACACACACTCTCTCGCTCTCACAGACACACACTCTCTCTCTCTCACAGACGCACAGTCTCTCTCTCACATAGACACACTCTATCTCACAGACACACTCTCTCTCTCTCACAGACACATACTCTCTCTCTCTCACTGACACACACTCTTTCTCACACACACTCTCTCTCAGACACCACTCTCTTTCTCTCACAGACACACGCTCTCTCAGACACACTCTCTCTCTCTCAAAGACACACTCTCTCTCTCTCTCTCTCTTTTTCTCTCCTAGACACAGTGTCTCAGCCTCTCACAGACACACACTGTCTCAGCCTCTCACAGACACACACGCTTTCTCTGACAGACGCACGCTCTCTTCCACAGACAGATACACTCTCTCTCTCATAGACACACACACTCTCTCACTCTATCAGTCTTTCTCACAGACACACATTCTCTCTCTCACACAGAACCTCTCACTCTCTCTCACAGACACACACACACACTCTCACTCTCATTGACACTCGCTCTCTCTCTGAGATACACACTGTCTTTCTCATAGACACACACTCTCTCTCGCTCTATCAGTCTCTTTCACAGACACACAATCTCTCTCTCCCTCACAGACACACACTCTCTCTCTCTCAGACACACTCTCTCTCTCTCTCTCACAGACACACACGCTCTCTCTCTCACAGACGCACGCTCTCTCCCACAGACACACACACAGTCTCTCTCTCACAGACACACAAACTCTCTCACAGACACACACACACTCTATCACAGACACACACACACTCACTGTCATTGACATGCACTCTCTCTGAGATACACACACTCTCTCTCTCTCTCTCAGACACACACACTCTCTCTCTCTCACAGACACTCTCTCCCACAGACACACACTCTCTCGCTCTCACAGACACACAATCTCTCTCTCCCTCACAGACACACACACTCGCTCTCTCACAGACACATTTCTCTCTCTCTCTCTCTCTCTCACTCACACACACACACTCTCTCACAGACACACATTTTCTATCTCAGACACACACTCCCTCTCTCTCTCTCATAGACACACTCTCTCTCAGACAGACACACACTCTCTCTCAGACACACACACTCTCTCTGTCTCAGTCACACACTCTCTCTCTCTCTCTCTCTGACACACACTGTCTCTCTCAGAGACACACACGCTCTCTCACAGACACACACACACTCTATCACAGACACACACACTCACTGTCATTGACATGCACTCTCTCTGAGATACACAGTCTCTCTCTCATAGACACACACACTCTCTCGCTCTATTTGTCTGTCTCACAGACACACACTCTCTCTCTCTCACAGAACCTTTCACTCTCTCTCTCTCCCTCTCTCTCAGACACACACACACTCTCAATCTCATTGACACACGCTGTCTCTGAGATACACACTCTCTCTCACGGACACACACTCACTTTGTCACAGCCAGAATCTCTCTCTCTCTCACAGACACACAGTCTGTCTCTCAGAGACACAAGCTCACTCTCACAGACACACGCTCTCTCTCTCAGACACCACTCTCTCTCTCTCACAGGCACACACTCTCTCAGATACACTCTCTCTCTCTCTCTCTCTTTTTCTCTCACAGACACACACCCTCTCAGCCTCTCACAGCCTGTCAGACACACACGCTCTCCCTCTGACAGACGCACGCTCTCTCCCACAGACACACACACACTCTCTCTCAAGGACACACACACACACTCTATCACAGACACACACTCTCTCTCTCACACAGAACTTCTCACTCTCTCTCTCACAGACACACACACACACTCTCACTCTCATTGACACACATTCTTTCTCTGAGATACACACTCTCTTTCTCATAGACACACACACTCTCTCTCGCTCTATCAGTCTCTCTCACAGACACACAATCTCTCTCTCCCTCACAGACACACACTCTCGCTCTCTCACAGACACACAATCTCTCTCTCCCTCACACACACACACTCTCGCTCTCTCACAGACACATTTACTCTCTCTCTCTCTCACACACACTCTCTCTCACACATGCTCTCTCTCTCACACACGCTCTCTTTCTGAGATACACACTCTCTCATAGACACACACACTCTCTCTCGCTCTATCAGTCCCTCTCACAGACACACAATCTCGCTCTCTCTCGCAGACACACAGTTTCTCTCACGGACACACACTCACTCTCATTGACACACGCTCTCTCTGAGTTACACACTCTCTCTCTCATAGACACACACACTCTCGCTGTTCAGTCTCGCTCGCACACACACACAATCTCTTTCTCCCTCACAGACACAAAATCTTGCTCTCTCACAGACACACTTACTCTCTCTCTCTCAGACACACACACTCTCTCTCTCTCAGACACACACACTCTCTCTCTCACAGACACTCTCTCTCTCAAACAGACACACACTCTCTCTCTCCCTCACAGACACAATCTCTCTCCCTCACAGACACAGTCTCTCTCACAGATGCACACACTCTCTCTCACAGATGCACACACTCTCTCTCACAGCCACACACTCTCTCTCTCAGACACCACTCTCTCTCTCTCTCTCTCTCTCTGACACACACTGTCTCTCACAGACACACACGCTCTCTCTCTCACAGACACACACACACTCTATCACAGACACACACACTCTCACTGTCATTGACATGCAATCTCTCTGAGATACACACTCTCGCTCTCATAGACACACACACTCTCTCGCTCTATTAGTCTGTCTCACAGACACACACTCTCTCTCTCTCTCACAGAACCTCTCACTCTCTCTCTCTCCCTCTCTCTCTCAGACACACACACACTCTCAATCTCATTGACACACGCTGTCTCTGAGATACACACTCTCTCTCACGGACACACACTCACTCTCTCACAGCCAGAATCTCTCTCTCTCTCTCACAGACACACAGTCTGTCTCTCAGAGACACAAGCTCACTCTCACAGACACATGCTCTCTCTCTCAGACACCACTCTCTCTCTCTCACAGGCACACACTCTCTCAGATACACTCTCTCTCTCTCTCTCTCTCTCTTTTTCTCTCACAGACACACACCCTCTCAGCCTCTCACAGCCTCTCAGACACACACGCTCTCCCTCTGACAGACGCACGCTCTCTCCCACAGACACACACACACTCTCTCTCAAGGACACACACACACACTCTATCACAGACACACACTCTCTCTCTCACACAGAACTTCTCACTCTCTCTCTCACAGACACACACACACTCTCACTCTCA
Source organism: Mobula birostris (assembly GCF_030028105.1). Classification (NCBI taxonomy): domain Eukaryota; kingdom Metazoa; phylum Chordata; class Chondrichthyes; order Myliobatiformes; family Myliobatidae; genus Mobula; species Mobula birostris. The sequence continues at coordinate 93,899,515 of NC_092376.1, forward strand.
TTGACACACATTCTCTCTCTGAGATACACACTCTCTCATAGACACACACACTCTCTCTCGCTCTATCAGTCTCTCTCACAGACACACAATCTCTCTCTCCCTCACAGACACACACTCTCGCTCTCTCACAGACACATTTACTCGCTCTCTCTCACACACACACGCTCTCTGTCACAGACACACATTCTCTATCTCAGACACACACTCCCTCTCTCTCTTACAGACACACTCTCTCTCTCTCAGACACACACACTCTCTCTGTCTCAGACACACACACTCTCTCTCACAGACACACTCTCTCTCTCTCTTTCTCTCACAGATGCAGGCTCTCTCCCACAGACACACACACTCTTTCTCTCACAGACACACAAACTCTCTCACAGACACACACACACTCTATCACAGACACACACACACTCACTGTCATTGACACGAACTCTCTCTGAGATACATACACTCTCTCTCTCTCAGACACACCCACTCTCTCTCTCACAGACACTTTCTCTCACAGACACACACTCTCTCGCTCTCACAGACACACACTCTCTCTCTCCCTCACAGACACACACTCTCTGTCTCCCTCACAGACACAGACTTTCGCTCTCTCACAGACACATTTACTCTCTCTCTCTCTCACACACACACTCTCTCTCTCACAGACACACATTCTGTATCTCAGACACACACTCCCTCTCTCTCTCTCTCACAGACACTCTCTCAGACAGACACACACACTCTCTCCCACAGACACACACACTCACTGTCATTGACGCACACTCTCTCTGAGATACACACTCTCTCTCTCTCCCTCTCAGACACACACTCTCTCTCAGACACACACACTCTCTGTCTCACAGGCACTCTCTCTCTCACAGACACTCTCTCTCACACAGACACACACTCTCTCGCTCTCACAGACACACACTCTCTCTCTCTCACAGACGCACAGTCTCTCTCTCACATAGACACACTCTATCTCACAGACACACTCTCTCTCTCTCACAGACACATACTCTCTCTCTCTCACTGACACACACTCTTTCTCACACACACTCTCTCTCAGACACCACTCTCTTTCTCTCACAGACACACGCTCTCTCAGACACACTCTCTCTCTCTCAAAGACACACTCTCTCTCTCTCTCTCTCTTTTTCTCTCCTAGACACAGTGTCTCAGCCTCTCACAGACACACACTGTCTCAGCCTCTCACAGACACACACGCTTTCTCTGACAGACGCACGCTCTCTTCCACAGACAGATACACTCTCTCTCTCATAGACACACACACTCTCTCACTCTATCAGTCTTTCTCACAGACACACATTCTCTCTCTCACACAGAACCTCTCACTCTCTCTCACAGACACACACACACACTCTCACTCTCATTGACACTCGCTCTCTCTCTGAGATACACACTGTCTTTCTCATAGACACACACTCTCTCTCGCTCTATCAGTCTCTTTCACAGACACACAATCTCTCTCTCCCTCACAGACACACACTCTCTCTCTCTCAGACACACTCTCTCTCTCTCTCTCACAGACACACACGCTCTCTCTCTCACAGACGCACGCTCTCTCCCACAGACACACACACAGTCTCTCTCTCACAGACACACAAACTCTCTCACAGACACACACACACTCTATCACAGACACACACACACTCACTGTCATTGACATGCACTCTCTCTGAGATACACACACTCTCTCTCTCTCTCTCAGACACACACACTCTCTCTCTCTCACAGACACTCTCTCCCACAGACACACACTCTCTCGCTCTCACAGACACACAATCTCTCTCTCCCTCACAGACACACACACTCGCTCTCTCACAGACACATTTCTCTCTCTCTCTCTCTCTCTCACTCACACACACACACTCTCTCACAGACACACATTTTCTATCTCAGACACACACTCCCTCTCTCTCTCTCATAGACACACTCTCTCTCAGACAGACACACACTCTCTCTCAGACACACACACTCTCTCTGTCTCAGTCACACACTCTCTCTCTCTCTCTCTCTCTCTCTCTCTGACACACACTGTCTCTCTCAGAGACACACACGCTCTCTCACAGACACACACACACTCTATCACAGACACACACACTCACTGTCATTGACATGCACTCTCTCTGAGATACACAGTCTCTCTCTCATAGACACACACACTCTCTCGCTCTATTTGTCTGTCTCACAGACACACACTCTCTCTCTCTCACAGAACCTTTCACTCTCTCTCTCTCCCTCTCTCTCAGACACACACACACTCTCAATCTCATTGACACACGCTGTCTCTGAGATACACACTCTCTCTCACGGACACACACTCACTTTGTCACAGCCAGAATCTCTCTCTCTCTCACAGACACACAGTCTGTCTCTCAGAGACACAAGCTCACTCTCACAGACACACGCTCTCTCTCTCAGACACCACTCTCTCTCTCTCACAGGCACACACTCTCTCAGATACACTCTCTCTCTCTCTCTCTCTTTTTCTCTCACAGACACACACCCTCTCAGCCTCTCACAGCCTGTCAGACACACACGCTCTCCCTCTGACAGACGCACGCTCTCTCCCACAGACACACACACACTCTCTCTCAAGGACACACACACACACTCTATCACAGACACACACTCTCTCTCTCACACAGAACTTCTCACTCTCTCTCTCACAGACACACACACACACTCTCACTCTCATTGACACACATTCTTTCTCTGAGATACACACTCTCTTTCTCATAGACACACACACTCTCTCTCGCTCTATCAGTCTCTCTCACAGACACACAATCTCTCTCTCCCTCACAGACACACACTCTCGCTCTCTCACAGACACACAATCTCTCTCTCCCTCACACACACACACTCTCGCTCTCTCACAGACACATTTACTCTCTCTCTCTCTCACACACACTCTCTCTCACACATGCTCTCTCTCTCACACACGCTCTCTTTCTGAGATACACACTCTCTCATAGACACACACACTCTCTCTCGCTCTATCAGTCCCTCTCACAGACACACAATCTCGCTCTCTCTCGCAGACACACAGTTTCTCTCACGGACACACACTCACTCTCATTGACACACGCTCTCTCTGAGTTACACACTCTCTCTCTCATAGACACACACACTCTCGCTGTTCAGTCTCGCTCGCACACACACACAATCTCTTTCTCCCTCACAGACACAAAATCTTGCTCTCTCACAGACACACTTACTCTCTCTCTCTCAGACACACACACTCTCTCTCTCTCAGACACACACACTCTCTCTCTCACAGACACTCTCTCTCTCAAACAGACACACACTCTCTCTCTCCCTCACAGACACAATCTCTCTCCCTCACAGACACAGTCTCTCTCACAGATGCACACACTCTCTCTCACAGATGCACACACTCTCTCTCACAGCCACACACTCTCTCTCTCAGACACCACTCTCTCTCTCTCTCTCTCTCTCTGACACACACTGTCTCTCACAGACACACACGCTCTCTCTCTCACAGACACACACACACTCTATCACAGACACACACACTCTCACTGTCATTGACATGCAATCTCTCTGAGATACACACTCTCGCTCTCATAGACACACACACTCTCTCGCTCTATTAGTCTGTCTCACAGACACACACTCTCTCTCTCTCTCACAGAACCTCTCACTCTCTCTCTCTCCCTCTCTCTCTCAGACACACACACACTCTCAATCTCATTGACACACGCTGTCTCTGAGATACACACTCTCTCTCACGGACACACACTCACTCTCTCACAGCCAGAATCTCTCTCTCTCTCTCACAGACACACAGTCTGTCTCTCAGAGACACAAGCTCACTCTCACAGACACATGCTCTCTCTCTCAGACACCACTCTCTCTCTCTCACAGGCACACACTCTCTCAGATACACTCTCTCTCTCTCTCTCTCTCTCTTTTTCTCTCACAGACACACACCCTCTCAGCCTCTCACAGCCTCTCAGACACACACGCTCTCCCTCTGACAGACGCACGCTCTCTCCCACAGACACACACACACTCTCTCTCAAGGACACACACACACACTCTATCACAGACACACACTCTCTCTCTCACACAGAACTTCTCACTCTCTCTCTCACAGACACACACACACTCTCACTCTCATTGACACACATTCTCTCTCTGAGATACACACTCTCTCATAGACACACACACTCTCTCTCGCTCTATCAGTCTCTCTCACAGACACACAATCTCTCTCTCCCTCACAGACACACACTCTCGCTCTCTCACAGACACATTTACTCGCTCTCTCTCACACACACACGCTCTCTGTCACAGACACACATTCTCTATCTCAGACACACACTCCCTCTCTCTCTTACAGACACACTCTCTCTCTCTCAGACACACACACTCTCTCTGTCTCAGACACACACACTCTCTCTCACAGACACACTCTCTCTCTCTCTTTCTCTCACAGATGCAGGCTCTCTCCCACAGACACACACACTCTTTCTCTCACAGACACACAAACTCTCTCACAGACACACACACACTCTATCACAGACACACACACACTCACTGTCATTGACACGAACTCTCTCTGAGATACATACACTCTCTCTCTCTCAGACACACCCACTCTCTCTCTCACAGACACTTTCTCTCACAGACACACACTCTCTCGCTCTCACAGACACACACTCTCTCTCTCCCTCACAGACACACACTCTCTGTCTCCCTCACAGACACAGACTTTCGCTCTCTCACAGACACATTTACTCTCTCTCTCTCTCACACACACACTCTCTCTCTCACAGACACACATTCTGTATCTCAGACACACACTCCCTCTCTCTCTCTCTCACAGACACTCTCTCAGACAGACACACACACTCTCTCTCACAGACACACACACTCTCTCTGTCTCAGACACACTCTCTCTCACAGACACACACACTCTCTCTTTCACAGACACACACGCTCTCTTTCTCACAGACGCACACTCTCTCCCACAGACACACACACTCACTGTCATTGACGCACACTCTCTCTGAGATACACACTCTCTCTCTCTCTCCCTCTCAGACACACACTCTCTCTCAGACACACACACTCTCTGTCTCACAGGCACTCTCTCTCTCACAGACACTCTCTCTCACACAGACACACACTCTCTCGCTCTCACAGACACACACTCTCTCTCTCTCACAGACGCACAGTCTCTCTCTCACATAGACACACTCTATCTCACAGACACACTCTCTCTCTCTCACAGACACATACTCTCTCTCTCTCACTGACACACACTCTTTCTCACACACACTCTCTCTCAGACACCACTCTCTTTCTCTCACAGACACACGCTCTCTCAGACACACTCTCTCTCTCTCAAAGACACACTCTCTCTCTCTCTCTCTCTTTTTCTCTCCTAGACACAGTGTCTCAGCCTCTCACAGACACACACTGTCTCAGCCTCTCACAGACACACACGCTTTCTCTGACAGACGCACGCTCTCTTCCACAGACAGATACACTCTCTCTCTCATAGACACACACACTCTCTCACTCTATCAGTCTTTCTCACAGACACACATTCTCTCTCTCACACAGAACCTCTCACTCTCTCTCACAGACACACACACACACTCTCACTCTCATTGACACTCGCTCTCTCTCTGAGATACACACTGTCTTTCTCATAGACACACACTCTCTCTCGCTCTATCAGTCTCTTTCACAGACACACAATCTCTCTCTCCCTCACAGACACACACTCTCTCTCTCTCAGACACACTCTCTCTCTCTCTCTCACAGACACACACGCTCTCTCTCTCACAGACGCACGCTCTCTCCCACAGACACACACACAGTCTCTCTCTCACAGACACACAAACTCTCTCACAGACACACACACACTCTATCACAGACACACACACACTCACTGTCATTGACATGCACTCTCTCTGAGATACACACACTCTCTCTCTCTCTCTCAGACACACACACTCTCTCTCTCTCACAGACACTCTCTCCCACAGACACACACTCTCTCGCTCTCACAGACACACAATCTCTCTCTCCCTCACAGACACACACACTCGCTCTCTCACAGACACATTTCTCTCTCTCTCTCTCTCTCTCACTCACACACACACACTCTCTCACAGACACACATTTTCTATCTCAGACACACACTCCCTCTCTCTCTCTCATAGACACACTCTCTCTCAGACAGACACACACTCTCTCTCAGACACACACACTCTCTCTGTCTCAGTCACACACTCTCTCTCTCTCTCTCTCTCTCTCTCTCTGACACACACTGTCTCTCTCAGAGACACACACGCTCTCTCACAGACACACACACACTCTATCACAGACACACACACTCACTGTCATTGACATGCACTCTCTCTGAGATACACAGTCTCTCTCTCATAGACACACACACTCTCTCGCTCTATTTGTCTGTCTCACAGACACACACTCTCTCTCTCTCACAGAACCTTTCACTCTCTCTCTCTCCCTCTCTCTCAGACACACACACACTCTCAATCTCATTGACACACGCTGTCTCTGAGATACACACTCTCTCTCACGGACACACACTCACTTTGTCACAGCCAGAATCTCTCTCTCTCTCACAGACACACAGTCTGTCTCTCAGAGACACAAGCTCACTCTCACAGACACACGCTCTCTCTCTCAGACACCACTCTCTCTCTCTCACAGGCACACACTCTCTCAGATACACTCTCTCTCTCTCTCTCTCTTTTTCTCTCACAGACACACACCCTCTCAGCCTCTCACAGCCTGTCAGACACACACGCTCTCCCTCTGACAGACGCACGCTCTCTCCCACAGACACACACACACTCTCTCTCAAGGACACACACACACACTCTATCACAGACACACACTCTCTCTCTCACACAGAACTTCTCACTCTCTCTCTCACAGACACACACACACACTCTCACTCTCATTGACACACATTCTTTCTCTGAGATACACACTCTCTTTCTCATAGACACACACACTCTCTCTCGCTCTATCAGTCTCTCTCACAGACACACAATCTCTCTCTCCCTCACAGACACACACTCTCGCTCTCTCACAGACACACAATCTCTCTCTCCCTCACACACACACACTCTCGCTCTCTCACAGACACATTTACTCTCTCTCTCTCTCACACACACTCTCTCTCACACATGCTCTCTCTCTCACACACGCTCTCTTTCTGAGATACACACTCTCTCATAGACACACACACTCTCTCTCGCTCTATCAGTCCCTCTCACAGACACACAATCTCGCTCTCTCTCGCAGACACACAGTTTCTCTCACGGACACACACTCACTCTCATTGACACACGCTCTCTCTGAGTTACACACTCTCTCTCTCATAGACACACACACTCTCGCTGTTCAGTCTCGCTCGCACACACACACAATCTCTTTCTCCCTCACAGACACAAAATCTTGCTCTCTCACAGACACACTTACTCTCTCTCTCTCAGACACACACACTCTCTCTCTCTCAGACACACACACTCTCTCTCTCACAGACACTCTCTCTCTCCCTCACAGACACAATCTCTCTCCCTCACAGACACAGTCTCTCTCACAGATGCACACACTCTCTCTCACAGATGCACACACTCTCTCTCACAGCCACACACTCTCTCTCTCAGACACCACTCTCTCTCTCTCTCTCTCACAGACATACACTCTCTCTCTCTCACACACACTCTCTCTCTCTCACACACACTCTCTCTCTCTCACACAGACACTCTCTCTCTCACACAGACACACAATCTCTCTCACAGACGCACTCTCTCTCTCTCTCTCTCTCACAGACACACACTCTCTCTCCCTCACAGACACAGTCTCTCTCACAGACGCACACACTCTCTCGCACAGACGTACACACTCTCTCTCTCAGACATCTTTCTCTCTCACACACACACACTCTCTCTCTCACACAGACACACACTCTCTCTCTCTCACAGACACACACACTCTCTCACAGACACTGTCTCTCTCACAGACACACACTCTCTCTCATAGACATACACTCTCTCTCTCCCTCACAGACACAATCTGTCTTTCCCTCACACAGTCTCTCTTACAGACACACACTCTCTCTCTCACAGACACACACTCTCTGTTCCAGACACCACAGTCTTTTTTTCTCTCACAGACACACACTCTTTTTTTCTCTCACAGACACACACTCTCTTTTTCTCTCACAGACACACAGTCTCTCAGCCTCTCAGACACACACGCTCTCTCTCTGACAGACACACACACACTCTATCACAGACACGCACACTCTCACTGTCATTGACACGCACTCCTTCTGAGATACACACTCTCTCGTTCTATCAGACTCTCTCAACAGACACACGCTCTCTCTCACACAGAACCTCTCACACTCTCTCACAGACACACACACTCTCACTCTCATTGACACACGCTCTCTGAGATACACACACTCTTTCTCATAGACACACACACTCTCTCTCACTCTATCAGTCTCTCTCACAGACACACAATCTCTCTCCCTCACAGACACACACTCTCGCTCTCTCACAGACACATTTACTCTCTCTCTCACACACACACTCTCTCTCTCTCTCTCACACACGCTCTCTGTCTCACAGACACACATTCTCTATCTTAGACACACACTCTCTCTCTCACAGACACACTCTCTCAGACACACACACTCTCTCTCTCTCTTTCTCTCTCACAGACACACTCTCTCTCTCAGACGCACGCTCTCTCCCACAGACACACACACTCTCTCTCACAGACACACAAAGTCTCTCACAGACACACACACTCTCACTGTCATTGACACGCACTCTCTCTGAGATACACACTCTGTCACAGACACACACTCTCTCTCTCACACAGAACTGCTCACTCTCTCTCTCTCAGACACACACACACTCTCACTCTCATTGACACACGCTCTGTCTCTGAGATACACACTCTCTCTCATAGACACACACACTCTCTCTCTCGCTCTATCAGTCTCTCTCACAGACACACAATCTCTCTCTCCCTCACAGACACACGTAGTTTCTCTCACAGAGACACACTCCCTCTCTCACACAGACTCCCTCACTCTCTCTCACAGACACACACTTCCGCTCTGTCACAGACACACACTTTCGCTCTGTCACAGACAATCTCTGTCTCTCGAAGACACACACTCTCCCTCTCTCTCTTTTTCTCTCCTAGACACAGTGTCTCAGCCTCTCACAGACACACACTGTCTCAGCCTCTCACAGACACACACTGTCTCAGCCTCTCACAGACACACACGCTGTCTCTGACAGACGCACGCTCTCTTCCACAGACAGATACACTCTCTCTCTCATAGACACACACACTCTCTCGCTCTATCAGTCTTTCTCACAGACACACATTCTCTCTCTCACACAGAACCTCTCACTCTCTCTCACAGACACACACACACTCTCACTCTCATTGACACTCGCTCTCTCTCTGAGATACACACTGTCTCGTTCTATCAGTCTCTTTCACAGACACACAATCTCTCTCTCCCTCACAGACACACACTCTCGCTCTCTCTCAGACATATTTATTCTCTCCCTCTCTATCACACACACACTCTCTCTCTCACAGACACACATTCTCTATCTCAGACACACACTCCCTCTCTCACAGACACACTCTCTCTCAGACAGACACACACTCTCTCTCTCTCAGACACTCTCTCTCTCACAGACACACATTCTCTCTCTCTCACAGACACACACGCACTCTCTCTCACAGACGCACGCTCTCTCCCACAGACACACACACAGTCTCTCTCTCACAGACACAGAAACTCTCTCACAGACACACACACACTCTATCACAGACACACACACACTCAATGTCATTGACATGCACTCTCTCTGAGATACACACTCTCACTCTCTCTCTCTCTCAGACACACACACTCTCTCTCTCTCACACAGACACTCTCTCTCACAGACACACACTCTCTCGCTCTCACAGACACACAATCTCTCTCTCCCTCACAGACACACACACTCGCTCTCTCACAGACACATTTCTCTCTCTCTCTCTCACTCACACACACACACTCTCTTACAGACACACATTTTCTATCTCAGACACACACTCCCTCTCTCTCTCTCACAGACACACTCTCTCTCAGACAGACACACACTCTCTCTCAGACACACACACTCTCTCTGTCTCAGACACACACACTCTCTCTCTCTCTCTCTCTGACACACACTGTCTCTCTCTCACAGACACACACGCTCTCTCTCTCACAGACACACACACACTCTATCACAGACACACACACTCTCACTGTCATTGACATGCACTCTCTCTGAGATACACACTCTCTCTCTCATAGACACACACACTCTCTCGCTGTATTAGTCTGTCTCACAGACACACACTCTCTCTCACAGAACCTCTCACTCTCTCTCTCTCCCTCTCTCTCTCAGACACACACACACTCTCAATCTCATTGACACACGCTGTCTCTGAGATACACACTCTCTGTCATAGACACACACACTCTCTCGCTCTATCAATCTCTGTCACAGACACACAATCTCTCTCTTCCTCACAGACACACAGTCTCTCTCAGACACACTCACTGTCTCACACAGACTCTCTCAGTCTCTCTCACAGACACAGACTTTCGCTTTGTCACAGACACAATCTCTATCTCTCACAGACACACAATCTGTCTCTCAGAGACACAAGCTCACTCTCACAGACACATGCTCTCTCTCACAGACTCACATGCTCTCTCTCACAGACACACAGGCTCTCTGTCTCAGACACACACACACTCTCACTCTCATTGACACATGCTCTCTCTGAGATACACACTCTCTCTCTCATAGACACACACACTCTCTTGCTGTTCAGTCTCGCTCGCACACACACAATCTCTTTCTCCCTCACAGACACACAATCTTGCTCTCTCACAGACACACTTACTCTCTCTCTCTCAGACACACACACTCTCTCTCTCTCAGACACACACACTCTCTCTCACAGACACAATCTCTCTCCCTCACAGACACAGTCTCTCTCACAGATGCACACACTCTCTCTCACAGCCACACACTCTCTCTCTCAGACACCACTCTCTCTCTCTCTCTCTCTCTCACAGACACACACTCTCTCACACACACGCTCTCTCTCTCTCTCACACAGACACACACACACTCTCTCTCTCTCACAGACACACACACTCTCTCACACACAGTCTTTCTCACAGACACACTCTCTCTCTCTGTCAGACACACACTCTCTCTCTATGTCACAGACACAATCTCTCTCTCCCTTACAGACAGAGTCTCTCTCACAGACGCACACACTCTCTCTCACAGACGCACACTCTCTCTCTCACAGACACACACTCTCTCTCTCAGACGCCACTCTCTCTCTCTCTCTCTCTCAGGCACACACTCTCTCAGATACACTCTCTCTCTCTCTTTTTCTCTCACAGACACACACCCTCTCAGCCTCTCACAGCCTCTCAGACACACACGCTCTCCCTCTGACAGATGCACGCTCTCTCCCACAGACACACACACACTCTCTCTCAAGGACACACACACACTCTATCACAGACACACACACTCTCACTGTCATTGACACGCACTCCTTCTGAGATACACACTCTCTCTCTCATAGACGCACACACTCTCTCTCGCTCTATCAATCTCTCTCACAGACACACAATCTCTCTCTCTCTCACAGACACACACTCTTGCTCTCTCACAGACACACAATCTCTCTCTCCCTCACACACACAGACTCTCGCTCTCTCACAGACACATTTTCTCTCTCTCTCACACACACTCTCTCTCTCACACACGCGCTCTCTCTCACACACGCTCTGTCTCTCTGAGACACACACGCTCTCACTCTCATTAACACACGCTCTCTTTCTGAGATACACACTCTCTGTGTCTCATAGACACACACACTCTCTCGCTCCATCAGTCCCTCTCACAGACACACAATCTCTCTCTCGCAGACACACAGTTTCTCTCACGGACACACACTCACTCTCTCACAGCCAGAATCTCTCTCTCTCTCACAGACACACAATCTGTCTCTCAGAGACACAAGCTCACTCTCACAGACACACGCTCTCTCTCTCAGACACCACTCTCTCTCTCTCACAGGCACACACTCTCTCAGATACTCTCTCTCTCTCTCTTTTTCTCTCACAGACACACACCCTCTCAGCCTCTCACAGCCTCTCAGACACACACGCTCTCCCTCTGACAGACGCATGCTCTCTCCCACAGACACACACACACTCTATCACAGACACACACTCTCTCTCTCACACAGAACTTCTCACTCTCTCTCTCACAGACACACACACACTCTCACTCTCATTGACACACATTCTCTCTCTGAGATACACACTCTCTTTCTCATAGGCACACACTCTCTCTCGCTCTATCAGTCTCTCTCACAGACACACAATCTCTCTCTCCCTTACAGACACACACTCTCGCTCTCTCACAGACACACAATCTCTCTCTCCCTCACACACACACACTCTCTCTCTCTCACAGACACATTTACTCTCTCTCTCTCTCTCACACACACTCTCTCTCTCACACACGCTCTCTTTCTGAGACACACACTCTCTCTCTCGCTCTATCAGTCCCTCTCACAGACACACAATCTCGCTCTCTCTCGCAGACACAGTTTCTCTCACGGACACACACTCACTCTCATTGACACACGCTCTCTCTGAGATACACACTCTCTCTCTCATAGACACACACACACTCTCGCTGTTCAGTCTCGCTCGCACACACACAATCTCTTTCTCCCTCACAGACACACAATCTTGCTCTCTCACAGACACACTTACTCTCTCTCTCTCGGACACACACACTCTCTCTCTCAGATACACACACTCTCTCTCTCACAGACACTCTCTCTCTCTCAAACAGACACACACTCTCTCTCTCCCTCACAGACACAATCTCTCTCCCTCACAGACACAGTCTCTCTCACAGATGCACACACTCTCTCTCACAGCCACACACTCTCTCTCTCAGACACCACTCTCTCTCTCTCTCTCTCACACAGACACACACACTCTCTCACACACACACACTCTCTCTCTCTCACACAGACACACACTCTCTCTCTCTCACAGACACACACACACTCTCTCACACACACAGTCTTTCTCACAGACACACTCTCTCTGACACACACACTCTCTCTCTCTGACACACACACTCTCTCTCTCACAGACACACACTCTCTCTCACACAGACACACACTCTCTCTCACAGACACACTCTCTCTCACACAGACACACACTCTCTCTCACAGACGCACTCTCTCTCTCTCTCTCACAGACGCACTCTCTCTCTCTCTCTCACAGACACACTCTCTCTCTCCCTCACAGAGACAATCTCTCTCTCCCTCACAGACACAGTCTCTCTCACAGACGCACACACTCTCTCGCACAGACGTACACACTCTCTCTCTCAGACACCTCTCTCTCTCTCACACACACACTCTCTCACAGACACTGTCTCTCTCACAGTCACACACTCTCTCTCATAGACATCACTCTCTCTCCCTCACAGACACAATCTGTCTTTCCCTCACACAGTCTCTCTTACAGACACACACTCTCTCTCACAGACACACACTCTCTGTTCCAGACACCACTCTCTCTTTCTCTCACAAACACACACTCTCTTTTTCTCTCACAGACACACAGTCTCTCAGCCTCTCAGACACACACGCTCTCTCCCTGACAGACACACGCTCTCTCCCACAGACACACACACGCTCTCTCTCTCACAGACACACACACACTCTCTCACAGACACACACACACTCTATCACAGACACGCACACTCTCACTGTCATTGACACACACTCCTTCTGAGATACACACTCTCTCGTTCTATCAGACTCTCTCAACAGACACACGCTCTCTCTCACACAGAACCTCTCACACTCTCTCTCAGACACCTCTCTCTCTCTCACACACACACACTCTCTCTCTCACACAGACACACACACTCTCTCACAGACACTGTCTCTCTCACAGACACACACTCTCTCTCATAGACATCCCTCTCTCTCTCCTCACAGACGCAATCTGTCTTTCCCTCACACAGTCTCTCTTACAGACACACACTCTCTCTCTCACAGACACACACTCTCTGTTCCAGACACCACTCTCTCTTTCTCTCACAGACACACACTCTCTTTTTCTCTCACAGACACACAGTCTCTCAGCCTCTCAGACACACACGCTCTCTCCCTGACAGACACACGCTCTCTCCCACAGACACATACACTCGCTCTCTCACAGACACACACACACTCTATCACAGACACGCACACTCTCACTGTCATTGACACGCACTCCTTCTGAGATACACACTCTCTCGTTCTATCAGACTCTCTCAACAGACACACGCTCTCTCTCACACAGAACCTTTCACACTCTCTCACAGACACACACACACACTCTCACTCTCATTGACACACGCTCTCTGAGATACACACACTCTTTCTCATAGACACACACACTCTCAATCTATCAGTCTCTCTCACAGACACACAATCTCTCTCCCTCACAGACACACACTCTCGCTCTCTCACAGACACATTTACTCTCTCTCTCACACACACACTCTCTCTCTCACACATGCTCTCTGTCTCACAGACACACATTCTCTATCTCAGACACACACTCTCTCTCTCACAGACACACTCAGACACACACACACTCTCTCACAGACACACTCTCTCTCTCTTTCTCTCTCACAGACACACTCTCTCTCTCTCACAGACGCACGCTCTCTCCCACAGACACACACACTCTCTCTCTCACAGACACACAAACTCTCTCACAGACACACACACTCTCACTGTCATTGACACGCACTCTCTCTGAGATACACACTCTGTCACAGACACACACTCTCTCTCTCACACAGAACTGCTCACTCTCTCTCAGACACACACACTCTCACTCTCATTGACACACACTCTCTCTCTTACACCGACACACACTCTGACAGACACTCTCTCTCTCACAGACACATGCTCTCTCTCTCTCACAGATACACACTCTCTCGCTCTATTAGTCTCTCTCACAGACACAGACTCTCTCTCTCACACAGAACCTCTCACTCTCTCTCTCAGACACACACACACTCCCACTGTCATTGACACGCTCACTCCTCTGAGATACACACTCTCTCTGTCATAGACACACACACTCTCTCTCAATCTATCAGTCTCTCTCACAGACACACAATCTCTTTCTCCCTCACAGACATAGTTTCTCTCACAGACACACACTCACTCTCTCACACAGACTCTCTCAGTCTCTCACAGACACACAATCTGTCTCTCAGAGACACAAGTTCACTCTCACAGACACACATGATCTCTCTCTCAGACACACACACACTCTCACTCTCATTGACACTCGCTCTCTCTCTGAGATACATACTCTGTCTCTCAGACACACACACTCGCTCTTCAGTCTCTCTCACAGACACAGAATCTCTTTCTCCCTCAGACACACACCCTTGCTCTCTCACAGACGCACTTACTCTCTCTCTCTCAGACACACACACTCCCTCTCTCTTCACAGACACACACTGTTTCTCTCACAGACACACAGTCTCTCTCTCACACAGACACACTCTATTTCACATACACTCTCTCTCTCACAGACACATACTCTCTCTCTCTCACTGACACACTCTTTCTCTCTCACAGACACACACTCTCTCTCTCAGACACCACTCTCTCTTTCTCTCACAGACACACTCTCTCTCTCACAGACACACTCATTCTCTCTCTTTTTCTCTCCAAGACACACTCTCAGTTTCTCACAGACACACACTGTCTCAGCCTCTCACAGACACACACGCTCTCTCTGACAGATGCACGCTCTCTTCCACAGACACATACACTCTCTCTCTCACAGACACACACACACTCTATCACAGACAAACACTCTCACTGTCATTGACACGCACTCCTTCTGAGATACGCACTCTCTCTCTCATAGACACACACACTCTCGCTCTATCAGACTCTCTCTCTCTCACACAGAACCTCTCACTCTCTCTCTCACACACACACACACACACTCTAACTCTCATTGACATACGCTCTCTCTCTCTGAGATACACACTCTCTTTCTCACAGACACACACACACTCTATCACAGACACATACACTCTCACTGTCATTGACACGCACTCTCTCTGAGATACACACTCTCTCTCTCATAGACACACACACTCTCGCTCTATTAGTCTGTCTCACAGACGCACACTCTCTCTCTCACACAGAACTTCTCTCTCTCTCTCCCTCTGTCTCTCAGACACACACACACACTCTCAATCTCATTGACACACGCTGTCTCTGAGATACACACTCTCTCTCATAGACACACACACTCTCTCTCGCTCTATCAACCTCTCTCACAGACACACAATCTCTCTCTTCCTCACAGACACACTCACTGTCTCACAGAGTCTCTCTGTCTCTCTCACAGACACACACTTTCGCTTTGTCACAGGCACAATCTCTATCTCTCACAGACACACAATCTGTCTCTCAGAGACACAAGCTCACTCTCACAGACACACATGCTCTCTCTCTCACAGACTCACATGTTCTCTCTCTCACAGACACACACGCTGTCTCTCTGACACACACACTCTCACTCTCATTGACACACGCTCTCTCTGAGATACACACTCTCTCTCTCATAGACACACACACTCTCTCGCTGTTCAGTCTCGCTCACACACACACAATCTCTTTCTCCCTCACAGACACACAATCTTGCTCTCTCACAGACACACTTACTCTCTCTCTCTCAGACACACACACTCTCTCTCTCTCAGACACACACACTCTCTCTCACAGACACTCTCTCTCTCAAACAGACACACACTCTCTCTCTCCCTCACAGACACAATCTCTCTCCCTCACAGACACAGTCTCTCTCACAGACGGACACACTCTCTCTCACAGCCACACACTCTCTCTCACACACACTCTCTCTCTCTCTCTCTCTCTCACACAGACACACTCTCTCTCACAGACACACACACTCTCACACACAGTCTTTCTCACAGACACACTCTCACACACAGTCTTTCTCACAGACACACTCTCTCTCTCTGTCAGACACACTCTCTCTCTCCGTCACAGGCACAATCTCTCTCTCCCTTACAGACAGAGTCTCTCTCACAGACGCACACGCTCTCTCTCACAGACGCACACTCTCTCTCTCACAGACACACACTCTCTCAGATACTCTCTCTCTCTCTCTCTTTTTCTCTCACAGACACACACCCTCTCAGCCTCTCACAGCCTCTCAGACACACACGCTCTCCCTCTGACAGACGCACGCTCTCAACCACAGACACACACACACTCTCTCTCAAGGACACACACACACTCTATCACAGACACACACACTCTCACTGTCATTGACACACATTCTCTCTCTGCGATACACACTCTTTCTCATAGACACACACACTCTCTCTCGCTCTATCAGTCTCTTTCACAGACACACAATCTCTCTCTCCCTCACAGACACACACTCTCGCTCTCTCACAGACACACAATCTCTCTCTCCCTCACACACACACACACTCTCGCTCTCTCACAGACACATTTACTCTCTCTCTCTCTCTCCCACACACTCTCTCTCTCCCACACGCTCTCTCTCTCTCACACACGCTCTCTCTCTCTCACACACGCTCTCTCTCTCTCTCACACATGCTCTCTCTCTCTCAGACACACACGCTCTCACTCTCATTAACACACGCTCTCTCTCATAGACACACACACTCTCTCTCGCTCTATCAGTTCCTCTCACAGACACACAATCTCTCTCTCTCTCGCAGACACACAGTTTCTCTCACGGACACACACTCACTCTCTCACAGCCAGAATCTCTCTCTCTCTCACAGACACACAATCTGTCTCTCAGAGACACAAGCTCACTCTCACAGACACATGCTCTCTCTCTCAGACACCACTCTCTCTCTCACAGGCACACACTCTCTCAGATACACTCTCTCTCTCTCTCTCTCTCTCTTTTTTTCTCACAGAAACACACCCTCTCAGCCTCTCACAGCCACTCACAGACACACACGCTTTCCCTCTGACAGACGCACGCTCTCTCCCACAGACACACACACACTCTCTCTCAAGGACACACACACACTCTATCACAGACACACACACTCACTGTCATTGACACGCACTCCTGAGATACACACTCTCTCTCTCATAGACACACACACTCTCGCTCTATCAGACTCTCTCACAGACACACACTCTCTCTCTCACACAGAACCTCTCACTTTCTCTCTCACAGACACACACACACTCTCACTCTCATTGACACACATTCTCTCTCTGAGATACACACTCTCTTTCTCATAGACACACACACTCTCTCTCGCTCTATCAGTCTCTCTCACAGACACACAATCTCTCTCTCCCTCACAGACACACACTCTCGCTCTCTCACAGACACACAATCTCTCTCTCCCTCACACACATACACTCTCGCTCTCTCACAGACACATTTACGCTCTCTCTCTCTCACACACACTCTCTCTCTCACACACGCTCTCTCAGACACACACGCTCTCACTCTCATTAACACACTCTCTTTCTGAGATACACACTCTCTCTCTCTCACAGACACACACTCTCTCTCTCACAGACCCACATTCTCTATCTCAGACACACACTCCCTTTCTCTCTCTCAGACAGACACACACACTCTCTCTCTCAGACACACACTCTCTCTGTCTCAGACACACTCTCTCTGTCACAGACACACTCTCTCTCTCTCACAGACACACACTCTCTCTCTCTCACAGACGCACGCTCTCTCCCACAGACACACACACTCTCTCTCTCTCCCAGACACACAAACTCTCTCACAGACACACACATACTCTATCACAGACACACACACACTCACTGTCATTGACACGCACTCTCTCTGAGATACACACTCTATCTCTCCCTCTCAGACACACAGTCTCTCTCTCTCTCAGACACACACACTCTCTGTCTCACGAGCTCTCTCTCTCACAGACACTCCCTCTCTCACAGACACACACTCTCTCGCTCTCACAGACACACACTGTATCTCTCTCTCACAGACGCACAGACTCCCTCACAGACACACACACTCTCACTGTCATTGACACGCACTCTCTCTGAGATAAACACTCTCTCTCTCATAGACACACACACTCTCTCGCTCTATCATCCTCTCTCATATTCACACACTCCCTCACACAGAACCTCTCACTCTCTCTCTCTCAGACACACACACACTCTCACTCTCATTGACACACACTCTCTCTCTGAGATACACACTCTCTCTCGCTCTATCAGGTTCTCTCACAGACACACAATCTCTCTCTCCCTCACAGACACACACTTTCTCTCTGTCACAGACACAATCTCTCTCTCTCACAGACACACAATCTGTCTATCAGAGACACAAGCTCACTCTCACAGACACACATGCTCTCCCTCACAGACACACACTCTCGCTCTCTCACAGACACACAATCTCTCTCTCCCTCACACACACATACTCTCGCTCTCTCACAGACACATTTACTCTCTCTCTCTCTCTCCCACACACACTCTCTCTCTCACACACGCTCTCTCTCTCACACACACGCTCTCTCTCTCTCAGACACACACGCTCTCACTCTCATTAACACACGCTCTCTTTCTGAGATACAACTGTCTCTCTCATAGACACACACACTCTCTCTCTCGCTCTATCAGTCCCTCTCACAGACACACAATCTCTCTCTCTCTCGCAGACACACAGTTTCTCTCACGGACACACACTCACTCTCTCACAGCCAGAATTTCTCTCTCTCTCACAGACACACAATCTGTCTCTCAGAGACACAAGCTCACTCTCACAGACACACACGCTCTCTCTCTCAGACACACACACATTCTCACTCTCATTGACACACGCTCTCTCTGAGATACACACTCTCTCTCTCATAGACACACACACTCTCCCGCTCTATCAGTCTCTCTCACAGACACGCAATCTCTTTCTCCCTCACAGACTCACAGTTTCTCTCACAGACACACACTCACTCTCTCACACAGACTCACTCACTCTGTCTCACAGACACTCACTTTCTATCTGTCACAGACACACACTTTCTCTCTTGCACAGACACAATCTCTGTCTCTCACAGACACACAATCTGTCTCTCAGAGACACAGCTCACTCTCACAGACACACACTCTCTTTCTCTCAGACACACACGCTCTCTCTCTCAGCCACACACATGCTCTCTCTCTCACAGACACACACACTCTCTCTCTCTCAGACACACACACTCTCTCTCTCCCTCAGACACAATCTCTCTCCCTCACAGACATAGTCTCTCTCACAGACGCACACACTCTCTCGCACAGACACACACTCTCTCTCGTAGACATACACTCTCTCTCTCCCTCACAGACACAATCTCTCTTTCCCTCACACAGTCTCTCTCACAGACACACACTCTCTCTCTCACACAGAACATCTCACTCTCTCTCTCACAGACACACACACACTCTCACTCTCATTGACACATGCTCTCTCTCTGAGATACACACTCTCTTTCTCATAGACACACACACTCTCTCGCTCTATCAGTCTCTCTCACAGACACACAATCTCTCTCTGCCTCACAGACACTCTCGCTCTCTCACAGACACATTTACTCTCTCTCTCTCTCTCACACACACACTCTCTCTCTCACAGACACACATTCTCTATCTCAGATACACTCTCTCTCAGACAGACACACACTCTCTCTCTCTCAGACACACACACTCTCTCTGTCTCAGACACACACACTGTCTCTCACAGACACACATTCTCTCTCTCTCTCACAGACACACACTCTCTCTCTCTCTCTCACACAGACACACACTCTCTCTCTCTCAGAGACGCACGCTCTCTCCCAGACACACACACTCTCTCTCTCACACACACAAACTCTCTCACAGACACACACACACTCTCACAGACACACACACACTCACTGTCATTGACACGCACTCTCTCTGAGATACACACTCTTTCTCTCTCTCTGTGACACACACACTCTCTCTCTCTCTCAGACACACACACTCTCTCTCTCTCACAGACACTCTCTCTCACAGTCTCTCTCTCACAGACACTCTCTCTCTCTCACAGACACACACTCACTCTCACAGACACACATAATCTCTCCCTCACAGACACACACTCTCTCTCTCCTTCACAGACACACACTCTCACTCTCTCACAGACATATTTACTCTCTCTCTCTCTCTCACACGCTCTCTCTCTCACATACACGCTCTCTCTCTCAGACACACACGCTCTCACTCTCATTAACACACGCTCTCTTTCTGAGACACACACTCTCTCTCTCGCTCTATCAGTCCCTCTCACAGACACACAATCTCTCTCTCTCTCGCAGACACACAGTTTCTCTCACGGACACACACTCACTCTCTCACAGCCAGAATCTCTCTCTCTCTCACAGACACACAATCTGTCTCTCAGAGACACAAGCTCACTCTCACAGACACACGCTCTCTCTCTCAGACACCACTCTCTCTCTCTCACAGGCACACACTCTCTCAGATACACTCTCTCTCTCTCTCACTCTCTCTCCTTTTCTCTCACAGAAACACACCCTCTCAGCCTCTCACAGTCACTCCCAGACACACATGCTTTCCCTCTGACAGACGCACGCTCTCTCCCACAGACACACACACACTCTCTCTCAAGGACACATACACACTCTATCACAGACACACACTCTCACTGTCATTGACACGCACTCCTTCTGAGATACACACTCTCTCTCTCTCTCACAGACACACACTCTCTCTCTCACACAGAACCTCTCACTCTCTCTCTCACAGACACACACACACTCTCACTCTCATTGACACACATTCTCTCTGTGAGATACACACTCTCTTTCTCACAGACACACACATACTCTATCACAGACACACACACACTCACTGTCATTGACACGCACTCTCTCTGAGATACACACTCTCTCTCTCCCTCTCAGACACACAGTCTCTCTCTCTCTCAGACACACACATTCTCTGTCTCACGAACTCTCTCTCACAGACACTCCCTCTCTCACAGACACACACTCTCTCGCTCTCACAGACACACACTCTATCTCTCTCTCACAGATGCACAGACTCTCTCACAAACACACACACACTCTATCACAGACACACACACTCTCACTGTCATTGACACGCAGTCACTCTGAGATACACACTTTCTCTGATAGACACACTCTCTCTCACAGACACACAGACTCTCTCACAGACACACACACTCTCACTGTCATTGACAGGCACTCTCTCTGAGATACACACTCTCTCTCTCTCTCAGACACACACACACTCTCACTCTCATTGACACACGCTCTCTCTCTGAGATACACACTCTCTCTCGCTCTGAGTCTCTCTCACAGACACACAATCTCTCTCTCCGTCACAGACACACCCTTTCTCTCTGTCACAGACACAATCTCTCTCTCTCTCACAGACACACAATCTGTCTGTCAGAGACACAAGCTCACTCTCACAGACACACATGCTCTCTCTCACAGACTCACATGCTCTCTCTCACAGACACACAGTCTCTCTCTCACACAGACACACTCTATCTCACAGACTCTCTCTCTCTCTCTTTTTCTCCCCCAGACACACATTGTCTCAGCCTCTCACAGACACACACTGTCTCAGCCTCTCACGCACACACGCTCTCTCTGACAGACGCATGCTCTCTTCCACAGACACATACACTCGCTCTCTCACAGACACACACACACTCTATCACAGACAAACACACTCTCACTGTCATTGACACGCACTCCTTCTGAGATACACACTCTCTTTCTCAGAGACACACACACTCTCGCTCTATCAGTCTCTCTCACAGACACACAATCTCTCTCTGCCTCACAGACACACACTCTCGCTCTCTCACAGACACATTTACTCTCTCTCTCACACACACACTCTCTCTCACAGACACACATTCTCTATCTCAGACACACACTCCCTCTCTCTCACAGACACACTCTCTCTCAGACAGACACACACTTTCTCTGTCTCAGACACACACACTTTCTCTGTCTCAGACACACACACTGTCTCTCACAGACACACACTCTCTCTCTCACAGACACACACTCTCTCTCTCTCACAGACGCACGTTCTCTCCCACAGACACACACACTCTCTCTCTCACAGACACACATTCTCTATCTCAGACACACACTCCCTCTCTCTCACAGACACACTCTCTCTCAGACAGACACACACTCTCTCTCTCAGACACATACACTTTCTCTGTCTCAGACACACACACTGTCTCTCACAGACACACACTCTCTCTCTCTCACAGACACACACTCTCTCTCTCTCACAGACGCACGTTCTCTCCCACAGACACACACACTCTCTCTCTCACAGACACACAAACTTTCTCACAGACACACACACACTCTATCACAGACACACACACACTCACTGTCATTGACACGCACTCTCTCTGAGATTCCCTCTCTCAGAAACACACTCTCTCTCACAGACACTCTCTCTCACAGACACACTCTCTCTCTCACGGACACATTTGCTCTCTCTCTCTCACACACACTCTCTCACAGACATACATTCTCTATCTCAGACACACACTCTCTCTCTCACAGACACACTCTCTCTCTCTCACAGACACACACTCTCTCTCTCTCACAGACGCACGCTCTCTCCCACAGACACACACACTCTCTCTCTCACAGACGCACACACACTCTATCACAGACACACACTCTCACTGTCATTGACACACGCTCTCTCTCTGAGATACACTCTCTCATAGACACACACACTCTCTCTCTCGCTCTATCAGTCTCTCTCACAGACACACAATCTCTCTCTCCCTCACAGACACACGCAGTTTCTCTCACAGAGACACACTCACTCTCTCACACAGACTCTCTCACTCTCTCTCACAGACACACACTTTCGCTCTGTCACAGACACACACTTTCGCTCTGTC
Source organism: Mobula birostris (assembly GCF_030028105.1). Taxonomy (NCBI): domain Eukaryota; kingdom Metazoa; phylum Chordata; class Chondrichthyes; order Myliobatiformes; family Myliobatidae; genus Mobula; species Mobula birostris. The sequence goes on from NC_092376.1 coordinate 93,923,732, forward strand.
ACAGACACAATCTCTCTCTCTCACAGACACACAATCTGTCTCTCAGAGACACAAGCTCACTCACAGACACACATGCTCTCTCTCACAGACTCACATTCTCTCTCTCTCACAAACACACACGCTTTCTCTCTCAGACACACACGCTCTCTCTCAGCCACAGACACTCTCACTCTCATTGACACACACTCTCTCTGAGATACACTCTCTCTCTCATAGACAGACACACACTCTCGCTCTTCAGTCTCTCTCACAGACACACAATCTCTTTCTCCCTCACAGACACACAATCTCGCTCTCTCACAGACACACACTCTCTCTCTCAGACACACTGGCTTTCCCTCTCACAGACACACGCTCTCTCCCTCAGACACACTCTCTGCCTCTTTCTCTTTCACAGACACACACTCTCTCTCACACAGACACACACTCTCTCTCACAGACACACACACACTCTGACAGACACTCTTTCTCTTTCACCGACACACACTCTCTCTCACACAGACACACACTCTCTCTCACAGAGACACACACTCTGACAGACACTCTCTCTCTCTCACAGACACACGCTCTCTCTCTCACAGATACACACTCTCTCTCTCAGACACACACACTCTCTCGCTCTATTAGTCTCTCTCACAGACACAGACTCTCTCTCTCACACAGAACCTCTCACTCTCTCTCTCAGACACACACACACTCCCACTGTCATTGACACGCTCTCTCCTCTGAGATACACACTCTCTCTGTCATAGACACACACACTCTCTCTCACTCTATCAGTGTCTCTCACAGACACACAATCTCTTTCTCCCTCACAGACATACAGTTTCTCTCACAGACACACACTCACTCTCTCAGACAGACTCTCTCAGTCTCTCTCACAGACACACAATCTGTCTCTCAGAGACACAAGTTCACTCTCACAGACACACATGCTCTCTCTCTCAGACACACACACACTCTCACTCTCATTGACACTCGCTCTCTCTCTGAGATACACACTCTCTCTCTCATAGACACACACACTCTCGCTCTTCAGTCTCTCTCACAGACACAGAATCTCTTTCTCCCTCACAGACACACACCCTCGCTCTCTCACAGACGCACTTACTCTCTCTCTCTCAGACACACACACTCCCTCTCTCTTCACAGACACACAGTTTTCTCACAGACACACATTCTCTCTCTCACACAGACACACTCTATTTCACATACACTCTCTCTCTCTCACAGACACATACTCTCTCACTGACACACACTCTTTCTCTCACACAGACACACACTCTCTCTCTCAGACACCACTCTCTCTTTCTCTCACAGACACACACTCTCTCAGACAGACTCTCTCTCTCACAGACATACTCGTTCTCTCTCTTTTTCTCTCCCAGACACACACTGTCTCAGTTTCTCAGACACACACTGTCTCAGCCTCTCACAGACACACACTCGCTCTCTCACAGACACATTTACTCTCTCTCTCACAGACACACATTCTCTATCTCAGACACACACACTCTCACAGACACACTCTCTCTCAGACAGACACACACTCTCTCTCTCTCAGACACACACACTCTCTCTCTCTCAGACACACACACTGTCTCTCAGAGACACACACTCTCTCTTTCTCACAGACACACACACACTGTATCACAGACACACACATACTCACTGTCATTGACACGCACTCTCTCTGAGATACACACTCTCTCTCTCTCAGAAACACACTCTCTCTCTCTGTCAGACACACACACTCTCTCTCACAGACTCTCTCTCACAGGCACTCTCTCACAGACACACACTCTCTCACTCTCACAGACACACATAATTTCTCTCTCCCTCACAGACACACTCTCTCTCTCTCACAGACACACACTCTCTCTCTGACAGATGCACGCTCTCTTCCACAGACACATACACTCACTCTCTCACAGACACACACACACACTCTATCACAGACAAACACTCTCACTGTCATTGACACGCACTCCTTCTGAGATACACACTCTCTCTCTCACAGACACACACTCTCTCTCTCACACAGAACGTCTTACTCTGTCTCTCACAGACACACACACACTCTCACTCTCATTGATACACGCTCTCTGTGAGATACACACTCTCTTTCTCATAGACACACACACTCTCGCTCTATCAGTCTCTCTCACAGACACACAATCTCTCTCTGCCTCACAGACACACACTCGCTCTCTTACAGACACATTTACTCTCTCTCTCTCTCACACACACACTCTCTCTCTCACAGACACACATTCTCTATCTCAGACACACACTCTCTCTCACAGACACACTCTCTCTCAGACAGACACACACTCTCACTTGCTCAGACACACACACTCTCTCTCTCTCAGACACACACACTGTCTCTCAGAGACACACACTCTCTCTTTCTCACAGACACACACTCTCTCTCTCTCACAGACGCACGTTCTCTCCCACAGACACACACACTCTCTCTCTCACAGACACACAAACTCTCTCACAGACACACACACTGTATCACAGACACACACACACTCACTGTCATTGACACGCACTCTCTCTGAGATACACACTCTCTCTCTCTCAGAAACACTCTCTCTCTGTCAGACACACACACTCTCTCACAGACACTCTCTCTCTCACAGACACACATAATTTCTCTCTCCCTCACAGACACACTCTCTCTCTCTCACAGACACACACTCTCGCTCTCTCACAGACACATTTACTCTCTCTCTCTCACACACACACTCTCTCTCTCACAGACACACATTCTCTATCTCAGAGACACACTCCCTTTCTCTCTCTCAGACACACACACTCTCTCTCTCAGACACACACTCTCTCTGTCTCAGACACACACTCTCTCTCTCACAGACACTCTCTCTCTCTCTCTCTCTCTCACACACACACACACACTCTCTCTCTCACAGACAGATGCTCTCTCTCTCGCAGACGCATGCTCTCTCCCACAGACACACACACTCTCTCTCTCACAGACACACAAACTATCTCACAGACACACACACACTCTATCATAGACACACACACACACTCACTGTCATTGACATGCACTCTCTCTGAGATACACACTCTCTCTCTCTCTCTCCCTCTCAGACACACACTCTCTCTCTCTCTGACACACACACTCTCTGTCTCACAGACTCTCTCTCTCAGAGACACTCTCTCTCTCACAGACACACACTCTCTCGCTCTCACAGACACACACTCTGTCTCTCACAGACGCACACTCTCACAAACACACACACACACTATCACAGACACACACACACTGTATCACAGACACACACACTCTCACTGTCATTGACACGCAGTCACTCTGAGATACTCACTTTCTCTGATAGACACACTCTCTCTCACAGACACACAGACTCTCTCACAGACACACACACACTCTATCACAGACACACACACACTCTCACTGTCATTGACATGCACTCTCTCTGAGATACACACTCTCTCTCTCATAGACACACACACTCTCTTGCTCTATCAGCCTCTCTCACATTCACACACTCTCTCACACAGAACCTCTCACTCTCCCTCTCACAGACACACACACACTCTCACTCTCATTGACACACGCTCTCTCTGTGAGATACACACTCTCTTTCTCATAGACACACACACTCGCTCGCTCTATCAGTCTCTCTCACAGACACACAATCTCTCTGCCTCACAGACACACACTCGCTCTCTCACAGACACATTTACTCTCTCTCTCTCACACACACACTCTCTCTCTCACAGACACAAATTCTCTATCTCAGACACACACTCTCTCTCACAGACACACTCTCTCTCAGACAGACACACACTCTCTCTCGCTCAGACACACACAATCTCTCTCAGACACACACACTGTCTCTCAGAGACACACACTCTCTCTTTCTCACAGACACACACTCTCTCTCTCTCTCACAGACGCACGTTCTCTCCCACAGACACACAAGCTCTCTCACAGACACACACACACTGTATCACAGACACACACACACTCACTGTCATTGACACGCACTCTCTCTGAGATACACACTCTCTCTCTCTCAGAAACACTCTCTGTCAGACACACACACTCTCTCTCTCTCACAGACACTCTCTCACAGACACTCTCTCACAGACACTCACTCTCTCACTCTCACAGACACACATAATTTCTCTCTCCCTCACAGACACACTCTCTCTCTCTCACAGACACACACTCTCGCTCTCTCACAGACACATTTACTCTCTCTCTCTCACACACACAGTCTCTCTCTCACAGACACACATTCTCTATCTCAGAGACACACTCTCTCTCTCACAGACACTCACTCTCTCTCTCTCTCTCTCACACACACACTCTCTCCCTCTCACAGACAGACGCTCTCTCTCTCGCAGACGCACGCTCTCTCCCACAGACACACACACTCTCTCTCTCACAGACACACACACACACTCACTGTCATTGACACGCACTCTCTCTGAGATACACACTCTCTCTCTCTCCCTCTCAGACACACACTCTCTCTCTCTCTGACACACACACTCTCTGTCTCACAGACTCTCTCTATCAGAGACACTCTCTCTCTCACAGACACACACTCTCGCTCTCACAGACAGACACTCTGTCTCTCACAGACGCACACTCTCACAAACAGACACAGACTCTCTCACAGACACACACACACTCTATCACAGACACACACACTCACTGTCATTGACACACACTCTCTCTGAGATACACACTCTCTCTCATAGACACACACACTCTCTCGCTCTATCAGCCTCTCTCACATTCACACACTCTCTCACACAGAACCTCTCACTCTCTCTCTCTCGGACACACACACACTCTCACTCTCTTTGACACACACTCTCTGTCTCTGAGATACACACTCTCTCTCGCTCTATGAGTCTCTCTCACAGACACACAATCTCTCTCCCGCACAGACACACACTTTCTCTGTCACAGACACACACTTTCTCTCTGTCACAGACACAATCTCTCTCTCCCTCACAGACACACAATCTGTCTCTCAGAGACACAAGCTCACTCTCACAGACATACATGCTGTCTCTCTCACAGACTCACATGCTCTCTCTCTCACAGACACAGTCTCTCTCACATAGACACACTCTATCTCACAGACACTCTCTCTCTCTCACAGACACATACTCTCTCTCTCTCTCACTAACACACACTCTCTCTCACAGACACACACTCTCTCTCAGACACCACTCTCTTTCTCTCACAGACACACACTCTCTCTCTCTCAAAGACACACTCTCTCTCTTTTTCTCTCCCAGACACACACTGTCTCAGCCTCTCACAGGCACACACGCTCTCTCTGACAGACGCACGCTCTCTTCCACAGACACATACACTCGCTCTCTCACAGACACACACACACTCTATCACAGACAAACACACTCTCACTGTCATTGACATGCACTCCTTCTGAGATACACACTCTCTCTCTCTCATAGACACACACACTCTCCCGCTCTATCAGACACTCTCACAGACACACACTCTCTCTCTCTCACACAGAACCTCTCACTCTCTCTCTCTCACAGACACACACACACTCACTCTCATTGACACATGCTCTGTCTCTGAGATACACACTCTCTTTCTCAGAGACACACACACTCGCTCTATCAGTCTCTCTCACATTCACACACTCTCTCACACAGAACCTCTCACTCTCCCTCTCACAGACACACACACACTCTCACTCTCATTGACACACGCTCTCTCTGTGAGATACACACTCTCTTTCTCATAGACACACACACTCGCTCGCTCTATCAGTCTCTCTCACAGACACACAATCTCTCTGCCTCACAGACACACACTCGCTCTCTCACAGACACATTTACTCTCTCTCTCTCACACACACACTCTCTCTCTCACAGACACAAATTCTCTATCTCAGACACACACTCTCTCTCACAGACACACTCTCTCTCAGACAGACACACACTCTCTCTCGCTCAGACACACACAATCTCTCTCAGACACACACACTGTCTCTCAGAGACACACACTCTCTCTTTCTCACAGACTCACACTCTCTCTCTCTCTCACAGACGCACGTTCTCTCCCACAGACACACAAGCTCTCTCACAGACACACACACACTGTATCACAGACACACACACACTCACTGTCATTGACACGCACTCTCTCTGAGATACACACTCTCTCTCTCTCAGAAACACTCTCTGTCAGACACACACACTCTCTCTCTCTCACAGACACTCTCTCACAGACACTCACTCTCTCACTCTCACAGACACACATAATTTCTCTCTCCCTCACAGACACACTCTCTCTCTCTCACAGACACACACTCTCGCTCTCTCACAGACACATTTACTCTCTCTCTCTCACACACACAGTCTCTCTCTCACAGACACACATTCTCTATCTCAGAGACACACTCTCTCTCTCACAGACACTCACTCTCTCTCTCTCTCTCTCTCACACACACACTCTCTCCCTCTCACAGACAGACGCTCTCTCTCTCGCAGACGCACGCTCTCTCCCACAGACACACACACTCTCTCTCTCACAGACACACACACACACTCACTGTCATTGACACGCACTCTCTCTGAGATACACACTCTCTCTCTCTCCCTCTCAGACACACACTCTCTCCCTCTCTGACACACACACTCTCTGTCTCACAGACTCTCTCTATCAGAGACACTCTCTCTCTCACAGACACACACTCTCGCTCTCACAGACAGACACTCTGTCTCTCACAGACGCACACTCTCACAAACAGACACAGACTCTCTCACAGACACACACACACTCTATCACAGACACACACACTCACTGTCATTGACACACACTCTCTCTGAGATACACACTCTCTCTCATAGACACACACACTCTCTCGCTCTATCAGCCTCTCTCACATTCACACACTCTCTCACACAGAACCTCTCACTCTCTCTCTCTCGGACACACACACACTCTCACTCTCTTTGACACACACTCTCTGTCTCTGAGATACACACTCTCTCTCGCTCTATGAGTCTCTCTCACAGACACACAATCTCTCTCCCGCACAGACACACACTTTCTCTGTCACAGACACACACTTTCTCTCTGTCACAGACACAATCTCTCTCTCCCTCACAGACACACAATCTGTCTCTCAGAGACACAAGCTCACTCTCACAGACATACATGCTGTCTCTCTCACAGACTCACATGCTCTCTCTCTCACAGACACAGTCTCTCTCACATAGACACACTCTATCTCACAGACACTCTCTCTCTCTCACAGACACATACTCTCTCTCTCTCTCACTAACACACACTCTCTCTCACAGACACACACTCTCTCTCAGACACCACTCTCTTTCTCTCACAGACACACACTCTCTCTCTCTCAAAGACACACTCTCTCTCTTTTTCTCTCCCAGACACACACTGTCTCAGCCTCTCACAGGCACACACGCTCTCTCTGACAGACGCACGCTCTCTTCCACAGACACATACACTCGCTCTCTCACAGACACACACACACTCTATCACAGACAAACACACTCTCACTGTCATTGACATGCACTCCTTCTGAGATACACACTCTCTCTCTCTCATAGACACACACACTCTCCCGCTCTATCAGACACTCTCACAGACACACACTCTCTCTCTCTCACACAGAACCTCTCACTCTCTCTCTCACAGACACACACACACTCACTCTCATTGACACATGCTCTGTCTCTGAGATACACACTCTCTTTCTCAGAGACACACACACTCGCTCTATCAGTCTCTCTCACAGACACACAATCTCTCTCTGCCTCACAGACACACACACTCTCTCTCACAGACACATTCTCTATCTCAGACACACACTCCCTCTCTCTCACAGACACACTCTCTCTCAGACACACACACTGTCTCTCACAGACACACACTCTCTCTCTCACAGACACACAAACTCTCTCACAGACACACACACACTCTATCACAGACACACACACACCCACTGTCATTGACACACTCTCTCTGAGATACACACTCTCTCTCTCTCAGACACACACACTCTCTCTCTCACAGACACTTTCTCTCACAGACACACACTCTCTCGCTCTCACAGACACACATAATCTCTCTCTCCCTCACAGAAACACATAATCTCTCTCTCCCTCACAGACACACACTCTCGCTCTCTCACAGACACATTTACTCTCTCTCTCTCACACACACACTCTCTCTCTCACAGACACACATTCTCTATCTCAGACACACACTCCCTTTCTCTCTCTCAGACAGACACACACACTCTCTCTCTCAGACACACACTCTGTCTCAGACACACACTCTCTCTCTCACAGACACACTCTCTCTCTCACAGACACACACTCTCTCTCACAGACAGACGCTCTCTCTCTCGCAGGCGCATGCTCTCTCCCACAGACACACACACTCTCTCTCTCACAGACACACACACACTCTATCACAGACACACACACACACTCTATCACAGACACACACACACACACTCACTCACTGTCATTGACCGTCACTCTCTCTGAGATACACTCTCTCTCTCCCTCTCAGAGACACACTCTCTCTCTCTCTGACACACACTCCCTTTCTCTCTCTCAGACAGACACACACACTCTCTCTCTCAGACACACACTCTCTCTCTCACAGACACACTCTCTCTCTCACAGACACACACTCTCTCTCTCTCAGACACACACTCGCTCTCTCTCTCTCTCGGACACACACACTCTCTGTCTCACAGACTCTCTCACTCACAGACACTCTCTCTCTCTCTCACAGACACACACTCTCTCGCTCTCACAGACACACACTCTCTCTCTCTCTCTCACAGACGCACAGACTCTCACAAACACACACACACTCTATCACAGACACACACACACTATCAGAGACACACATACTCTCACTGTCATTGACACGCAGTCACTCTGAGATACTCACTTTCTCTGATAGACACACTCTCTCTCACAGACACACAGACTCTCTCACAGACAAACACACACTCTATCACAGACACACACACTCTCACTGTCATTGACATGCACTCTCTGAGATACACTCTCTCTCTCATAGACACACACACTCTCTCGCTCTATCAGCCTCTCTCACATTCACACACTCTCTCACACAGAACCTCTCACTCTCTCTCTCTCTCAGACACACACACTCTCACTCTCATTGACACACACTCTCTCTCTCTGAGATACTCTCTCTCGCTCTATCAGTCCCTCTCACAGACACGCAATCTCTCTCTCCCTCACAGACACACACTTTCTATCTGTCACAGACACACATTTTCTCTCTGTCACAGACACAATCTCTCTCACAGACACACAATCTGTCTCTCAGAGACACAAGCTCACTCTCACAGACACACATGCTCTCTCTCAGACACACGTACTCTCACTGTCATTGACACTCGCTCTCTCTCTGAGATACACACTCTCTCTCTCATAGACACACACACTCTCGCTCTTCAGTCTCTCTCACAGACACAGAATCTCTTTCTCCCTCACAGACACACACCCTCGCTCTCTCACAGACGCACTTACTCTCTCTCTCTCAGACACACACACTCCCTCTCTCTTCACAGACACACACTGTTTCTCTCACAGACACACATTCTCTCTCTCACACAGACACACTATTTCACATACACTCTCTCTCTCACAGACACATACTCTCTCTCTCACTAACACACACTTTTTCTCTCACACAGACACACACTCTCTCTCTCAGACACCACTCTCTCTTTCTCTCACAGACACACACTCTCTCAGACAGACTCTCTCTCTCACAGACATACTCGTTCTCTCTCTTTTTCTCTCCCAGACACACACTGTCTCAGTTTCTCAGACACACACTGTCTCAGCCTCTCACAGACACACACGCTCTCTCTGACAGATGCACGCTCTCTTCCACAGACACATACACTCACTCTCTCACAGACACACACACACACTCTATCACAGACAAAAACTCTCACTGTCATTGACACGCACTCCTTCTGAGATACACACTCTCTCACAGACACACACTCTCTCTCTCTCACACAGAACGTCTTACTCTCTCTCTCACAGACACACACACTCTCACTCTCATTGACACACGCTCTCTCTGTGAGATACACACTCTCTTTCTCATAGACACACACACTCTCTCGCTCTATCAGTCTCTCTCACAGACACACAATCTCTCTCTGCCTCACAGACACACACTCGCTCTCTCACAGACACATTTACTCTCTCTCTCTCACACACACACTCTCTCTCTCACAGACACACATTCTCTATCTCAGACACACACTCTCACAGACAAACTCTCTCTCAGACAGACACACACTCTCTCTCTCTCAGACACACACACTGTCTCTCAGAGACACACACTCTCTCTTTCTCACAGATGCACGTTCTCTCCAACAGACACACACACTCTCTCTCTCACAGACACACAAACTCTCTCACAGACACACACACACTGTATCACAGACACACACACACTCACTGTCATTGACACGCACTCTCTCTGAGATACACACTCTCTCTCAGAAACACTCTCTCTCTGTCAGACACACACACTCTCTCTCTCTCACAGACACTCTCTCACAGACACACACTCTCTCACTCTCACAGACACACATAATTTCTCTCTCCCTCACAGACACACTCTCTCTCTCACACAGACACACACTCTCGCTCTCTCACAGACACATTTACTCTCTCTCTCTCACACACACACTCTCTCTCTCACAGACACACATTCTCTATCTCAGAGACACACTCCCTTTCTCTCTCTCAGACAGACACACACACTCTCTCTCTCAGACACACACTCTCTCTCTCACAGACTCTCTCTCTCTCTCTCACACACACACTCTCTCTCTCACAGACAGACGCTCTCTCTCTCGCAGACGCACGCTCTCTCCCACAGACACACACACTCTCTCTCTCACAGACACACAAACTCTCTCACAGACACACACACACTCTATCATAGACACACACACACACACACACTCACTGTCATTGACATGCACTCTCTCTGAGATACACACTCTCTCTCTCTCTCTCCCTCTCAGACACACACTCTCTCTCTCTCTGACACACACACTCTCTGTCTCACAGACTCTCTCTCTCAGAGACACTCTCTCTCTCACAGACACACACTCTCTCGCTCTCACAGACACACACTCTGTCTCTCACAGACGCACACTCTCACAAACACACACACACACTATCACAGACACACACACACTCTATCACAGACACACACACTCTCACTGTCATTGACACGCAGTCACTCTGAGATACTCACTTTCTCTGATAGACACACTGACTCTCACAGACACACACACACTCTATCACAGACACACACACTCTCACTGTCATTGACACACACTCTCTCTGAGATACACACTCTCTCTCATAGACACACACACTCTCTCGCTCTATCAGCCTCTCTCACATTCACACACTCTCTCACACAGAACCTCTCACTCTCTCTCTCTCGGACACACACACACTCTCACTCTCATTGACACACACTCTCTGTCTCTGAGATACACACTCTCTCTCACTCTATGAGTCTCTCTCACAGACACACAATCTCTCTCTCTGTCACAGACACACACTTTCTCTCTGTCACAGACACAATCTCTCTCTCTCTCACAGACACACAATCTGTCTCTCAGAGACACAAGCTCACTCTGACAGACATACATGCTCTCTCTCTCACAGACTCACATGCTCTCTCTCTCACAGACACACACTCTCTCTCAGACACCACTCTCTTTCTCTCACAGACACACACTCTCTCAGACACACTCTCTCTCTCAAAGACACACTCTCTCTCTTTTTCTCTCCCAGACACACACTGTCTCAGCCTCTCACAGGCACACACGCTCTCTCTGACAGACGCACGCTCTCTTCCACAGACACATACACTCGCTCTCTCACAGACACACACACACTCTATCACAGACAAACACACTCTCACTGTCATTGACATGCACTCCTTCTGAGATACACACTCTCTCTTTCATAGACACACACACTCTCCCGCTCTATCAGACTCTCTCACAGACACACACTCTCTCTCTCTCACACAGAACCTCTCACTCTCTCTCTCACAGACACACACACACTCACTCTCATTGACACACGCTCTGTCTCTGAGATACACACTCTCTTTCTCAGAGACACACACACTCGCTCTATCAGTCTCTCTCACAGACACACAATCTCTCTCTGCCTCACAGACACACACACTCTCTCTCTCACAGACACACATTCTCTATCTCAGACACACACTCCCTCTATCTCACAGACACACTCTCTCTCAGACACACACTCTCTCTCAGACACACACACTGTCTCTCACAGACACACACTCGCTCTCTCTCACAGACACACAAACTCTCTCACAGACACATACACACTCTATCACAGACACACACACACCCACTGTCATTGACTCGCACTCTCTCTGAGATACACACTCTCTCTCTCTCAGAAACACACTCTCTCTCTCTCAGACACACACTCTCTCTCTCTCACAGACACTCTCTCTCTCACAGACACACACTCTCTCACTCTCACAGACACACATGATCTCTCTCTCCTTCACAGAAACACATAATCTCTCTCTCCCTCACAGACACACACTCTCGCTGTCTCACAGACACATTTACTCTCTCTCTCTCACACACACACTCTCTCTCTCACAGACACACATTCTCTATCTTAGACACACACTCCCTTTCTCTCTCTCAGACAGACACACACACTCTCCCTCTCTCAGACACACACTCTCTCTGTCTCAGACACACACTCTCTCTCTCACAGACACACTCTCTCTCTCACACACACTCTCTCTCTCTCACAGACAGACGCTCTCTCTCTCGCAGACGCACGCTCTCTCCCACAGACACACACACTCTCTCTCTCACAGACACACAAACTCTCTCACAGACACACACACACTCTATCACAGACACACACGCACACTCTATCACAGACACACAAACACACTCACTGTCATTGACCGTCACTCTCTCTGAGATACACTCTCTCTCTCCCTCTCAGACACACACTCTCTCTCTCTCTCTTTCTCTCTCGGACACACACACTCTCTGTCTCACAGACTCTCTCACTCACAGACACTCTCTCTCTCTCAAAGACACACACTCTCTCGCTCTCACAGACACACACTCTCTCTCTCTCTCACAGACACACAGACTCTCACAAACGCACACACACTCTATCACAGACACACACACACTATCAGAGACACACATACTCTCACTGTCATTGACACGCAGTCACTCTGAGATACTCACTTTCTCTGATAGACACACTCTCTCTCACAGACACACAGAGTCTCTCACAGACACACACACACTCTATCACAGACACACGCACTCTCACAGTCATTGACATGTACTCTCTCTGAGATACACACTCTCTCTCTCATAGACACACACACTCTCTCACTCTATCAGCCTCTCTCACATTCACACACTCTCTCACACAGAACCTCTCACTCTCTCTCTCTCAGACACACACACACTCTCACTCTCATTGACACACACTCTCTCTCTCTGAGATACTCTCTCTCGCTCTATCAGTCTCTCACAGACACGCAATCTCTCTCTCCCTCACAGACACACACTTTCTATCTGTCACAGACACACATTTTCTCTCTGTCACAGGCACAATCTATCTCACAGACGCACAATCTGTCTCTCAGAGACACAAGCTCACTCTCACAGACACACATGCTCTCTCTCTCACAGACTCACATGCTCTCTCTCTCACAGACACACAGTCTCTCTCTCACACAGACACACTCTATCTCACAGACACTCTCTCTCACAGACACATTCTCTCTCTCTCACAGACACACACTCACTCTCTCAGACTCTCTCAGTCTCTCTCACAGACACACAATCTGTCTCTCAGAGACACAAGTTCACTCTCACAGACACACATGCTCTCTCTCTCAGACACACACACACTCTCACTCTCATTGACACTCGCTCTCTCTCTGAGATACACTCTTTCTCAGAGACACACACACTCGCTCTATCAGTCTCTCTCACAGACACACAATCTCTCTCTGCCTCACAGACACACACACTCTCTCTCTCACAGACACACACTCTCTCTCTCTCACAGACACACGCTCTCTCTCTCGCACACGCATGCTCTCTCCCACAGACACACACACTCTCTCACAGACACACACACACTCTATCACAGACACACACACACACTCACTGTCATTGACACGCACTCTCTCTGAGATACACTCTCTCTCTCCCTCTCAGACACACACTCTCACTCTCTCAGACACACACTCTCTCTCTCTCTCTCTCTCTCGGACATACACACTCTCTGTCTCACAGACTCTCTCTCTCACAGACACTCTCTCTCTCTCTCACAGACACACTCTCTCTCTCTCTCACAGACACTCTCTCTCTCTCTCACAGACACACACTCTCTCGCTCTCACAGACACACACTCTCTCTCTCTCTCACAGACGCACAGACTCTCACAAACACACACACACTCTATCACAGACACACACACACTATCAGAGACACACATACTCTCACTGTCATTGACACGCAGTCACTCTGAGATACTCACTTTCTCTGATAGACACACTCTCTCTCACAGACACACAGACTCTCTCACAGACACACACACACTCTATCACAGACACACACACTCTCACTGTCATTGACATGCACTCTCTCTGAGATACACACTCTCTCTCTCTCAGAAACACACTCTCTCTCTCTCTCTCAGACACACACACTCTCTGTCTCACAGACACACACTCTCTCTCTCTCACAGACACACAAACTCTCTCACAGACACACACACACTCTATCACAGACACACACACACCCACTGTCATTGACACACACTCTCTCTGAGATACACACTCTCTCTCTCTCAGACACACACACTCTCTGTCTCACAGACACTCACTCTCTCTCACAGACACTCTCTCTCTCACAGACACACACTCTCTCACTCTCACAGACACACATAATCTCTCTCTCCCTCACAGAAACACATAATCTCTCTCTCCCTCACAGACACACACTCTCGCTCTCTCACAGACGCATTTACTCTCTCTCTCTCTCTCACACACACACTCTCTCTCTCACAGACACACATTCTCTATCTCAGACCCACACTCCCTTTCTCTCTCTCAGACAGACACACACACTCTCTCTTTCTCTCAGACACACACTCTCTCTGTCTCAGACACACACTCTCTCTCTCACAGACTCTCTCTCTCTCTCACAGACACACGCTCTCTCTCTCTCGCAGACGCACGCTCTCTCCCACAGACACACACACTCTATCTCTCACAGACACACAAACTCTCTCACAGACACACACACACACTCTATCACAGACACACACATACACTCACTGCATTGACATGCACTCTTTCTGAGATACACTCTCTCTCTCCCTCTCAGACACACACTCTCTCTCTCTCAGACACACACACTCTCTCTCTCTCTCTCTCTCTCGGACACACACACTCTGTCTCACAGACTCTCTCTCTCACAGACACTCTCTCTCACAGACACACACTCTCTCACTCTCACAGACACACACTTTCTCTCTCTCTCACAGACGCACAGACTCTCACAAACACACACACACTCTATCACAGACACACACACTCTATCACAGACACACACACTCTCACTGTCATTGACATGCACTCTCTCTGAGATACACACTGTCTCTCTCATAGACATACACACTCTCGCTCTGTCAGCCTCTCTCACATTCACACACTCTCTCACACAGAACCTCTCACTCTCTCTCTCTCTCTCTCAGACACACACACTCTCACTCTCATTGACACAAACTCTCTCTCTCTCTGAGATGCTCTCTCTCGCTCCATGAGTCTCTCTCACAGACACGCAATCTCTCTCTCCCTCACAGACACACACTTTCTATCTGTCACAGACACACATTTTCTCTCTGTCACAGACACAAGCTCACTCTCACAGACACACATGCTCTCTCTCTCACAGACTCACATGCTCTCTCTCTCACAGACACACAGTCTCTCTCTCACATGGACACACTCTATCTCACAGACACTCTCTCTCACAGACACATTCTCTCTCACAGACACACACTCACTCTCTCAGACAGACTCTCAGTCTCTCTCACAGACACACAATCTGTCTCTCAGAGACACAAGTTCACTCTCACAGACACACATGCTCTCTCTCTCAGACACACACTCTCACTCTCATTGACACTCGCTCTCTCTCTCTGAGATACACACTCTCTCTCTCATAGACACACACACTCTCGCTCTTCAGTCTCTCTCACAGACACAGAATCTCTTTCTCCCTCACAGACACACACACTCCCTCTCTCTTCACAGACACACACTGTTTCTCTCACAGACACACATTCTCTCTCTCACACAGACACACTCTATTTCACATACACACTCTCTCTCACAGACACATACTCTCTCTCTCACTGACACACACTCTTTCTCTCACACAGACACATACTCTCTCTCAGACACCACTCTCTCTTTCTCTCACAGACACACACTCTCTCAGACAGACTCTCTCTCTCACAGACATACTCGTTCTCTCTCTTTTTCTCTCCCAGACACACACTGTCTCAGTTTCTCAGACACACACTGTCTCAGCCTCTCACAGACACACACGCTCTCTCTGACAGATGCACGCTCTCTTCCACAGACACATACACTCACTCTCTCACAGACACACACACACACTCTATCACAGACAAACACTCTCACTGTCATTCACATGCACTCCTTCTGAGATACACACTCTCTCTCACAGACACACACTCTCTCTCTCACACAGAACGTCTTACTCTCTCTCTCACAGACACACACACACTCTCACTCTCATTGACACACACTCTCTCTGTGAGATACACACTCTCTTTCTCATAGACACACACACTCTCTCGCTCTATCAGTCTCTCTCACAGACACACAATCTCTCTCTGCCTCACAGACACACACTTGCTCTCTCACAGACACATTTACTCTCTCTCACACACACACTCTCTCTCTCACAGACACACATTCTCTATCTCAGACACACACTGTCACAGACACACTCTCTCTCAGACAGACACACACTCTCTCTCTCTCAGACACACACACTCTCTCTCTCTCAGACACACACACTGTCTCTCACAGACACACACTCTCTCTTTCTCACAGACACACACTCTCTCTTTCACAGACGCATGTTCTTTCCCACAGACACACACACTCTCTCTCTCTCACAGACACACAAACCCTCTCACAGACACACACACACTGTATCACAGACACACACACACTCACTGTCATTGACACGCACTCTCTCTGAGATACACACTCTCTCTCTCTGTCAGACACACACACTCTCTCTCTCTCACAGACACTCTCTCTCTCACAGACACTCTCTCTCTCACAGACACACACTCTCTCACTCTCACAGACACACATAATTTCTCTCTCTCTCTCAGACACCACTCTCTCTTTCTCTCACAGACACACAGTCTCTCAGACAGACTCTCTCTCTCACAGACATACTCGTTCTCTCTCTTTTTCTCTCCCAGACACACACTGTCTCAGTTTCTCAGACACACACTGTCTCAGCCTCTCACAGACACACACGCTCTCTCTGACAGATGCACGCTCTCTTCCACAGACACATACACTCACTCTCTCACAGACACACACACACACTCTATCACAGACAAACACTCTCACTGTCATTCACATGCACTCCTTCTGAGATACACACTCTCTCTCACAGACACACACTCTCTCTCTCACACAGAACGTCTTACTCTCTCTCTCACAGACACACACACACTCTCACTCTCATTGACACACACTCTCTCTGTGAGATACACACTCTCTTTCTCATAGACACACACACTCTCTCACTCTATCAGTCTCTCTCACAGACACACAATCTCTCTCTGCCTCACAGACACACACTTGCTCTCTCACAGACACATTTACTCTCTCTCACACACACACTCTCTCTCTCACAGACACATTCTCTATCTCAGACACACACTCTCACAGACACACTCTCTCTCAGACAGACACACACTCTCTCTCTCTCAGACACACACACTCTCTCTCTCTCAGACACACACACTGTCTCTCACAGACACACACTCTCTCTTTCTCACAGACACACACTCTCTCTCTTTCACAGACGCACATTCTTTCCCACAGACACACACACTCTCTCTCTCTCACAGACACACAAACTCTCTCACAGACACACACACACTGTATCACAGACACACACACACTCACTGTCATTGACACGCACTCTCTCTGAGATACACACTCTCTCTCTCTGTCAGACACACACACTCTCTCTCTCTCACAGACACTCTCTCTCTCTCACAGACACTCTCTCTCTCAGACAGACACACACTCTCTCTCTCTCAGACACACACACTCTCTCTCTCTCAGACACACACACTGTCTCTCACAGACACACACTCTCTCTTTCTCACAGACACACACTCTCTCTCTTTCACAGACGCACATTCTTTCCCACAGACACACACACTCTCTCTCTCTCACAGACACACAAACTCTCTCACAGACACACACACACTGTATCACAGACACACACACACTCACTGTCATTGACACGCACTCTCTCTGAGATACACACTCTCTCTCTCTGTCAGACACACACACTCTCTCTCTCTCACAGACACTCTCTCTCTCTCACAGACACTCTCTCTCTCACAGACACACACTCTCTCACTCTCACAGACACACATAATTTCTCTCTCACAGACACACACTCTCACTCTCTCACAGACACATTTACTCTCTCTCTCTCACACACACACTCTCTCTCTCACAGACACACATTCTCTATCTCAGAGATACACTCCCTTTCTCTCTCTCAGACAGACACACACACTCTCTCTCTCAGACACACACTCTCTCTGTCTCAGACACGCACTCTCTCTCTCACAGACACACTCTTTCTCTCTCACAGACAGACGCTCTCTCTCGCAGACGCACGCTCTCTCCCACAGACACACACACTCTCTCTCTCAGAGACACACAAACTCTCACAGAAACACACACACTCTATCACAGACACACACACACACACTCACTGTCATTGACACGCACTCTCTCTGAGATACACACTCTCTCTCTCTCCCTCTCAGACACACACTCTCTCTCTTTCTCAGACACACACACTCTGTCTCACAGACTCTCTCTCAGAGACACTCTCTCTCTCACAGACACACACACTCTCGCTCTCCCAGACACACACTCTGTCTCTCACAGACGCACACTCTCACAAACACACACACACTATCACAGACACACACACACTCTATCACAGAGACGCACACTCTCACTGTCATTGACACGCAGTCACTCTGAGATACTCACTTTCTCTGATAGACACACTCTCTCACAGACACACACACACTCTATCACAGACACACACACTCTCACTGTCATTGACACGCACTCTCTCTGAGATACACACTCTCTCTCTCATAGACACACACACTCTCTCGCTCTATCAGCCTCTCTCACATTCACACACTCTCTCACACAGAACTTCTCACTCTCTCTCTCTCGGACACACACACTCTCACTCTCATTGACACACACTCTCTGTCTCTGAGATACACACTCTCTCTCGCTCTATGAGTCTCTCTCACAGACACACAATCTTTCTCTCTCCCTCAGAGACACACACTTTCTCTGTCACAGACACACACTTTCTCTCTGTCACAGACAGAATCTCTCTCTCTCACAGACACACAATCTGTCTCTCAGAGACAGAAGCTATCTCTCACAGACACACACACTCTCAATGTCCTTGACACGCACTCTCTGAGATACACACTCTGTCTCTCATAGACACACTCACTCTCTCGCTCTATTAGTCTCTCACAGACAAACACTCGCTCTCTCACAGACACACACACACTCACTCTCATTGACACACGCTCTGTCTCTGAGATACACACTCTCTTTCTCAGAGACACACACACTCGCTCTATCAGTCTCTCTCACAGACACACAATCTCTCTCTGCCTCACAGACACACACACTCTCTCTCTCTCTCTCTCTCTCTCGGACATACACACTCTCTGTCTCACAGACTCTCTCTCTCACAGACACTCTCTCTTTCTCTCTCACAGACACTCTCTCTCTCTCTCTCTCTCACAGACACACACTCTCTCGCTCTCACAGACACACACTCTCTCTCTCTCACAGACGCACAGACTCTCACAAAAACACACACACTCTATCACAGACACACACACACTATCAGAGACACACATACTCTCACTGTCATTGACACGCAGTCACTCTGAGATACTCACTTTCTCTGATAGACACATTCTCTCTCACAGACACACAGACTCTCTCACAGACACACACACACTCTATCACAGACACACACACTCTCACTGTCATTGACATGCAGTCTCTCTGAGATACACACTCTCTCTCTCTCAGAAACACACTCTCTCTCTCTCTCTCTCAGACACACACACTCTCTGTCTCACAGACACTCTCTCTCTCTCTCACAGACACTCTCTCTCACAGACACACACTCTCTCACTCTCACAGACACACATAATCTCTCTCTCCCTCACAGAAACACATAATCTCTCTCTCCCTCACAGACACACACTCTCGCTCTCTCACAGACGCATTTACTCTCTCTCTCTCTCACACACACACTCTCTCTCTCACAGACACACATTCTCTATCTCAGACCCACACTCCCTTTCTCTGTCTCAGACAGACACACACACTCTCTCTCTCTCAGACACACACTCTCTCTGTCTCAGACACACACTCTCTCTCTCACAGATACACTCTCTCTCTCTCTCTCACAGACACACGCTCTCTCTCTCGCAGACGCACGCTCTCTCCCACAGACACACACACTCTCTCTCACAGACACACAAACTCTCTCACAGACACACACACACACTCTATCACAGACACACACACACACTCACTGTCATTGACACGCACTCTCTCTGAGATACACTCTCTCTCTCCCTCTCAGACACACACTCTCTCTCTCGCAGACACACACTCTCTCTCTCTCTCTCTCTCTCTCTCTCGGACACACACACTCTCTGTCTCACAGACTCTCTCTCACAGACACTCTCTCTCTCTCACAGACACACACTCTCTCTGTCTCTCACAGACGCACAGACTCTCACAAACACACACACTCTATCACAGACACACACACTCTATCACAGACACACACACTCTCACTGTCATTGACATGCACTCTCTCTGAGATACACACTGTCTCTCTCATAGACACACACACTCTCGCTCTATCAGCCTCTCTCACATTCACACACTCTCTCACACAGAACCTCTCACTCTCTCTCTCTCTCTCTCTCAGACACACACACTCTCACTCTCATTGACACACACTCTCTCTCTCTCTCTGAGATACTCTCTCTCGCTCTATGAGTCTCTCTCACAGACACGCAATCTCTCTCTCCCTCACAGACACACACTTTCTATCTGTCACAGACACACATTTTCTCTCTGTCACAGACACAAGCTCACTCTCACAGACACACATGCTCTCTCTCTCACAGACTCACATGCTCTCTCTCTCACAGACACACAGTCTCTCTCTCACACGGACACACTCTATCTCACAGACACTCTCTCTCACAGACACATTCTCTCTCACAGACACACACTCACTCTCTCAGACAGACTCTCAGTCTCTCTCACAGACACACAATCTGTCTCTCAGAGACACAAGTTCACTCTCACAGACACACATGCTCTCTCTCTCAGACACACACACACTCTCACTCTCATTGACACTCGCTCTCTCTCTCTGAGATACACACTCTCTCTCTCATAGACACACACACTCTCGCTCTTCAGTCTCTCTCACAGACACAGAATCTCTTTCTCCCTCACAGACACACACACTCCCTCTCTCTTCACAGACACACACTGTTTCTCTCACAGACACACATTCTCTCTCTCACACAGACACACTCTATTTCACATACACTCTCTCTCTCTCACAGACACATACTCTCTCTCTCACTGACACACACTCTTTCTCTCACACAGACACGCACTCTCTCTCTCAGACACCACTCTCTCTTTCTCTCACAGACACACACTCTCTCAGACAGACTCTCTCTCTCACAGACATACTCGTTCTCTCTCTTTTTCTCTCCCAGACACACACTGTCTCAGTTTCTCAGACACACACTGTCTCAGCCTCTCACAGACACACACGTTCTCTCTGACAGATGCACGCTCTCTTCCACAGACACATACACTCACTCTCTCACAGACACACACACACACTCTATCACAGACAAACACTCTCACTGTCATTCACATGCACTCCTTCTGAGATACACACTCTCTCTCACAGACACACACTCTCTCTCTCTCACACAGAACGTCTTACTCTCTCTCTCACAGACACACACACACTCTCACTCTCATTGACACACGCTCTCTCTGTGAGATACACACTCTCTTTCTCATAGACACACACACTCTCTCGCTCTATCAGTCTCTCTCACAGACACACAATCTCTCTCTGCCTCACAGACACACACTTGCTCTCTCACAGACGCATTTACTCTCTCTCACACACACACTCTCTCTCTCACAGACACACATTCTCTATCTCAGACACACACTCTCTCACAGACACACTCTCTCTCAGACAGACACACACTCTCTCTCTCTCAGACACACACACTCTCTCTCTCTCTCAGACACACACATTGTCTCTCACAGACACACACTCTCTCTTTCTCACAGACACACTCTCTCTTTCACAGACGCACGTTCTCTCCCACAGACACACACACTCTCTCTCTCTCACAGGCACACACACTGTATCACAGACACACACACACTCACTGTCATTGACAGGCACTCTCTCTGAGATACACACTCTCTCTCTCTCAGAAACACACTCTCTCTCTCTGTCAGACACACACACTCTCTCTCTCTCACAGACACTCTCTCTCTCTCTCACAGACACTCTCTCTCTCACAGACACACACTCTCTCACTCTCACAGACACACATAATTTCTCTCTCCCTCACAGACACACTCTCTCTCTCTCACAGACACACACTCTCGCTCTCTCACAGACACATTTACTCTCTCTCTCTCTCACACACACACTCTCTCTCTCACAGACACACATTCTGTATCTCAGAGATACACTCCCTTTCTCTCTCTCAGACAGACACACACACTCTCTCTCTCAGACACACACTCTCTCTCACAGACACACTCTCTCTCTCTCTCTCACAGACACACACTCTCTCTCTCTCTCACAGACAGACGCTCTCTCTCTCGCAGACGCACGCTCTCTCCCACAGACACACACACTCTCTCTCTCAGAGACACACAAACTCTCACAGAAACACACACACTCTATCACAGACACACACACACACACTCACTGTCATTGACACGCACTCTCTCTGAGATGCACACTCTCTCTCTCTCCCTCTCAGACACACACTCTCTCTCTTTCTCAGACACACACACTCTGTCTCACAGACTCTCTCTCAGAGACACTCTCTCTCTCACAGACACACACACTCTCGCTCTCACAGACACACACTGTCTCTCACAGACGCACACTCTCACAAACACACACACACTATCACAGACACACACACTATCACAGAGACGCACACTCTCACTGTCATTGACACGCAGTCACTCTGAGATACTCACTTTCTCTGATAGACACACTCTCTCACAGACACACAGACTCTCACAGACACACACACACTCTATCACAGACACACACACTCTCACTGTCATTGACACGCACTCTCTCTGAGATACACACTCTCTCTCTCATAGACACACACACTCTCTCGCTCTATCAGCCTCTCTCACATTCACACACTCTCTCACACAGAACTTCTCACTCTCTCTCTCTCAGACACACACACTCTCACTCTCATTGACACACACTCTCTGTCTCTGAGATACACACTCTCTCTCGCTCTATGAGTCTCTCTCACAGACACACAATCTTTCTCTCTCCCTCACAGACACACACTTTCTCTGTCACAGACACACACTTTCTCTCTGTCACAGACAGAATCTCTCTCTCACAGACACACAATCTGTCTCTCAGAGACAGAAGCTATCTCTCACAGACACACACACTCTCAATGTCCTTGACACGCACTCTCTGAGATACACACTGTCTCTCATAGACACACTCACTCTCTCGCTCTATTAGTCTCTCACAGACAAACACTCGCTCTCTCACAGACACACACACACTCACTCTCATTGACACACGCTCTGTCTCTGAGATACACACTCTCTTTCTCAGAGACACACACACTCGCTCTATCAGTCTCTCTCACAGACACACAATCTCTCTCTGCCTCACAGACACACACACTCTCTCTCTCACAGAACCTCTCACTCTCTCTCTCTCCCTCTCTCTCAGACACACACACACTCTCAATCTCATTGACACACGCTGTCTCTGAGATACACACTCTCTGTCATAGACACACACACTCTCTCACTCTCATTGACATACGCTGTCTCTGAGATACACACTCTCTCTCTCATAGACACACACACTCTCTTGCTGTTCAGTCTCGCTCGCACACACACAATCTCTTTCTCCCTCACAGACACACAATCTTGCTCTCTCACAGACACACTTACTCTCTCTCTCTCAGACACACACACTCTCTCTCTCTCAGACACACATACTCTCTCTCTCACAGACACAATCTCTCTCCCTCACAGACACAGTCTCTCTCACAGATGCACACACTCTCTCAGACATCACTCTCTCTCTCTCTCTCTCACAGACACACACTCTCTCACACACACGCTCTCTCTCTCTCACACAGACGCACACACTCTCTCTCTCTCACAGACACACACACTCTCTCACACACAGTCTTTCTCACAGACACACTCTCTCTCTCTGTCAGACACACACTCTCTCTCTACGTCAAAGGCACAATCTCTCTCTCCCTCACAGACGCACACACTCTCTCTCACAGACGCACACTCTCTCTCTCACAGACACACACTCTCTCTCTCAGACGCCACTCTCTCTCTCTCTCTCTCAGGCACACACTCTCTCAGATACACACTCTCTCTCTCTTTTTCTCTCACAGACACACACCCTCTCAGCCTCTCACAGCCTCTCAGACACACACGCTCTCCCTCTGACAGATGCACGCTCTCTCCCACAGACACACACACACTCTCTCTCAAGGACACACACACACTCTATCACAGACACACACACTCTCACTGTCATTGACACGCACTCCTTCTGAGATACACACTCTCTCTCTCATAGACACACACACTCTCGCTCTATCAGACTCTCTCACAGACACACAATCTCTCCCTCCCTCACAGACACACAGTTTCTCTCACAGACACACACTAACTCTCTCACCCAGACTCTCTCACTCTCTCTCACAGACATACACTTTCGCTCTGTCACAGACACAATCTCTCTCTCTCTCAGACACGCAATCTGACTCTCAGAGACACAAACTCACTCTCGCAGACACACTCTCTCTCTGTCTCTCTCACAGACACAGACTCTCTCTCACAGACTCACATGCTCTCTCTCTCAGACTCACATGCTCTCTCTCTCAGACACACATGCTCTCTCTCTCAGCCACACACACAATCTCACTCTCATTGACACACGCTCTCTCTGAGATACACACTCTCTCTCTCAGAGACACACACACTCTCTTGCTCTTCAGTCTCTCTCACAGACACAGAATCTCTTTCTCCCTCACAGACACACACCCTCGCTCTCTCACAGACACACTTACTCTCTCTCTCAGACACACACCCTCTCTCTCTCTCAGACACCCACACACTCTCTCTCACAGACACACACTGTCTCTCTCAGACACACACTCTCTCTCTCAGACACACTCTCTCTCTGTCTCTCACAGACACACTCTCTCTCTCAGACATACACACTCTCTCTCACACACAGACACACACTCTCTCTCACAGACACACACTCTCTCTCTCCCTCTCAGACACAATCTCTCTCTCCCTCACAGACAGTCTCTCTCACAGACGCACACTCTCACAGACTCTCTCTCTCACAGACACACACTCTCTCAGCCTCTCACAGACACACACGCTCTCTCTCTGACAGATGCATGCTCTATCCCACAGACACACACACACTCTCTCTCACAGACACACAGTCTCTCAGTCTCGCTCAGACACAGACTCTCTTAGCCTCTAACCGACAAACACACACTCTCTCTCTCTCCCTCTCACAGACACACACACTCTCTCTGTCCTTGACACGCACTCTCTCTGAGATACACTGTCTCTCATAGACACACTCACTCTCTCGCTCTATTAGTCTCTCTCACATAAACACTCTCTCTCTCACAGACACACACACACACTCTCATTGACACATGCTCTCTCTCTGAGATACACACTCTGTCATAGACACACACTCTCTCACTCTATCAGTCTGTCTCACAGACAAACAATCTCTCTCTCCCTCACAGACACACAGTTTCTCTCACAGACACACACTCACTCTCTAACACAGACTCACTCTCTCTCTCTCTCACAGACACACACTTTTGCTCTGTCACAGACACATACCCTCTCTCTCTCAGACACACACACACTCTCACTCTCATTGACACACACTCTCTCTCTGAGATACATACTCTCTCTCTCATAGGCACACACACTTGCTCGCTCTCTCACTGACACAATCTCGCTCTCTCACAGACACACTTTCTCTCTCACACACACACACTCTCTCTCTCTCACACATGCTCTCTCTCTCACAGACACACATTCTCTCTCTCAGACACACACTCTCTCTTACAGACACACTCTCTCTCACACAGACACACACTCTCTCTCACAGACACACACTGTCTCTCTGACAGACACACATGCTCTCTCTCTCACAGACTCACGCTGTCTCCCACAGACACACATGCACTCTCTCTCTCACAGACACACATACTCTTATCACAGACACGCACACTCTCACTGTCATTGACACGCACTCTCTGAGATACACACTCTCTCCCTCATAGCCACACACACTCTCTCTCGCTCTATCAGACTCTCTCAGACACACACTCGCTTTCTCACACAGAACCTCTCACTCTCCCTCTCACAGACACACACACACTCTCACTCTCATTGACACACGCTGTCTCTCTGAGATACACACTCTCTTTCTCATAGACACACACTCTCGCTCTATCAGTCTCTCTCACAGACACACAATCTCTCTCTCCCTCACAGACACATACTCTCGCTTTCTCACAGACACATTTAGTCTATCTCTCTCTCTCACACACACACTCTCCCACAGACACACATTCTCTATTTCAGACACACACTCCCTCTCTCTCTCTCAGAGACACACTCTCTCTCAGACTGACACACACTCTCTCTCTCTCAGACACACACACACTCTCTCTGTCTCAGACACACACACTCTCTCTCACACAGACACTCTCTCTCTCTCTCTCTCACACAGACACACTCTCTCTCTCTCACAGACACACACGCTCTCTCTCTCACAGGCGCACGCTGTCTCCCACAGACACACACACACTCTCAAAGACACACTCTATCACAGACACACACTCTCTCTCTGTCTCAGACACACACACTCTCTCTCTCACAGACACTCTCTATCTCTCTCACAGACACTCTCTCTCTCACAGACACTCTCTCTCACACACACACTCTCTCTCTCACAGACACACATTCTCTATCTCAGACACACACTCCCTCTCTCTCTCTCACAGACACCCTCTCAGACAGACACACACTCTCTCTCTGACACACACACTCTCTCTCTGTCTCAGACACACACACACTCTCTCTCACAGACACACTCTCTCTCTCTCTCACAGACACACAAACTCTCTCACAGACACACACACACTATCACAGACACACACACTCACTGTCATTGACACGCACTCTCTGAGATACACACTCTCTCTCTCTCTCTCTCTCTCTCAGACACACGCTCTCTCCCTCTCAGACACACACACTCTCTCTCACAGACTCTCCCTCACAGAGTCTCTCTCTCTCACAGACACACACTTTCTCGTTCACACAGACACACACTCTCTCTCTCACAGACGCACACACACTCTATCACAGACACACACACTCTCACTGTCATTGACACGCAGTCACTCTGAGATACACACTTTCTCTGATAGACACACTCTCTCACAGACACACAGAGTCTCTCACAGACACACACACTCTCACTGTCATTGACACGCAGTCACTCTGAGATACACACTTTCTCTGATAGACACACTCTCTCTCATAGGCACACACACACTCTCGCTCTATCAACCTCTCTCACATACACACACTCTCTCACACAGAATCTCTCACTCTCTCTCTCTCAGACACACACACACTCTCACTCTCATTGACACACGCTCTCTCTCTGAGATACACACACTCTCTCGCTCTATCAGTCTCTCTCTCAGACACACAATCTCTCTCTCCCTCACAGACACACACTTTCTCTCTGTCACAGACACAATCTCTCTCTCTCACAGACACACAATCTGTCTCTCAGAGACACAAGCTCACTCTCACAGACACATGCTCTCTCTCTCACAGATTCACATGCCCTCTCTCTCATAGACTCACATGCTCTCTCTCTCACAGACACACACGCTCTCTCTCACAGACACACACGCTCTCTCTCTCAGACACACACACACTCTCACTCTCATTGACACATGCTCTCTCTGAGATAAACATTCTGTCTGTCATAGACACACACGCTCTCTCGCTCTTTAGTCTCTCTCACAGTCACAGAATCTCTTTCTCCCTCACAGACACACAATCTTGCTATCTCACAGACACACTTACTCTCTCTCTCAGACACACACTCTCTGTCTCTCTCAGACACACACACTCTCTCTCTCAGACACACACACTCTCTCGACACACTCTCTCTCTCTCTCACAGACACACACTCTCTCACGCAGACACACACTCTCTCTCTCACAGACACACACTTGCTCTCACACAGACACACACTCTCTCTCACAGACACATACTCTCTCTCAGACACACTGTCTCTCCCTCTCACAGACACACACTCTGTCACACAGACACACACTCTCTCTCTCACAGACACACACTCTCTCACACAGACACTATCTCTTTCACAGACACATACTCTCTCTCAGACACACTCTCTCTCCCTCTCACAGACACACACTCTCTCAGCCTCTCAGACACACACTCTCTTAGCCTCTAACAGACAAACACACTCTCTCTCTCTCTCTCTCTCAGACACACACACTCTCACTGTCATTGACACGCACTCTCTGAGATACACACTCTGTCTCTCATAGACACACACACTCTCTCGCTATATTAGTCTCTCTCACAGACACACACACTCTATCACAGACACACACACTCTCACTGTCATTGACATGCAGTCACTCTGAGATACACACTCTCTCTCTCTCAGACACACACTCTCTCTCTCTCTCTCTCAGACACACACACTCTCTCTCACAGACACTCTCTCTCTCACAGACACACACTCTCTCGCTCTCACAGACACACACACTCTCTCTCTCACAGATGCACAGACTCTCTCACAGACACACACACACTCTATCATAGACACACACACTCTCACTGTCATTGACACGCAGTCACTCTGAGATACACACTTCCTCTGATAGACACACTCTCTCTCACAGACACACAGACTCTTCTCACAGACACACACACACTCTATCACAGACACACACACTCTCACTGTCATTGACACGCACTCTCTCTGGGATACACACTCTCTATCTCATAGACACACACACTCTCTCACTCTATCAGCATCTCTCACATACACACACTCTCTCTCTCACACAGAACCTCTCACTCTCTCTCTCTCAGACACACACACACTCTCACTCTCATTCACACACGCTCTCTGTCTGAGATACACACTCTCTTCGCTCTATCAGTCTCTCTCACAGACACACAATCTCTTTCTCCCTCACAGACACACACTTTCTCTCTGTCACAGACACAATCTCTCTCTCTCACAGACACACAATCTGTCTCTCAGAGACACAAGCTCACTCTCACAGACACACATGCTCTCTCTCTCACAGACTCACATGCTCTCTCACAGACTCACATGCTCTCTCTCACAGACACACACGCCCTCTCTCTCAGACACACACACACTCTCACTCTCATTGACTCACGCTGTCTCTGAGATAAACACTCTGTCTGTCATAGACACACACGCTCTCTCGCTCTTTAGTCTCTCTCACAGTCACAGAATCTCTTTCTCCCTCACAGACACACAATCTTGCTCTCTCTCAGACACACACACACTCTCTCTCACACAGACACACACTCTCTCTCTCACAGACACACACTCTCGCTCTCACACAGACACACACTCTCTCTCACAGACACTCTCTCTCCCTCTCACAGACTCACACTCTTTCTGTCAGACACACACACACTCTCTCTCACAGACACACACTCTCTCACAGACATTCACTCTCTCTCTCACAGACACATACTCTCTCTCAGACACACTGTCTCTCCCTCTCACAAACACGCACTCTCTCTCTCTCTCTCTCTCACAGACACACACACTCTCACTATCCTTGACACGCACTCTCTCTGAGATACACACTCTGTCTGTCATAGACACACTCACTCTCTCGCTCTATTAGTCTCTCTCACAGACACACACACACTCTCTGATTGACACACGCTGTCTCTCTGAGATACACGCTCTCTCTGTCATAGACACACACACTCTCGCTCTATCAGTCTGTCTCAGACACACAATCTCTCTCTCCTTCACCGACACACAGTTTCTCTCACAGACACACACTCACTCTCTCACACAGACTCACTCTGTCTCTCACAGACACACACGTTTGCTCTGTCACAGACACATACGCTCTCTCTCTCAGACACACACACACTCTCACTCTCATTGACACACACTCTCTCTCTGAGATACACTCTCTCTCATAGGCACACACACTTGCTCGCTCTCTCACTGACACACAATCTTGCTCTCTCACAGACACACTTTCTCTCTCTCAGACACACACTCTCTCTTACAGACACACTGTCTCTCTCACACAGACACACACTCTCTCTTATAGACACACATGCACTCTCTCTCACAGACACACACTCTCTCTCTGACAGACACACACGCTCTCTCTCTCTCACAGAAGCGCACTCTCTCCCACAGACACACATGCACTCTCTCTCTCTCACAGACACACACATTCTCTCTCAGACAAACACACTCTCTAACAGACACACACACACTCTATCACAGACACGCACACTCTCACTGTAATTGACACGCACTCTCTGAGATATACACTCTCTCCCTCATAGCCACACACACTCACTCTCGCTGTATCAGTCTCTCTCACAGACACACATTAACTCTCTCACACAAACTCTCTCACTCTCTCTCACAGACATACACTTTCACTCTGTCACAGACATACACTTTCACTCTGTCACAGACACACACTTTTGCCGTCACAGACACAATCTCTCTCTTACAGACAGACTCTCTCTCACACAGACACACACTCTGTCTTACAGACACACTCTCTCTGTCTCTCTCACAGACACACACTCTCTCTTACAGACACACTCTCTCTGTCTCTCTCACAGACACACACTCTCTCTCTGACAGACACACACGCTCTCTCTCACAGACTCACGCTCTCTCCCACAGACACACACGCACTCTCTCTCTCACAGACACACACACACACTCTCTCTCACAGACACACACACTCTCTAACAGACACACACACTCTATCACAGACACACACACTCCCACTGTCATTGACTTGCTCTCTCCTCTGAGATACACACTCTCTCTGTCATAGACACACACACTCTCGCTCTATCAGTGTGTCTCACAGACACACAATGTCTCTCTCCCTCACAGACACACAGTTTCTCTCACAGACACACACTCACTCTCTCACACAGACTCACTCTCTCTCACAGACACTTTTGCTCTGTCACAGACACACAATGTCTCTCTCCCTCACAGACACACAGTTTCTCTCACAGACACACACTCACTCTCTCACACAGACTCACTCTCTCTCACAGACACTTTTGCTCTGTCACAGACACATACGCTCTCTCTCTCAGACACACACACACTCTCACTCTCATTGACACACACTCTCTCTGTCATAGGCACACACATTTGCTTGCTCTCTCACTGACATACAATCTCGCTCTCTCACAGACACACACTCTCTCTTACAGACACACTCTCTCTCCCACAGACACACACTCTCTCTTACAGACACACTCTCTCTGTCTCTCTCACAGACACACACTCTCTCTCTGACAGACACACACGCTCTCTCTCTCACAGACGCATGCTCTCTCCCACAGACACGCGCACTCTCTGTCTCACAGACACACACACTCTCTGTCTCACAGACACACACACTCTCTCTCTCACAGACACAGACACTCTCTAACAGACACACACACACTCTATCACAGACGCACACTCTCACTGTCATTGACACGCTCTCTCCCGAGATACACTCTCTCTCTGTCATAGACACACACACTTTCTCTCGCTCTATCAGTCTCTTTCACAGACGCACAATCTCTTTCTCCCTCACAGACATACAGTTTCTCTCACAGACACACACTCACTCTCTCACACAGACTCTCTCAGTATCTCTCACAGACACACACTTTGTCTCTGTCACGGACACAATCTCTCTCTCACAGACACACAATCTGTCTCTCAGAGACACAAGCTCACTCTCACAGACACACATGCTCTCTCTCTCACACACTCACATGCTCTCTCTCTCACAGACTCACATGCTCTCCCTCACAGACTCACACGCTCTCTCTCTCAGACACACTCTCTCTCTCTCACAGACATTCACTCTCTCTCTCACAGACACATACTCTCTCTCAGACACACTGTCTCTCCCTCTCACAGACACACACTCTCTCAGCCTCTCACAAACACAGACTCTCTTAGCCTCTAACATACACACACTCTCTCTCTCTCCCTCTCTCTCACAGACACACACACTCTCACTGTCCTTGACATGCACTCTCTCTGAGATACACACTCTGTCTCATAGACACACTCACACTCTCGCACTATTAGTCTCTCTCACAGACAAACACTTTCTCTCTCACAGACACACACACACTCTCTCATTGACACATGCTCTCTCTCTGAGATACACACTCTATCTGTCATAGACACACACACTCTCGCTCTATCAGTCTGTCTCACAGACACACAATCTCTCTCTCCCTCCCTCACAGACACACAGTTTCTCTCACAGACACACACTCACTCTCTCACACAGTCACTCTCTCTCTCTCTCACAGACACACACTTTTGCTCTATAACAGACACATACGCTCTCTCTCTCAGACACTCACACACTCTCACTCTCACACAGACACACACTCTCTCTCCCTCTCACAGACTCACACTATCTCTCTCTCAGACACACACACTCTCTCTCACAGACACACACTCTCTCTTACAGACATTCACTCTCTCACAAACACATACTCTCTCTCAGACACACTGTCTGTCCCTCTCACAGACACACACTCTCTCATTCCCTCACAGACACAGACTCTCTTAGCCTCTAACAGACAAACAGACACTCTCTCTCTCACACAGACACACACACTCTCACTTTCCTTGACACGCAGTCTCTCTGAGATACACACTCTGTCTCTCATAGACACACTCACTCTCTCGCTCTATTAGTCTCTCTCACAAACAAACACTCTCTCTGTCACAGACACACACACACTCTCTCATTGACACACGCTCTCTCTCTGAGATACACACTTTCTCTGTCATAGACACACACACTCTCGCTCTCATTGACACACACTCTCTCTCTGAGATACACACTCTCATAGGCACACACACTTGCTCGCTCTCTCACTGACACACAATCTCGCTCTCTCACAGACACACTTTCTCTCTCACACACACACACTCTCACACACACACACTCTCTCTCTCACACACACTCTCTCTCTCACAGACACACATTCTCTCTATCAGACACACACACTCTCTTACAGACACACTGTCTCACACAGACACACACTCTCTCTTACAGACACACTCTCTCTCTCTCACAGACACACACTCTCTCTCTGACAGACACACACGCTCTCTCTCTCATAGACACACTCTCTCCCACAGACACACACACTCTCTAACAGACACAGACACACTCTCACAGACACGCACACTCTCACTGTCATTGACACGCACTCTCTGAGATACACACTCTCTCCCTCATAGCCACACACACTCTCTCTCGCTCTATCAGTCTCTCTCACAGACACACAATCTCTCTCTCCCTGACACACAGTTTCTCTAACAGACACACATTAACTCTCTCACACAGACTCTCTCACTCTCTGTCACAGACATACACTTTCACTCTGTCACAGACATACACTTTCACTCGGTCACGGACACACACTTTTGCTCTGTCACAGACACAATCTCTCTCTCACACAGACACACACTCTGTCTTACAGACACACTCTCTCTCAAACAGACACACACTCTCTTACTGACACACTCTCTCTGTCTCTCTCACAGACACACACTCTCTCTCTGACAGACACACACGCTCTCTCTCTCACAGACGCACGCTCTCTCCCACAGACACACATGCACTCTCTCTCACAGACACACACACTCTCTCTCTCTCACAGACACACACACTTGCTCGCTCTCTCACTGACACACAATCTCGCTCTCTTATAGACACACTTTCTCTCTCACACACACACACTCTCCTCTCTCACACACGCTCTCTCTCTCACAGACACACATTCTCTCTCTCAGACACACACTCTCTCTTACAGACACACTTTCTCTCGCTCTCACAGACACGCACTCTCTGTCTCTCTCACAGACGCACAGACTCTCTCACAGACACACGCACACTCTATCACAGACACACACACTCTCACTGTCATTGACACGCAGTCACTCTGAGATACACACTCCCTCTCTCTCAGACACACACACTCTCTCTCTCTCTCAGACACACACACTCTCTCACAGACACTCTCTCTCTCTCACAGACACACACTCTCTCGCTCTTACAGACACACACACTCTCTCTCTCACAGATGCACAGACTCTCTCACAGACACACACACACTCTATCACAGACACACACACTCTCACTGTCATTGACACGCAGTCACTCTGAGATACACACTTCCTCTGATAGACACACTCTCTCTCACAGACACACAGACTCTCTCACAGACACACACACACTCTATCACAGACACACACACTCTCACTGTCATTGACACGCACTCTCTCTCTCATAGACACACACACTCTCTCGCTCTATCAGCATCTCTCACATATACACACTCTCTCTCTCACACAGAACCTCTCACTCTCTCTCTCAGACACACACACACTCACTCTCATTGACACACGCTCTCTCTCTGAGATACGCACTCTCTCTCGCTCTATCAGTCTCTCTCACAGACACACAATCTCTCTCTCCCTCACAGACACACACTTTCTATCTGTCACAGACACACACTTTCTCTGTGTCACAGACACAATCTCTCTCTCTCACAGACACACAATCTGTCTCTCAGAGACACAAGCTCACTCTCACAGACACATGCTCTCTCTCTCACAGACTGACATGCTCTCTCTCTCACAGACACACATGCTCTCTCTCTCAGGCACACACACACTCCCTTACTCTCATTGACACACGCTCTCTCTGAGATAAACACTCTGTCTGTCATAGACACACACGCTCTCTCGCTCTTCCGTCTCTCTCACAGTCACAGAATCTCTTTCTCCCTCACAGACACACAATCTTGCTCTCTCACAGACACACTTACTCTCTCTCTCAGACACACACACTCTCTCTCTCAGACACACACACACTCTCTCTCATAGACACACACTCTCTCTCTCAGACACACACTCTCTCACAGACACCTCTCGCTCTCACACAGACACACTCTCTCTCCCTCTCAGACTCACACTCTCTCTCTCTGACACACACACACTCTCTCTCACAGACACACACTCTCTCTCATAGACATTCACTCTCTCTCACAGACACATACTCTCTCTCAGACACACTGTCTCTCCCTCTCACAGACACACACTCTCTCAGCCTCTCACAAACACAGACTCTCTTAGCCTCTAACATACACACACTCTCTCTCTCTCCCTCTCTCTCACAGACACACACACTCTCACTGTCCTTGACATGCACTCTCTCTGAGATACACACTCTGTCTCATAGACACACTCACACTCTCGCACTATTAGTCTCTCTCACAGACAAACACTTTCTCTCTCACAGACACACACACACTCTCTCATTGACACATGCTCTCTCTCTGAGATACACACTCTATCTGTCATAGACACACACACTCTCGCTCTATCAGTCTGTCTCACAGACACACAATCTCTCTCTCCCTCCCTCACAGACACACAGTTTCTCTCACAGACACACACTCACTCTCTCACACAGTCACTCTCTCTCTCTCTCACAGACACACACTTTTGCTCTATAACAGACACATACGCTCTCTCTCTCAGACACTCACACACTCTCACTCTCACACAGACACACACTCTCTCTCCCTCTCACAGACTCACACTATCTCTCTCTCAGACACACACACTCTCTCTCACAGACACACACTCTCTCTTACAGACATTCACTCTCTCACAAACACATACTCTCTCTCAGACACACTGTCTGTCCCTCTCACAGACACACACTCTCTCATTCCCTCACAGACACAGACTCTCTTAGCCTCTAACAGACAAACAGACACTCTCTCTCTCACACAGACACACACACTCTCACTTTCCTTGACACGCAGTCTCTCTGAGATACACACTCTGTCTCTCATAGACACACTCACTCTCTCGCTCTATTAGTCTCTCTCACAAACAAACACTCTCTCTGTCACAGACACACACACACTCTCTCATTGACACACGCTCTCTCTCTGAGATACACACTTTCTCTGTCATAGACACACACACTCTCGCTCTCATTGACACACACTCTCTCTCTGAGATACACACTCTCATAGGCACACACACTTGCTCGCTCTCTCACTGACACACAATCTCGCTCTCTCACAGACACACTTTCTCTCTCACACACACACACTCTCACACACACACACTCTCTCTCTCACACACACTCTCTCTCTCACAGACACACATTCTCTCTATCAGACACACACACTCTCTTACAGACACACTGTCTCACACAGACACACACTCTCTCTTACAGACACACTCTCTCTCTCTCACAGACACACACTCTCTCTCTGACAGACACACACGCTCTCTCTCTCATAGACACACTCTCTCCCACAGACACACACACTCTCTAACAGACACAGACACACTCTCACAGACACGCACACTCTCACTGTCATTGACACGCACTCTCTGAGATACACACTCTCTCCCTCATAGCCACACACACTCTCTCTCGCTCTATCAGTCTCTCTCACAGACACACAATCTCTCTCTCCCTGACACACAGTTTCTCTAACAGACACACATTAACTCTCTCACACAGACTCTCTCACTCTCTGTCACAGACATACACTTTCACTCTGTCACAGACATACACTTTCACTCGGTCACGGACACACACTTTTGCTCTGTCACAGACACAATCTCTCTCTCACACAGACACACACTCTGTCTTACAGACACACTCTCTCTCAAACAGACACACACTCTCTTACTGACACACTCTCTCTGTCTCTCTCACAGACACACACTCTCTCTCTGACAGACACACACGCTCTCTCTCTCACAGACGCACGCTCTCTCCCACAGACACACATGCACTCTCTCTCACAGACACACACACTCTCTCTCTCTCACAGACACACACACTTGCTCGCTCTCTCACTGACACACAATCTCGCTCTCTTATAGACACACTTTCTCTCTCACACACACACACTCTCCTCTCTCACACACGCTCTCTCTCTCACAGACACACATTCTCTCTCTCAGACACACACTCTCTCTTACAGACACACTTTCTCTCGCTCTCACAGACACGCACTCTCTGTCTCTCTCACAGACGCACAGACTCTCTCACAGACACACGCACACTCTATCACAGACACACACACTCTCACTGTCATTGACACGCAGTCACTCTGAGATACACACTCCCTCTCTCTCAGACACACACACTCTCTCTCTCTCTCAGACACACACACTCTCTCACAGACACTCTCTCTCTCTCACAGACACACACTCTCTCGCTCTTACAGACACACACACTCTCTCTCTCACAGATGCACAGACTCTCTCACAGACACACACACACTCTATCACAGACACACACACTCTCACTGTCATTGACACGCAGTCACTCTGAGATACACACTTCCTCTGATAGACACACTCTCTCTCACAGACACACAGACTCTCTCACAGACACACACACACTCTATCACAGACACACACACTCTCACTGTCATTGACACGCACTCTCTCTCTCATAGACACACACACTCTCTCGCTCTATCAGCATCTCTCACATATACACACTCTCTCTCTCACACAGAACCTCTCACTCTCTCTCTCAGACACACACACACTCACTCTCATTGACACACGCTCTCTCTCTGAGATACGCACTCTCTCTCGCTCTATCAGTCTCTCTCACAGACACACAATCTCTCTCTCCCTCACAGACACACACTTTCTATCTGTCACAGACACACACTTTCTCTGTGTCACAGACACAATCTCTCTCTCTCACAGACACACAATCTGTCTCTCAGAGACACAAGCTCACTCTCACAGACACATGCTCTCTCTCTCACAGACTGACATGCTCTCTCTCTCACAGACACACATGCTCTCTCTCTCAGGCACACACACACTCCCTTACTCTCATTGACACACGCTCTCTCTGAGATAAACACTCTGTCTGTCATAGACACACACGCTCTCTCGCTCTTCCGTCTCTCTCACAGTCACAGAATCTCTTTCTCCCTCACAGACACACAATCTTGCTCTCTCACAGACACACTTACTCTCTCTCTCAGACACACACACTCTCTCTCTCAGACACACACACACTCTCTCTCATAGACACACACTCTCTCTCTCAGACACACACTCTCTCACAGACACCTCTCGCTCTCACACAGACACACTCTCTCTCCCTCTCAGACTCACACTCTCTCTCTCTGACACACACACACTCTCTCTCACAGACACACACTCTCTCTCATAGACATTCACTCTCTCTCACAGACACATACTCTCTCTCAGACACACCGTCTCTCCCTCTCACAGACACACTCTCTCAGCCTCTCACAGACACAGACTCTCTTAGCCTCTAACAGACAAACACACACTCTCTCTCTCTCTCACAGACACACACACTCTCACTGTCCTTGACACGCACTCTCTCTGAGATACACACTCTGTCTCTCATAGACACACACACTCTCTCGCTCTTCAGTCTCTCTTACAGACACAGAATCTCTTTCTCCTTCACAGACACGCACCCTCGCTCTCTCACAGACACACTTACTCTCTGTCTCAGACACACTCCCTCTCTCTCTCTCTCACAGACACATACTCTCTCTCTCTCTCACTGACACATACTCTCTATCTCACAGACACACACTCTCTCTCTGACAGACACAAACGCTCTCTCTCTCACAGACGCACGCTCTCTCCCACAGACACACATGCACTCTCTCTCTCACAGACACACACACTCTCTCTCTCACAGACACACACTTGCTCGCTCTCTCACTGACACACAATGTCGCTCTCTTATAGACACACTTTCTCTCTCACACGCACACACTCTCCTCTCTCACACACGCTCTCTCACAGACACACATTCTCTCTCTCAGACACACACTCTCTCTTACAGACACACTTTCTCTCGCTCTCACAGACACACACTCTCTGTCTCTCTCACAGACGCACAGACTCTCTCACAGACACACGCACACTCTATCACAGACACACACACTCTCACTGTCATTGACACGCAGTCACTCTGAGATACACACTCCCTCTCTCTCAGACACACACACTCTCTCTCTCTCAGACACACACACTCTCTCACAGACACTCTCTCTCTCTCAGAGACACATATTCTCGCACTCACAGACACACACACTCTCTCTCTCACAGATGCACAGACTCTCTCACAGACACACACACACTCTATCACAGACACACACACTCTCACTGTCATTGACACGCAGTCACTCTGAGATACACACTTCCTCTGATAGACACACTCTCTCTCACAGACACACAGACTCTCTCACAGACACACACACACTCTATCACAGACACACACACTCTCACTGTCATTGACACGCACTCTCTCTGGGATACACACTCTCTCTCTCGTAGACACACACACTCTCTCGCTCTATCAGCATCTCTCACATACACACACTCGCTCTCTCACACAGAACCTCTCACTCTCTCTCTCACAGACACACACACACTCTCACTCTCATTGACACATGCTCTCTCTGAGATAAACATTCTGTCTATCATAGACACACACGCTCTCTCGCTCTTTAGTCTCTCGCAGTCACAGAATCTCTTTCTCCCTCACAGACACACAATCTTGCTCTCTCACAGACACACTTACTCTCTCTCTCTCAGACACACACTCTCTGTCTCTCTCAGACACACACACTCTCACTGTCATTGACACGCACTCTCTCTGAGATACACACTCTGTCTCTCATAGACACACACACTCTCTCGCTCTTCTGTCTCTCTCACTGACACAATCTTTCTCCCTCACAGACACACACTCTCGCTCTCTCACAGACACAGTTACTCTCTCTCTCTCACACACACTCTCTCTCTCTCTCTCTCAGACACACACTCTCTCTCACAGACACACACTCTCTCTCTCAGACACACACTCTCTCTCGCACAGACACACACTCTCTCTTACAGACACACTCTCCCTCTGTCTCTCTCACAGATACACACTCTCTCTCTCACAGACACACACGCTCTCTCTCACAGACATGCACACTCTCACTGTCATTGACACGCACTGTATCTGAGATACACACTCTCTCTCATAGACACACACACTCTCTCTCGCTCTATCAGTCTCTCTCACAGACACACAATCTCTCCCTCCCTCACAGACACACAGTTTCTCTCACAGACACACACTAACTCTCTCACCCAGACTCTCTCACTCTCTCTCACAGACATACACTTGCGCTCTGTCACAGACACACACTTTCGCTCTGTCACAGACACAATCTCTCTCTCTCACAGACACGCAATCTGCCTCTCAGAGACACAAACTCACTCTCACAGACACACTCTCTCTCTGTCTCTCACAGACAGAGACTCTCTCTCTCACAGACTCACATGCTCTCTCTCTCAGACTCACATGCTGTCTCTCTCAGACACACATGCTCTCTCTCTCTCAGCCACACACACAATCTCACTCTCATTGACACACGCTCTCTCTGAGATACACACTCTCTCTCTCATAGACACACACACTCTCTCGCTCTTCAGTCTCTCTCACAGACACAGAATCTCTTTCTCCCTCACAGACACACACCCTCGCTCTCTCACAGACATGCTTAATCTCTCTCTCTCAGACACACACCCTCTCTCTCTCTCTCAGACACCCACACACTCTCTCTCACAGACACACACTGTCTCTCTCAGACACACACACTCTCTCTCTCTCTCTCTCTCACAGACACACTCTCTGACACACACTCTCTCTCACAGACACACACACTCTCTCTCTCTCTCTCTCTGACACACTCTCTCTCACAGACACACACACTCTCTCACAGACACAGTCTCTCACAGACACACACTCTCTCTCACACACAGACACACACTCTCTCTCTCTCCCTCACAGACACAATCTCTCTCTCCCTCACAGACACAGTCTCACTCACAGACGGACACTGTCTCTCAGACACCACTCTCTCTCTCTCTCTCTCTCAGACACACACTCTCTTAGACACACTCTCTCTCTCTCACAGACACACACTCTCTTTCACAGACACTCTCTCTCACAGACACACTCTCTCTTTTTCTCTCACAGACACACACTCTCTCAGCCTCTCACAGGCACACACACTCTCTCTCTGACAGATGCTCACTCTCTCCCACAGACACACACACTCTCTCTCTCACAGACACACACACACAATCACAGACACACACACTCTCTCTCACAGACACACACTCTCTCTCTCAGACACACACTCTCTCTCTCAGAAACACTCTCTCTCTCTCACAGACACACATTCTCTCACACAGACACACACTCTCTCACACAGACACACACTCTCTCACAGACACTCTCGCTCTCTCTCACAGACACATTCTATCTCACAAACACACACTCTCTCTCTCACAGACACGCACTCTCTCTCTCTCACACAGACACACACACTCTCTCACAGACACACATTCTCTCTCTCCCTCACAGACACAATCTCTCTGTCGCTCACAGACACAGTCTCTCTGACAGATGCACACTCTCTCTCTCACAGATGCACACTCTCTCTCTCACAGATGCACACTCTCTCTCTCACAGACACACACTCTCTTTCTCAGACACCACTTTCTCTCTCTCACAGAAACACATTCTCTCTCTCACACAGACACACACACTCTCTCTCTCTCTCACAGACGCACACTCTCTCTCTCACAGACACACACTCTCTTTCTCAGACACCACTCTCTCTCACACAGACACACACACTCTCTCTCACAGACACAGTCTCTCTCACAGACGCTCACTCTCTCTCACAGACGCACACTCTCTCTCACAGACACAATCTCTCTCTCTCACAGGCACACTTACTCTCTCTCTCTCAGACACACACACTATCTCTCTCAGACACACACACTCTCTCTTACAGACACACACTCTCTCAGACACTCTCTTTCT
The DNA here is from genome assembly GCF_030028105.1 of Mobula birostris. Lineage (NCBI taxonomy): Eukaryota > Metazoa > Chordata > Chondrichthyes > Myliobatiformes > Myliobatidae > Mobula > Mobula birostris. The sequence continues at coordinate 93,966,989 of NC_092376.1, forward strand.
CTCTCACAGACACATGCTCTCTCTCTCAGACACACTCTCTCTCTCTCACAGACATACACTCTCACAGACATACACTCTCTCTCTCAGACACACACACTCTCTCGACACACTCTCTCTCTCTCTCACAGACACACACTCTCTCACGCAGACACACACTCTCTCTCTCACAGACACACACTTGCTCTCACACAGACACACACTCTCTCTCACAGACACATACTCTCTCTCAGACACACTGTCTCTCCCTCTCACAGACACACACTCTGTCACACAGACACACACTCTCTCTCTCACAGACACACACTCTCTCACACAGACACTATCTCTTTCACAGACACATACTCTCTCTCAGACACACTCTCTCTCCCTCTCACAGACACACACTCTCTCAGCCTCTCAGACACACACTCTCTTAGCCTCTAACAGACAAACACACTCTCTCTCTCTCTCTCTCTCAGACACACACACTCTCACTGTCATTGACACGCACTCTCTGAGATACACACTCTGTCTCTCATAGACACACACACTCTCTCGCTATATTAGTCTCTCTCACAGACACACACACTCTATCACAGACACACACACTCTCACTGTCATTGACATGCAGTCACTCTGAGATACACACTCTCTCTCTCTCAGACACACACTCTCTCTCTCTCTCTCAGACACACACACTCTCTCTCACAGACACTCTCTCTCTCACAGACACACACTCTCTCGCTCTCACAGACACACACACTCTCTCTCTCACAGATGCACAGACTCTCTCACAGACACACACACACTCTATCATAGACACACACACTCTCACTGTCATTGACACGCAGTCACTCTGAGATACACACTTCCTCTGATAGACACACTCTCTCTCACAGACACACAGACTCTTCTCACAGACACACACACACTCTATCACAGACACACACACTCTCACTGTCATTGACACGCACTCTCTCTGGGATACACACTCTCTATCTCATAGACACACACACTCTCTCACTCTATCAGCATCTCTCACATACACACACTCTCTCTCTCACACAGAACCTCTCACTCTCTCTCTCTCAGACACACACACACTCTCACTCTCATTCACACACGCTCTCTGTCTGAGATACACACTCTCTTCGCTCTATCAGTCTCTCTCACAGACACACAATCTCTTTCTCCCTCACAGACACACACTTTCTCTCTGTCACAGACACAATCTCTCTCTCTCACAGACACACAATCTGTCTCTCAGAGACACAAGCTCACTCTCACAGACACACATGCTCTCTCTCTCACAGACTCACATGCTCTCTCACAGACTCACATGCTCTCTCTCACAGACACACACGCCCTCTCTCTCAGACACACACACACTCTCACTCTCATTGACTCACGCTGTCTCTGAGATAAACACTCTGTCTGTCATAGACACACACGCTCTCTCGCTCTTTAGTCTCTCTCACAGTCACAGAATCTCTTTCTCCCTCACAGACACACAATCTTGCTCTCTCTCAGACACACACACACTCTCTCTCACACAGACACACACTCTCTCTCTCACAGACACACACTCTCGCTCTCACACAGACACACACTCTCTCTCACAGACACTCTCTCTCCCTCTCACAGACTCACACTCTTTCTGTCAGACACACACACACTCTCTCTCACAGACACACACTCTCTCACAGACATTCACTCTCTCTCTCACAGACACATACTCTCTCTCAGACACACTGTCTCTCCCTCTCACAAACACGCACTCTCTCTCTCTCTCTCTCTCACAGACACACACACTCTCACTATCCTTGACACGCACTCTCTCTGAGATACACACTCTGTCTGTCATAGACACACTCACTCTCTCGCTCTATTAGTCTCTCTCACAGACACACACACACTCTCTGATTGACACACGCTGTCTCTCTGAGATACACGCTCTCTCTGTCATAGACACACACACTCTCGCTCTATCAGTCTGTCTCAGACACACAATCTCTCTCTCCTTCACCGACACACAGTTTCTCTCACAGACACACACTCACTCTCTCACACAGACTCACTCTGTCTCTCACAGACACACACGTTTGCTCTGTCACAGACACATACGCTCTCTCTCTCAGACACACACACACTCTCACTCTCATTGACACACACTCTCTCTCTGAGATACACTCTCTCTCATAGGCACACACACTTGCTCGCTCTCTCACTGACACACAATCTTGCTCTCTCACAGACACACTTTCTCTCTCTCAGACACACACTCTCTCTTACAGACACACTGTCTCTCTCACACAGACACACACTCTCTCTTATAGACACACATGCACTCTCTCTCACAGACACACACTCTCTCTCTGACAGACACACACGCTCTCTCTCTCTCACAGAAGCGCACTCTCTCCCACAGACACACATGCACTCTCTCTCTCTCACAGACACACACATTCTCTCTCAGACAAACACACTCTCTAACAGACACACACACACTCTATCACAGACACGCACACTCTCACTGTAATTGACACGCACTCTCTGAGATATACACTCTCTCCCTCATAGCCACACACACTCACTCTCGCTGTATCAGTCTCTCTCACAGACACACATTAACTCTCTCACACAAACTCTCTCACTCTCTCTCACAGACATACACTTTCACTCTGTCACAGACATACACTTTCACTCTGTCACAGACACACACTTTTGCCGTCACAGACACAATCTCTCTCTTACAGACAGACTCTCTCTCACACAGACACACACTCTGTCTTACAGACACACTCTCTCTGTCTCTCTCACAGACACACACTCTCTCTTACAGACACACTCTCTCTGTCTCTCTCACAGACACACACTCTCTCTCTGACAGACACACACGCTCTCTCTCACAGACTCACGCTCTCTCCCACAGACACACACGCACTCTCTCTCTCACAGACACACACACACACTCTCTCTCACAGACACACACACTCTCTAACAGACACACACACTCTATCACAGACACACACACTCCCACTGTCATTGACTTGCTCTCTCCTCTGAGATACACACTCTCTCTGTCATAGACACACACACTCTCGCTCTATCAGTGTGTCTCACAGACACACAATGTCTCTCTCCCTCACAGACACACAGTTTCTCTCACAGACACACACTCACTCTCTCACACAGACTCACTCTCTCTCACAGACACTTTTGCTCTGTCACAGACACACAATGTCTCTCTCCCTCACAGACACACAGTTTCTCTCACAGACACACACTCACTCTCTCACACAGACTCACTCTCTCTCACAGACACTTTTGCTCTGTCACAGACACATACGCTCTCTCTCTCAGACACACACACACTCTCACTCTCATTGACACACACTCTCTCTGTCATAGGCACACACATTTGCTTGCTCTCTCACTGACATACAATCTCGCTCTCTCACAGACACACACTCTCTCTTACAGACACACTCTCTCTCCCACAGACACACACTCTCTCTTACAGACACACTCTCTCTGTCTCTCTCACAGACACACACTCTCTCTCTGACAGACACACACGCTCTCTCTCTCACAGACGCATGCTCTCTCCCACAGACACGCGCACTCTCTGTCTCACAGACACACACACTCTCTGTCTCACAGACACACACACTCTCTCTCTCACAGACACAGACACTCTCTAACAGACACACACACACTCTATCACAGACGCACACTCTCACTGTCATTGACACGCTCTCTCCCGAGATACACTCTCTCTCTGTCATAGACACACACACTTTCTCTCGCTCTATCAGTCTCTTTCACAGACGCACAATCTCTTTCTCCCTCACAGACATACAGTTTCTCTCACAGACACACACTCACTCTCTCACACAGACTCTCTCAGTATCTCTCACAGACACACACTTTGTCTCTGTCACGGACACAATCTCTCTCTCACAGACACACAATCTGTCTCTCAGAGACACAAGCTCACTCTCACAGACACACATGCTCTCTCTCTCACACACTCACATGCTCTCTCTCTCACAGACTCACATGCTCTCCCTCACAGACTCACACGCTCTCTCTCTCAGACACACTCTCTCTCTCTCACAGACATTCACTCTCTCTCTCACAGACACATACTCTCTCTCAGACACACTGTCTCTCCCTCTCACAGACACACACTCTCTCAGCCTCTCACAAACACAGACTCTCTTAGCCTCTAACATACACACACTCTCTCTCTCTCCCTCTCTCTCACAGACACACACACTCTCACTGTCCTTGACATGCACTCTCTCTGAGATACACACTCTGTCTCATAGACACACTCACACTCTCGCACTATTAGTCTCTCTCACAGACAAACACTTTCTCTCTCACAGACACACACACACTCTCTCATTGACACATGCTCTCTCTCTGAGATACACACTCTATCTGTCATAGACACACACACTCTCGCTCTATCAGTCTGTCTCACAGACACACAATCTCTCTCTCCCTCCCTCACAGACACACAGTTTCTCTCACAGACACACACTCACTCTCTCACACAGTCACTCTCTCTCTCTCTCACAGACACACACTTTTGCTCTATAACAGACACATACGCTCTCTCTCTCAGACACTCACACACTCTCTCACAGACACACACTCTCTCTTACAGACATTCACTCTCTCACAAACACATACTCTCTCTCAGACACACTGTCTGTCCCTCTCACAGACACACACTCTCTCATTCCCTCACAGACACAGACTCTCTTAGCCTCTAACAGACAAACAGACACTCTCTCTCTCACACAGACACACACACTCTCACTTTCCTTGACACGCAGTCTCTCTGAGATACACACTCTGTCTCTCATAGACACACTCACTCTCTCGCTCTATTAGTCTCTCTCACAAACAAACACTCTCTCTGTCACAGACACACACACACTCTCTCATTGACACACGCTCTCTCTCTGAGATACACACTTTCTCTGTCATAGACACACACACTCTCGCTCTCATTGACACACACTCTCTCTCTGAGATACACACTCTCATAGGCACACACACTTGCTCGCTCTCTCACTGACACACAATCTCGCTCTCTCACAGACACACTTTCTCTCTCACACACACACACTCTCACACACACACACTCTCTCTCTCACACACACTCTCTCTCTCACAGACACACATTCTCTCTATCAGACACACACACTCTCTTACAGACACACTGTCTCACACAGACACACACTCTCTCTTACAGACACACTCTCTCTCTCTCACAGACACACACTCTCTCTCTGACAGACACACACGCTCTCTCTCTCATAGACACACTCTCTCCCACAGACACACACACTCTCTAACAGACACACACACACTCTCACAGACACGCACACTCTCACTGTCATTGACACGCACTCTCTGAGATACACACTCTCTCCCTCATAGCCACACACACTCTCTCTCGCTCTATCAGTCTCTCTCACAGACACACAATCTCTCTCTCCCTGACACACAGTTTCTCTAACAGACACACATTAACTCTCTCACACAGACTCTCTCACTCTCTGTCACAGACATACACTTTCACTCTGTCACAGACATACACTTTCACTCGGTCACGGACACACACTTTTGCTCTGTCACAGACACAATCTCTCTCTCACACAGACACACACTCTGTCTTACAGACACACTCTCTCTCAAACAGACACACACTCTCTTACTGACACACTCTCTCTGTCTCTCTCACAGACACACACTCTCTCTCTGACAGACACACACGCTCTCTCTCTCACAGACGCACGCTCTCTCCCACAGACACACATGCACTCTCTCTCACAGACACACACACTCTCTCTCTCTCACAGACACACACACTTGCTCGCTCTCTCACTGACACACAATCTCGCTCTCTTATAGACACACTTTCTCTCTCACACACACACACTCTCCTCTCTCACACACGCTCTCTCTCTCACAGACACACATTCTCTCTCTCAGACACACACTCTCTCTTACAGACACACTTTCTCTCGCTCTCACAGACACGCACTCTCTGTCTCTCTCACAGACGCACAGACTCTCTCACAGACACACGCACACTCTATCACAGACACACACACTCTCACTGTCATTGACACGCAGTCACTCTGAGATACACACTCCCTCTCTCTCAGACACACACACTCTCTCTCTCTCTCAGACACACACACTCTCTCACAGACACTCTCTCTCTCTCACAGACACACACTCTCTCGCTCTTACAGACACACACACTCTCTCTCTCACAGATGCACAGACTCTCTCACAGACACACACACACTCTATCACAGACACACACACTCTCACTGTCATTGACACGCAGTCACTCTGAGATACACACTTCCTCTGATAGACACACTCTCTCTCACAGACACACAGACTCTCTCACAGACACACACACACTCTATCACAGACACACACACTCTCACTGTCATTGACACGCACTCTCTCTCTCATAGACACACACACTCTCTCGCTCTATCAGCATCTCTCACATATACACACTCTCTCTCTCACACAGAACCTCTCACTCTCTCTCTCAGACACACACACACTCACTCTCATTGACACACGCTCTCTCTCTGAGATACGCACTCTCTCTCGCTCTATCAGTCTCTCTCACAGACACACAATCTCTCTCTCCCTCACAGACACACACTTTCTATCTGTCACAGACACACACTTTCTCTGTGTCACAGACACAATCTCTCTCTCTCACAGACACACAATCTGTCTCTCAGAGACACAAGCTCACTCTCACAGACACATGCTCTCTCTCTCACAGACTGACATGCTCTCTCTCTCACAGACACACATGCTCTCTCTCAGGCACACACACACTCCCTTACTCTCATTGACACACGCTCTCTCTGAGATAAACACTCTGTCTGTCATAGACACACACGCTCTCTCGCTCTTCCGTCTCTCTCACAGTCACAGAATCTCTTTCTCCCTCACAGACACACAATCTTGCTCTCTCACAGACACACTTACTCTCTCTCTCAGACACACACACTCTCTCTCTCAGACACACACACACTCTCTCTCATAGACACACACTCTCTCTCTCAGACACACACTCTCTCACAGACACCTCTCGCTCTCACACAGACACACTCTCTCTCCCTCTCAGACTCACACTCTCTCTCTCTGACACACACACACTCTCTCTCACAGACACACACTCTCTCTCATAGACATTCACTCTCTCTCACAGACACATACTCTCTCTCAGACACACCGTCTCTCCCTCTCACAGACACACTCTCTCAGCCTCTCACAGACACAGACTCTCTTAGCCTCTAACAGACAAACACACACTCTCTCTCTCTCTCACAGACACACACACTCTCACTGTCCTTGACACGCACTCTCTCTGAGATACACACTCTGTCTCTCATAGACACACACACTCTCTCGCTCTTCAGTCTCTCTTACAGACACAGAATCTCTTTCTCCTTCACAGACACGCACCCTCGCTCTCTCACAGACACACTTACTCTCTGTCTCAGACACACTCCCTCTCTCTCTCTCTCACAGACACATACTCTCTCTCTCTCTCACTGACACATACTCTCTATCTCACAGACACACACTCTCTCTCTGACAGACACAAACGCTCTCTCTCTCACAGACGCACGCTCTCTCCCACAGACACACATGCACTCTCTCTCTCACAGACACACACACTCTCTCTCTCACAGACACACACTTGCTCGCTCTCTCACTGACACACAATGTCGCTCTCTTATAGACACACTTTCTCTCTCACACGCACACACTCTCCTCTCTCACACACGCTCTCTCACAGACACACATTCTCTCTCTCAGACACACACTCTCTCTTACAGACACACTTTCTCTCGCTCTCACAGACACACACTCTCTGTCTCTCTCACAGACGCACAGACTCTCTCACAGACACACGCACACTCTATCACAGACACACACACTCTCACTGTCATTGACACGCAGTCACTCTGAGATACACACTCCCTCTCTCTCAGACACACACACTCTCTCTCTCTCAGACACACACACTCTCTCACAGACACTCTCTCTCTCTCAGAGACACATATTCTCGCACTCACAGACACACACACTCTCTCTCTCACAGATGCACAGACTCTCTCACAGACACACACACACTCTATCACAGACACACACACTCTCACTGTCATTGACACGCAGTCACTCTGAGATACACACTTCCTCTGATAGACACACTCTCTCTCACAGACACACAGACTCTCTCACAGACACACACACACTCTATCACAGACACACACACTCTCACTGTCATTGACACGCACTCTCTCTGGGATACACACTCTCTCTCTCGTAGACACACACACTCTCTCGCTCTATCAGCATCTCTCACATACACACACTCGCTCTCTCACACAGAACCTCTCACTCTCTCTCTCACAGACACACACACACTCTCACTCTCATTGACACATGCTCTCTCTGAGATAAACATTCTGTCTATCATAGACACACACGCTCTCTCGCTCTTTAGTCTCTCGCAGTCACAGAATCTCTTTCTCCCTCACAGACACACAATCTTGCTCTCTCACAGACACACTTACTCTCTCTCTCTCAGACACACACTCTCTGTCTCTCTCAGACACACACACTCTCACTGTCATTGACACGCACTCTCTCTGAGATACACACTCTGTCTCTCATAGACACACACACTCTCTCGCTCTTCTGTCTCTCTCACTGACACAATCTTTCTCCCTCACAGACACACACTCTCGCTCTCTCACAGACACAGTTACTCTCTCTCTCTCACACACACTCTCTCTCTCTCTCTCTCAGACACACACTCTCTCTCACAGACACACACTCTCTCTCTCAGACACACACTCTCTCTCGCACAGACACACACTCTCTCTTACAGACACACTCTCCCTCTGTCTCTCTCACAGATACACACTCTCTCTCTCACAGACACACACGCTCTCTCTCACAGACATGCACACTCTCACTGTCATTGACACGCACTGTATCTGAGATACACACTCTCTCTCATAGACACACACACTCTCTCTCGCTCTATCAGTCTCTCTCACAGACACACAATCTCTCCCTCCCTCACAGACACACAGTTTCTCTCACAGACACACACTAACTCTCTCACCCAGACTCTCTCACTCTCTCTCACAGACATACACTTGTGCTCTGTCACAGACACACACTTTCGCTCTGTCACAGACACAATCTCTCTCTCTCACAGACACGCAATCTGCCTCTCAGAGACACAAACTCACTCTCACAGACACACTCTCTCTCTGTCTCTCACAGACAGAGACTCTCTCTCTCACAGACTCACATGCTCTCTCTCTCAGACTCACATGCTGTCTCTCTCAGACACACATGCTCTCTCTCTCTCAGCCACACACACAATCTCACTCTCATTGACACACGCTCTCTCTGAGATACACACTCTCTCTCTCATAGACACACACACTCTCTCGCTCTTCAGTCTCTCTCACAGACACAGAATCTCTTTCTCCCTCACAGACACACACCCTCGCTCTCTCACAGACATGCTTAATCTCTCTCTCTCAGACACACACCCTCTCTCTCTCTCTCAGACACCCACACACTCTCTCTCACAGACACACACTGTCTCTCTCAGACACACACACTCTCTCTCTCTCTCTCTCTCACAGACACACTCTCTGACACACACTCTCTCTCACAGACACACACACTCTCTCTCTCTCTCTCTCTGACACACTCTCTCTCACAGACACACACACTCTCTCACAGACACAGTCTCTCACAGACACACACTCTCTCTCACACACAGACACACACTCTCTCTCTCTCCCTCACAGACACAATCTCTCTCTCCCTCACAGACACAGTCTCACTCACAGACGGACACTGTCTCTCAGACACCACTCTCTCTCTCTCTCTCTCTCAGACACACACTCTCTTAGACACACTCTCTCTCTCTCACAGACACACACTCTCTTTCACAGACACTCTCTCTCACAGACACACTCTCTCTTTTTCTCTCACAGACACACACTCTCTCAGCCTCTCACAGGCACACACACTCTCTCTCTGACAGATGCTCACTCTCTCCCACAGACACACACACTCTCTCTCTCACAGACACACACACACAATCACAGACACACACACTCTCTCTCACAGACACACACTCTCTCTCTCAGACACACACTCTCTCTCTCAGAAACACTCTCTCTCTCTCACAGACACACATTCTCTCACACAGACACACACTCTCTCACACAGACACACACTCTCTCACAGACACTCTCGCTCTCTCTCACAGACACATTCTATCTCACAAACACACACTCTCTCTCTCACAGACACGCACTCTCTCTCTCTCACACAGACACACACACTCTCTCACAGACACACATTCTCTCTCTCCCTCACAGACACAATCTCTCTGTCGCTCACAGACACAGTCTCTCTGACAGATGCACACTCTCTCTCTCACAGATGCACACTCTCTCTCTCACAGATGCACACTCTCTCTCTCACAGACACACACTCTCTTTCTCAGACACCACTTTCTCTCTCTCACAGAAACACATTCTCTCTCTCACACAGACACACACACTCTCTCTCTCTCTCACAGACGCACACTCTCTCTCTCACAGACACACACTCTCTTTCTCAGACACCACTCTCTCTCACACAGACACACACACTCTCTCTCACAGACACAGTCTCTCTCACAGACGCTCACTCTCTCTCACAGACGCACACTCTCTCTCACAGACACAATCTCTCTCTCTCACAGGCACACTTACTCTCTCTCTCTCAGACACACACACTATCTCTCTCAGACACACACACTCTCTCTTACAGACACACACTCTCTCAGACACTCTCTTTCTCTCTCACAGACACATGCTCTCTCTCTCAGACACACTCTCTCTCTCTCACAGACATACACTCTCACAGACATACACTCTCTCTCACAGACACACACTCTCTCTCTCACAGACACACACTCTCTCTCTCACAGACACACACTCTTTCTCTCAGACACACACACTCTCTCACAGACACACTTACTCTCTCTCTCTCAGACACACACACTATCTCTCTCAGACACAAACACTCTCTCTCTTACAGACACACACTCTCTCAGACACACTCTCTCTCTCACAGACACATGCTCTCTCTCTCAGACACACTCTTTCTCTCTCACAGACATACACTCTCACAGACATACACTCTCTCTCACAGACACACACTCTCTCACAGACACACACTCCCTCTCTCAGACACACACTCTCTCTCTCAGACACACTCTCTCTCTCACAGACACACTTACTCTCTCTCTCTCAGACACACACACACTATCTCTCTCTCAGACACTCTCTCTCACAGACACACTTACTCTCTCTCTCTATCAGACACACACACACTATCTCTCTCTCAGACACACACACTCTCTCTTACAGACACACACTCTCTCTCTCAGAAACACTCTCTCACAGACACTTGCTCTCTCTCTCAGACACTCTCTCGCAGACACACTCTCTCTCACAGACACATTCTCTCTCACAGACACGCACTCACTCACACAGACACACACTCTCTCTCACAGACATTCTCTCTCTCTCTCTCACAGACCCATTCTATCTCACAAACACACACCCTCTCTCTCACAGACGCACATTCTCTCTCTCCGTCACAGACACAATCTCTCTCTCGCTCACAGACACACACTCTCTCACAGACACTCTCTCTCACAGACACACTTACTCTCTCTCTCTCAGACACACACACACTATCTCTCTCTCAGACACACACACTCTCTCTTACAGACACACACTCTCTCTCTCAGAAACACTCTCTCACAGACACTTGCTCTCTCTCTCAGACACTCTCTCACAGACACACACTATCTCTCGCAGACACATTCTCTCTCACAGACACGCACTCACTCACACAGACACACACTCTCTCTCACAGACATTCTCTCTCTCTCTCTCACAGACCCATTCTATCTCACAAACACACACCCTCTCTCTCACAGACGCACATTCTCTTGCTCAGACACCACTCTCTCAGAGACACACACTCTCTTTCTCAGACACTACTCTCTCTCTCTCACAGACACACACACTCTCTCTCTCTCACAGACACAGTCTCTCACAGACGCACACTCTCTCTCACAGACACACACTCTCTCTCTCACAGACACTCTCTCTCTCTCTCAGACACACACACTATTTCTCTCTCAGACATACACACTCTCTCTTACAGACATACACTCTCAGACACACTCTCTCTCTCTCAGACACTCTCTCTAACAGACACACTCTCTCTCACAGATACACACTCTCTCTCTCACAGACACACACTCTCTCACACAGACACACACTCTCTGACAGACACACATTCTCTCTCTCCCTCACAGACACACTCTCTCTCTCTCTCACAGACACATGCTCTCTCTCTCAGACACACTCTCTCTCTAACAGACACACTCTATCTCACAAACACACACTCTCTCTCTCACAGACACGCACTCTCTCTCACACAGACATACACACTCTCTCACAGACACACATTCTCTCTCTCCCTCACAGACACAATCTCTCTCTCGCTCACAGACACAGTCTCTCTCACAGACGCACACTCTCTCTCTCACAGACACACACTCTCTCTCTCACACAGACACACACACTCTCTCTCTCACACAGACGCACACTCTCTCTCTCACAGACACACTCTCTTTCTCAGACACCACTCTCTCTCACAGACACAGACTCTGTCTCCCACACAGACACACACACTCTCTCTTTCACAGACACCGTCTCTCTCACAGACGCTCACTCTCTCTCACAGACGCGCACTCTCTCTCACAGACGCGCACTCCCTCTCTCACAGACACACTTACTCTCTCTCTCTCAGACACACACACTATCTCTCTCAGACACACACACTCTCTCTCTTACAGACACACACTCTCTCTCTCAGACACACTCTCTCTCTCTCACAGACACATGCTCTCTCTCTCTCAGGCACACTCTCTCTCACAGACATACACTCTCACAGACATACACTCTCTCTCACAGACACACGCTCTCTCTCTCAGAGACACACACTCTCTCTCTCTAAGACACACACACTCTCTCCCTCAGACACACACACTCTCTCTCACAGACATAACTCTCTCTCTCTTGGAGACACTCTCTCTCTTTTTCTCTCACAGACACACACTCTGTCTCACAGACACACACACTCTCTCTCACAGACACACACACTCTCTCTCACAGACAGTCTCTCTCACAGACGCATACTCTCCTCTCACAGACAAACACTCTCTCTCTCAGACACCACTCACTCTCTCTCACAGACACACACTCTCTCTCTCAGACACACGCACTCCTTCTGAGATACACACTCTCTCTCTCATAGACACACACTCTCTCTTGCTCTATCAGTCTCTCTCACAGACACACAATCTCTCTCCCTCACAGACACACAAGCATTCTCACACAGACTCTCTCACTCTCTCTCACAGAGACAATCTCTCTCTCTCTCACAGACACACACGCTCTCTCACAAACGCACACACTCTCTCTCTCACAGACACACACTCTCTCTCTCACAGACACACACTCTCTCACACAGACACACACTCTCTCTCACAGACACTCTCGCTCTCTCTCACAGACACATTCTATCTCACAAACACACACCCTCTCTCTCACAGACGCACATTCTCTCTCTCCGTGACAGACACAATCTCTCTCTCACTCACAGACACACACTCTTTCTCAGACACCACTCTCTCTCTCAGAGACACACACTCTCTTTCTCAGACACCACTCTCTCTCTCTCACAGACACACACACTCTCTCTCTCTCACAGACAGTCTCTCACAGACGCACACTGTCTCTCACAGACACACACTCTCTCTCTCACAGACACACTCTCTCTCTCTCAGACACACACACTATTTCTCTCTCAGACATACACACTCTCTCTTACAGACATACACTCTCAGACACACTCTCTCTCTCTCTCACAGACACATGCTCTCTCTCTCTCAGAAACACTCTGTAACAGACACACTCTCTCTCACAGATACACACTCTCTCTCTCACAGACACACATTCTCTCTCTCTCACAGACGCACACTCTCTCTCTCACAGACACACACTCTCTCACACAGACTCACACTCTCTCTCACAGACACTCTCTCTCACTCTCACAGACACATTCTATCTCACAAACACACACTCTCTCTCTCACACAGACATACACACTTTCTCACAGACACACATTCTCTCTCTCCCTCACAGACACAATCTCTCTCTCGCTCACAGACACAGTCTCTCTCACAGACGCACACTCTCTCTCTCACGGACATACACTCTCTCTCTCACACAGACACGCACACTCTCTCTCTCACACAGACGCACATTCTCTCTCTCACAGACACACACTCTCTTTCTCAGACACCGCTCTCTCTCACAGACACAGACTCTGTCTCCCACACAGACAGACACACTCTCTCTCTCACAGACACAGTCTCTCTCACAGACGCTCACTCTCTCTCACAGATGCGCACTCTCTCTCACAGACACACTTACTCTCTCTCTCTCAGACACACACACTATCTCTCTCAGACACACTCTCTCTCTCTCACAGACACATGCTCTCTCTCTCAGACACACTCTCTCTCTCACAGACATACACTCTCACAGACATACACTATCTCTCACAGACACACGCTCTCTCTCTCAGAGACACACACTCTCTCTCTCCAAGACACACACACTCTCTCCCTCAGACACACACACTCTCTCTCACACTGACACATACACTCTCTCTCTCTCTCTCTCTCTCTCAAAGACGCACACTCTCTCTCTCACAGACACACACTCTCTTTCTCAGACACCACTCTCTCTCACACAGACACACACACTCTCTCTCACAGACACAGTCTCTCTCACAGACGCTCACTCTCTCTCACAGAAGCACACTATCTCTCACAGACACACACTCTCTCTCTCTCTAAGACACACACACTCTCTCTCTCAGACACACTCTCTCTCTCACAGACACACTTACTCTCTCTCTCTGAGACACACACACACTATCTCTCTCTCAGACACACACACTCTCCCTTACAGACACACTCTCTCTCACAGACACACTCTCTCTCTCACAGACACACTTACTCTCTCTCTCTCAGACACACACACACTATCTCTCTCTCAGACACACACTCTCTCTCTCAGAAACACTCTCTCACAGACACTTGCTCTCTCTCTCTCAGACACGTACTCTCTCACACAGACACACACTCTCTCTCACAGACATTCTCTCTCTCTCTCTCACAGACACATTCTATCTCACAAACACACACTCTCTCTCTCACAGACGCACATTCTCTCTCTCCCTCACAGACACAATCTCTCTCTCGCTCACAGATACACACTCTCTTTCTCAGACACCACTCTCTCTCTGAGACACACACTCTCTTTCTCACACACCACTCTCTCTCTCTCACAGACACACACACTCTCTCTCTCTCTCAGACACACACACTATTTCTCTCTCAGACATACACACTCTATCTTACAGACATACACTCTCAGACACACTCTCTCTCTCTCTCACAGACACATCCTCTCTCTCTCAGACACACTCTCTCTCTAACAGACACACACTCTCTCTCACAGATACACACTCTCTCTCTCACAGACACACTCTCTCACACAGACACACACTCTCTCTCACAGACATTCTCTCTCTCTCTCTCTCCTCACAGACACATTCTATCTCACAAACACACATACTCTCTCTCTCACAGACACGCACTCTCTCTCACACAGACACACACACTCTCTCACACACACACATTCTCTCTCTCCCTCACAGACACAATCTCTCTCTCGCTCACAGACACAGTCTCTCTCACAGACGCACACTCTCTCTCTCACAGACACACACTCTCTTTCTCAGACACCACTTTCTCTCTCTCACAGACACACTCTCTCTCTCTCACACACACACACACACTCTCTCTCACAGACACGCACTCTCTGTCTCACAGACACACACTCTCTTTCTCAGACACCACTCTCTCTCACAGATACAGACTCTCTCTCCCACACAGACACACACACTCTCTCTCTCACAGACACAGTCTCTCTCACAGACGCTCACTCTCTCTCACAGACGCGCACTCTCTCTCACAGACACAATCTCTCTCTCTCACAGACACACTTACTCTCTCTCTCTCTCAGGCACACACTATCTCTCTCAGACATACACACTCTCTCTTACAGACATACACTCTCAGACATACTCTCTCT
Source organism: Mobula birostris (assembly GCF_030028105.1). Classification (NCBI taxonomy): domain Eukaryota; kingdom Metazoa; phylum Chordata; class Chondrichthyes; order Myliobatiformes; family Myliobatidae; genus Mobula; species Mobula birostris. The sequence goes on from NC_092376.1 coordinate 93,983,371, forward strand.
CTCTCTCACAGATACAGATTCTCTCTCCCACACAGACACACACACTCTCTCTCTCACAGACACAGTCTCTCTCACAGACGCTCCCTCTCTCTCACAGACGCGCACTCTCTCTCTCAGACACACTCTCTCTCTCTCACAGACACATGCTCTCTCTCTCTCTCAGACACACTCTCTCACAGACATACACTCTCTCTCACAGAGACACACTCTCTCTCTCACAGACACACACACTCTCTCTCACAGACTCACACTCTCTCTCACAAACAGACTCTGTCACAGACGCACACTCTCCTCTCACAGACACACACTCTGTCTCTCAGACACCACTCACTCTCTCTCACAGACACACACTCTCTCTCTCAGACACACACACTCCTTCTGAGATACACACTCTCTCTCCCATAGAGACACACACTCTCTCGCTCTATCAGACTCTCTCACAGATAAACACTGTCTCTCACACAGAACCTCTTACTCTCTCTCTCACAGACACACACACACTCTCACTCTCATTGGCACATGCTCTCTCTCTGAGATGCACACTCTCTCTCTCATAGACACACACTCTCTCTCGCTCTATCAGTCTCTCTCACAGACACACAATCTCTCTCTCCCTCACAGACACACAAGCACTCTCACACAGACGCTCTCACTCTCTCTCACAGACACACTCTCTCTCTCTCTCTCTCTCTCTCTCACAGACACACACTCTCTCACACAGACACACACTCTCTCTCACAGACACTCTCGCTCTCTCTCACACACACATTCTATCTCACAAACACACACTCTCTCTCACAGACACGCACTCTCTCTCTCTCACACAGACACACACACTCTCTCACAGACACACATTCTCTCTCTCCCTCACAGACACAATCTCTCTGTCGCTCACAGACACAGTCTCTCTGACAGATGCACACTCTCTCTCTCACAGATGCACACTCTCTCTCTCACAGACACACACTCTCTTTCTCAGACACCACTTTCTCTCTCTCACAGAAACACATTCTCTCTCTCACACAGACACACACACTCTCTCTCTCTCTCTCACAGATGCACACTCTCTCTCTCACAGACACACACTCTCTTTCTCAGACACCACTCTCTCTCACACAGACACACACACTCTCTCTCCCAGACGCTCACTCTCTCTCACAGACGCACACTCTCTCTCACAGACACAATCTCTCTCTCTCACAGGCACACACTCTCTTTCTCAGACACCACTTTCTCTCTCTCACGGACACACATTCTCTCTCTCACACAGACACACACACACACTCTCTCTCTCTCACAGACGCACACTCTCTCTCTCACAGACACACACTCTCTTTCTCAGACACCACTCTCTCTCACAAACACAGACTCTCTCTCTCACACAGACACACACACTCTCTCTCACAGACACAGTCTCTCTCACAGACGCACACTCTCTCTCACAGACACAATCTCTCTCTCTCACAGGCACACTTACTCTCTCTCTCTCAGACACACACACTATCTCTCTCAGACACACACACTCTCTCTCTTACAGACACACACTCTCTCAGACACTCTCTTTCTCTCTCACAGACACATGCTCTCTCTCTCAGACACACTCTCTCTCTCTCACAGACATACACTCTCACAGACATACACTCTCTCTCACAGACACACACTCTCTCTCTTACAGACACACACTCTTTCTCTCAGACACACACACTCTCACAGACACACTCTCTTTCACAGACACATACTCTCAGACACTGTCTCACACACACACAGACACACACTCTCTCTCTCTAAGAGACACACACTCTCTCACAGACACACTTACTCTCTCTCCCTCAGACACACACACTATCTCTCTCAGACACAAACACTCTCTCTCTTACAGACACACACTCTCTCAGACACACTCTCTCTTTCACAGACACATGCTCTCTCTCTCAGACACACTCTCTCTCTCTCTCACAGACATACACTCTCTCTCACAGACACACACTCTCTCACAGACACACACTCTCTCTCACAGACACACTTACTCTCTCTCTCTCAGACACACACACACTATCTCTCTCTCAGACACACACACTCTCTCTTACAGACACACACTCTCTCTCACAGACACACTCTCTCTCTCACAGACACACTTATTCTCTCTCTCTATCAGACACACACACACTATCTCTCTCTCAGACACACACACTCTCTCTTACAGACACACACTCTCTCTCTCAGAAACACTCTCTCACAGACACTTGCTCTCTCTCTCAGACACTCTCTCACAGACACACTCTCTCTCACAGACACATTCTCTCTCACAGACACGCACTCACTCACACAGACACACACTCTCTCTCACAGACATTCTCTCTCTCTCTCTCACAGACCCATTCTATCTCACACACACCCTCTCTCTCACAGACGCACATTCTCTCTCTCCGTCACAGACACAATCTCTCTCTCGCTCACAGACACACACTCTCTCACAGACACTCTCTCTCACAGACACACTTACTCTCTCTCTCTCAGACACACACACACTATCTCTCTCTCAGACACACACACTCTCTCTTACAGACACACACTCTCTCTCTCAGACACTCTCTCACAGACACACACTATCTCTCACAGACACGCACTCACTCACACAGACACACACTCTCTCTCACAGACATTCTCTCTCTCTCTCTCACAGACCCATTCTATCTCACAAACACACACCCTCTCTCTCACAGACGCACATTCTCTTGCTCAGACACCACTCTCTGTCTCAGAGACACACACTCTCTTTCTCAGACACCACTCTCTCTCTCTCACAGACACACACACTCTCTCTCTCTCACAGACACAGTCTCTCACAGACGCACACTCTCTCTCACAGACACACACTCTCTCTCACACAGACACACTCTCTCTCTCTCACTGACACACTTTCTCTCTCTCTCTCTCAGACAGACACACTATTTCTCTCTCAGACATACACTCTCTCTTACAGACATACACTCTCAGACACACTCTCTCTCTCTCTCACAGACACATGCTCTCTCTCTCAGACACACTCTCTCTCTAACAGACACACACTCTCTCTCACAGATACACACTCTCTCTCTCACAGACACACACTCTCTCACACACACATATTCTCTCTCTCCCTCACAGACACATCTCTCTCTCGCTCACAGACACAGTCTCTCTCACAGACGCACACTCTCTCTCTCACAGACACACACTCTCTTTCTCAGACACCACTTTCTCTCTCTCACAGACACACTCTCTCTCTCACACACACACACACTCTGTCTCACAGAAGCGCACTCTCTCACACACACTCTCTTTCTCAGACACCACTCTCTCTCACAGATACAGACTCTCTCTCCCACACAGACACACACACTCTCTCTCTCACAGACACAGTCTCTCTCACAGACGCTCACTCTCTCTCACAGACGCGCACTCTCTCTCACAGACACAATCTCTCTCTCTCACAGACACACTTACTCTCTCTCTCTCAGACACACACACTATCTCTCTCAGACATACACACTCTCTCTTACAGACATACACTCTCAGACACACTCTCTCTCTCTCTCAGACACACTCTCTCTCTCACACACACACACACTCTGTCTCACAGACGCGCACTCTCTCACAGACACACACTCTCTTTCTCAGACACCACTCTCTCTCACAGATACAGACTCTCTCTCCCACACAGACACACACACTCTCTCTCTCACAGACACAGTCTCTCTCACAGACGCTCACTCTCCCTCACAGACGCACACTCTCTTTCTCAGACACCACTTTCTCTCTCTAACAGACACACACTCTCTCTCTCACAGACAGTCTCTCTCACAGACGCACACTCTCTCTCTCTCACAGACGCACACTCTCTCTCTCTCACAGACGCACACTCTCTTCCTCAGACACCACTTTCTCTCTCTAACAGACACACACTCTCTCTCTCACACAGACACACACACTCTCTCTCTCTCACAGACGCTCACTCTCTCTCACAGACGCGCACTCTCTCTCACAGACACAATCTCTCTCTCTCACAGACACACTTTCTCTCTCTCAGACACACACACTATCATTCTCAGACACACACACTCTCTCTCTTACAGACACACTCTCTCAGACACACTCTCTCTCTCTCACAGACACATGCTCTCTCTCTCTCTCAGACACACTCTCTCTCACAGACATACACTCTCACAGACACACACTCTCTCACACAGACACACACTCTCTCTCTCACAGACACACACTCTCTCTCACAGACACACATTCTCTCTCTCCCTCACAGACACAATCTCTCTGTGGCTCACAGACACAGTCTCTCTCACAGATGCACACTCTCTCTCTCTCACAGATGCACACTCTCTCTCTCACAGACACACACTCTCTCTCAGACACCACTTTCTCTCTTTCACAGACACACATTCTCTCTCTCACACAGACACACACACTCTCTCTCTCTCACAGACGCACACTCTCTCCCTCACAGACACACACTCTCTTTCTCAGACACCACTCTCTCTCACAAACACAGACTCTCTCTCTCACACAGACACACACACTCTCTCTCACAGACACAGTCTCTCTCACAGACGCTCACTCTCTCTCACAGACGCACACTCTCACAGACACAATCTCTCTCTCTCACGGGCACACTTACTCTCTCTCTCTCTCAGACACACACACTATCTCTCTCAGACACACACACTCTCTCTCTTACAGACACACACTCAGACTCTCTCTCTCTCACAGACACATGCTCTCTCTCTCAGACACACTCTCTCTCACAGTCATACACTCTCTCTCACAGACACACACTCTCTCTCTCTAAGACACACACACTCTCTCTCAGACACACTCTCACTCTCTCATGACACACTTACTCTCTCTCTCTCAGACACACACACACTATCTCTGTCTCAGACACATACTCTCTCTTACAGACACACACTCTCTCTCTCAGACACACTCTCTCTCACACAGACACACTTACTCTCTCTCTCTCAGACACACACACACTATCTCTCTCAGACACACTCTCTCTTACAGACACACACTCTCTCTCTCAGAAACACTCTCTCACAGACACTTGCTCTCTCTCTGACACTCTCTCACAGACACACACTCTCTCTCACAGACACACACTCTCTCTCACAGACACATACTCTCTCTCTCACAGACACGCACTCTCTCACACAGACACACACTCTCTCTCACAGACATTCTCTCTCTCTCTCTCACAGACACATTCTATCTCACAAACACACACTCTCTCTCTCACAGACACACATTCTCTCTCTCCCTCACAGACACAATCTCTCTGTCGCTCACAGACACAGTCTCTCTCACAGATGCACACTCTCTCTCACAGATGCACACTCTCTCTCTCACAGACACACACTCTCTCTCAGACACCACTCTCTCTCTCACAGACACACATTCTCTCTCTCACACAGACACACCAACTCTCTCTCTCTCACAGACGCACACTCTCTCTCTCACAGACACACACTCTCTTTCTCAGACACCACTCTCTCTCACAAACACAGACTCTCTCTCTCACACAGACACACACACTCTCTCTCACAGACGCTCACTCTCTCTCACAGACGCACACTCTCTCTCTCACAGACACACACTCTCTCACACAGACACACACTCTCTCTCACAGACACTCTCTCTCTCTCGCTCACAGACACAGTCTCTCTCACAGACGCACACTCTCTCTCTCACAGACGCACACTCTCTTTCTCAGACACCACTTTCTCTCTCTCACAGACACACACTCTCTCTCTCACACAGACACACACACTCTCTCTCTCTCACAGACGCTCACTCTCTCTCACAGACGCTCACTCTCTCTCACAGACGCGCACTCTCTCTCACAGACACAATCTCTCTCTCTCACAGACACACTTACTCTCTCTCTCTCAGACACACACACTATCTCTCTCAGACACACACACTCTCTCTCACAGACACGCACTCTCTCTCTCTCACACAGACACACACACTCTCTCACAGACACACATTCTCTCTCTCCCTCACAGACACAATCTCTCTGTCGCTCACAGACACAGTCTCTCTGACAGATGCACACTCTCTCTCTCACAGATGCACACTCTCTCTCTCACAGATACACACTCTGTCTCTCACAGACACACACTCTCTTTCTCAGACACCACTTTCTCTCTCTCACAGAAACACATTCTCTCTCTCACACAGACACACACACTCTCTCTCTCTCTCTCACAGATGCACACTCTCTCTCTCACAGACTCACACTCTCTTTCTCAGACACCACTCTCTCTCACACAGACACACACACTCTCTCTCCCAGACGCTCACTCTCTCTCACAGACGCACACTCTCTCTCACAGACACAATCTCTCTCTCTCACAGGCACACACTCTCTTTCTCAGACACCACTTTCTCTCTCTCACGGACACACATTCTCTCTCTCACACAGACACACACACACACTCTCTCTCTCTCACAGACGCACACTCTCTCTCTCACAGACACACACTCTCTTTCTCAGACACCACTCTCTCTCACAAACACAGACTCTCTCTCTCACACAGACACACACACTCTCTCTCACAGACACAGTCTCTCTCACAGACGCACACTCTCTCTCACAGACACAATCTCTCTCTCTCACAGGCACACTTACTCTCTCTCTCTCAGACACACACTATCTCTCGCAGACACATTCTCTCTCACAGACACGCACTCACTCACACAGACACACACTCTCTCTCACAGACATTCTCTCTCTCTCTCTCACAGACCCATTCTATCTCACAAACACACACCCTCTCTCTCACAGACGCACATTCTCTTGCTCAGACACCACTCTCTCTCTCAGAGACACACACTCTCTTTCTCAGACAGTACTCTCTCTCTCTCACAGACACACACACTCTCTCTCTCTCACAGACACAGTCTCTCACAGACGCACACTCTCTCTCACAGACACACACTCTCTCACAGACACTCTCTCTCTCTCTCAGACACACACACTATTTCTCTCTCAGACATACACACTCTCTCTTACAGACATACACTCTCAGACACACTCTCTCTCTCTCAGACACTCTCTCTAACAGACACACTCTCTCTCACAGATACACACTCTCTCTCACAGACACACACTCTCTCACACAGACACACACTCTCTGACAGACACACATTCTCTCTCTCCCTCACAGACACACTCTCTCTCTCTCTCACAGACACATGCTCTCTCTCTCTCAGACACACTCTCTCTCTAACAGACACACTCTATCTCACAAACACACACTCTCTCTCTCACAGACACGCACTCTCTCTCACACAGACATACACACTCTCTCACAGACACACATTCTCTCTCTCCCTCACAGACACAATCTCTCTCTCGCTCACAGACACAGTCTCTCTCACAGACGCACACTCTCTCTCTCACAGACACACACTCTCTCTCTCACACAGACACACACACTCTCTCTCTCAACACAGACGCACACTCTCTCTCTCACAGACACACTCTCTTTCTCAGACACCACTCTCTCTCACAGACACAGACTCTGTCCTCCCACACAGACACACACACTCTCTCTTTCTCAGACACCGTCTCTCTCACAGACGCTCACTCTCTCTCACAGACGCGCACTCCCTCTCTCACAGACGCGCACTCCCTCTCTCACAGACACACTTACTCTCTCTCTCTCTCAGACACACACACTATCTCTCTCAGACACACCACTCTCTCTCTTACAGACACACACTCTCTCTCTCAGACACACTCTCTCTCTCTCACAGACACATGCTCTCTCTCTCTCAGGCACACTCTCTCTCACAGACATACACTCTCACAGACATACACTCTCTCTCACAGACACACGCTCTCTCTCTCAGAGACACACACTCTCTCTCTCTAAGACACACACACTCTCTCCCTCAGACACACACACTCTCTCTCACAGACATAACTCTCTCTCTCTTGGAGACACTCTCTCTCTTTTTCTCTCACAGACACACACTCTCTCTCACAGACACTCTCGCTCTCTCTCACACACACATTCTATCTCACAAACACACACTCTCTCTCACAGACACGCACTCTCTCTCTCTCACACAGACACACACACTCTCTCACAGACACACATTCTCTCTCTCCCTCACAGACACAATCTCTCTGTCGCTCACAGACACAGTCTCTCTGACAGATGCACACTCTCTCTCTCACAGATGCACACTCTCTCTCTCACAGATGCACACTCTCTCTCTCACAGACACACACTCTCTTTCTCAGACACCACTTTCTCTCTCTCACAGAAACACATTCTCTCTCTCACACAGACACACACACTCTCTCTCTCTCTCTCACAGATGCACACTCTCTCTCTCACAGACACACACTCTCTTTCTCAGACACCACTCTCTCTCACACAGACACACACACTCTCTCTCCCAGACGCTCACTCTCTCTCACAGACGCACACTCTCTCTCACAGACACAATCTCTCTCTCTCACAGGCACACACTCTCTTTCTCAGACACCACTTTCTCTCTCTCACGGACACACATTCTCTCTCTCACACAGACACACACACACACTCTCTCTCTCTCACAAACACAGACTCTCTCTCTCACACAGACACACACACTCTCTCTCACAGACACAGTCTCTCTCACAGACGCACACTCTCTCTCACAGACACAATCTCTCTCTCTCACAGGCACACTTACTCTCTGTCTCTCAGACACACACACTATCTCTCTCAGACACACACACTCTCTCTCTTACAGACACACACTCTCTCAGACACTCTCTTTCTCTCTCACAGACACATGCTCTCTCTCTCAGACACACTCTCTCTCTCTCACAGACATACACTCTCACAGACATACACTCTCTCTCACAGACACACACTCTCTCTCTTACAGACACACACTCTTTCTCTCAGACACACACACTCTCACAGACACACTCTCTTTCACAGACACATACTCTCAGACACTGTCTCACACACACACAGACACACACTCTCTCTCTCTAAGACACACACACTCTCTCACAGACACACTTACTCTCTCTCTCTCAGACACACACACTATCTCTCTCAGACACAAACACTCTCTCTCTTACAGACACACACTCTCTCAGACACACTCTCTCTCACAGACACATACTCTCTCTCTCAGACACACTCTCTCTCTCTCTCACAGACATACACTCTCTCTCACAGACACACACTCTCTCACAGACACACTTACTCTCTCTCTCTCAGACACACACACACTATCTCTCTCTCAGACACACACACTCTCTCTTACAGACACACACTCTCTCACAGACACACTCTCTCTCTCTATCAGACACACACACACTATCTCTCTCTCAGACACACACACTCTCTCTTACAGACACACACTCTCTCTCTCAGAAACACTCTCTCACAGACACTTGCTCTCTCTCTCAGACACTCTCTCACAGACACACTCTCTCTCACAGACACATTCTCTCTCACAGACACGCACTCACTCACACAGACACACACTCTCTCTCACAGACATTCTCTCTCTCTCTCTCACAGACCCATTCTATCTCACACACACCCTCTCTCTCACAGACGCACATTCTCTCTCTCCGTCACAGACACAATCTCTCTCTCGCTCACAGACACACACTCTCTCACAGACACTCTCTCTCACAGACACACTTACTCTCTCTCTCTCAGACACACACACACTATCTCTCTCTCAGACACACACACTCTCTCTTACAGACACACACTCTCTCTCTCAGACACTCTCTCACAGACACACACTATCTCTCACAGACACGCACTCACTCACACAGACACACACTCTCTCTCACAGACATTCTCTCTCTCTCTCTCACAGACCCATTCTATCTCACAAACACACACCCTCTCTCTCACAGACGCACATTCTCTTGCTCAGACACCACTCTCTGTCTCAGAGACACACACTCTCTTTCTCAGACACCACTCTCTCTCTCTCATAGACACACACACTCTCTCTCTCTCACAGACACAGTCTCTCACAGACGCACACTCTCTCTCACAGACACACACTCTCTCTCACACAGACACACTCTCTCTCTCTCACTGACACACTTTCTCTCTCTCTCTCTCAGACAGACACACTATTTCTCTCTCAGACATACACACTCTCTCTTACAGACATACACTCTCAGACACACTTTCTCTCTCTCTCACAGACACATGCTCTCTCTCTCAGACACACTCTCTCTCTAACAGACACACACTCTCTCTCACAGATACACACTCTCTCTCTCACAGACACACACTCTCTCACACACACATATTCTCTCTCTCCCTCACAGACACAATCTCTCTCTCGCTCACAGACACAGTCTCTCTCACAGACACACTCTCTCTCTCACACACACACACACTCCTGTCTCACAGAAGCGCACTCTCTCACAGACACACACTCTCTTTCTCAGACACCACTCTCTCTCACAGATACAGACTCTCTCTCCCACACAGACACACACACTCTCTCTCTCACAGACACAGTCTCTCTCACAGACGCTCACTCTCTCTCACAGACGCGCACTCTCTCTCACAGACACAATCTCTCTCTCTCACAGACACACTTACTCTCTCTCTCTCAGACACACACACTATCTCTCTCAGACATACACACTCTCTCTTACAGACATACACTCTCAGACACACTCTCTCTCTCTCTCAGACACACTCTCTCTCACACACACACACTCTGTCTCACAGACGCGCACTCTCTCACAGACACACACTCTCTTTCTCAGACACCACTCTCTCTCACAGACACGCACTCACTCACACAGACACACACTCTCTCTCACAGACATTCTCTCTCTCTCTCTCACAGACCCATTCTATCTCACAAACACACACCCTCTCTCTCACAGACGCACATTCTCTCTCTCCGTCACAGACACAATCTCTCTCTCGCTCACAGACACACACTCTCTCACAGACACTCTCTCTCACAGACACACTTACTCTCTCTCTCTCAGACACACACACACTATCTCTCTCTCAGACACACACACTCTCTCTTACAGACACACACTCTCTCTCTCAGAAACACTCTCTCACAGACACTTGCTCTCTCTCTCAGACACTCTCTCACAGACACACACTATCTCTCGCAGACACATTCTCTCTCACAGACACGCACTCACTCACACAGACACACACTCTCTCTCACAGACATTCTCTCTCTCTCTCTCACAGACCCATTCTATCTCACAAACACACACCCTCTCTCTCACAGACGCACATTCTCTTGCTCAGACACCACTCTCTCTCTCAGAGACACACACTCTCTTTCTCAGACACTACTCTCTCTCTCTCACAGACACACACACTCTCTCTCTCTCACAGACACAGTCTCTCACAGACGCACACTCTCTCTCACAGACACACACTCTCTCTCTCACAGACACTCTCTCTCTCTCAGACACACACACTATTTCTCTCTCAGACATACACACTCTCTCTTACAGACATACACTCTCAGACACACTCTCTCTCTCTCAGACACTCTCTCTAACAGACACACTCTCTCTCACAGATACACACTCTCTCTCTCACAGACACACACTCTCTCACACAGACACACACTCTCTGACAGACACACATTCTCTCTCTCCCTCACAGACACACTCTCTCTCTCTCTCACAGACACATGCTCTCTCTCTCAGACACACTCTCTCTCTAACAGACACACTCTATCTCACAAACACACACTCTCTCTCTCACAGACACGCACTCTCTCTCACACAGACATACACACTCTCTCACAGACACACATTCTCTCTCTCCCTCACAGACACAATCTCTCTCTCGCTCACAGACACACTCTCTCTCTCACACACACACACACTCTGTCTCACAGAAGCGCACTCTCTCACAGACACACACTCTCTTTCTCAGACACCACTCTCTCTCACAGATACAGACTCTCTCTCCCACACAGACACACACACTCTCTCTCTCACAGACACAGTCTCTCTCACAGACGCTCACTCTCTCTCACAGACGCGCACTCTCTCTCACAGACACAATCTCTCTCTCTCACAGACACACTTACTCTCTCTCTCTCAGACACACACACTATCTCTCTCAGACATACACACTCTCTCTTACAGACATACACTCTCAGACACACTCTCTCTCTCTCTCAGACACACTCTCTCTCTCACACACACACACACTCTGTCTCACAGACGCGCACTCTCTCACAGACACACTTACTCTCTCTCTCTATCAGACACACACACACTATCTCTCTCTCAGACACACACACTCTCTCTTACAGACACACACTCTCTCTCTCAGAAACACTCTCTCACAGACACTTGCTCTCTCTCTCAGACACTCTCTCACAGACACACTCTCTCTCAGACACATTCTCTCTCACAGACACGCACTCACTCACACAGACACACACTCTCTCTCACAGACATTCTCTCTCTCTCTCTCACAGACCCATTCTATCTCACACACACCCTCTCTCTCACAGACGCACATTCTCTCTCTCCGTCACAGACACAATCTCTCTCTCTCTCACAGACACACTTACTCTCTCTCTCTCAGACACACACACACTATCTCTCTCTCAGACACACACACTCTCTCTTACAGACACACACTCTCTCTCTCAGACACTCTCTCACAGACACACACTATCTCTCACAGACACGCACTCACTCACACAGACACACACTCTCTCTCACAGACATTCTCTCTCTCTCTCTCACAGACCCATTCTATCTCACAAACACACACCCTCTCTCTCACAGACGCACATTCTCTTGCTCAGACACCACTCTCTGTCTCAGAGACACACACTCTCTTTCTCAGACACCACTCTCTCTCTCTCACAGACACACACACTCTCTCTCTCTCACAGACACAGTCTCTCACAGACGCACACTCTCTCTCACAGACACACACTCTCTCTCACACAGACACACTCTCTCTCTCTCACTGACACACTTTCTCTCTCTCTCTCTCAGACAGACACCCTATTTCTCTCTCAGACATACACACTCTCTCTTACAGACATACACTCTCAGACACACTCTCTCTCTCTCTCACAGACACATGCTCTCTCTCTCAGACACACTCTCTCTCTAACAGACACACACTCTCTCTCACAGATACACACTCTCTCTCTCACAGACACACACTCTCTCACACACACATATTCTCTCTCTCCCTCACAGACACAATCTCTCTCTCGCTCACAGACACAGTCTCTCTCACAGACGCACACTCTCTCTCTCACAGACACACACTCTCTTTCTCAGACACCACTTTCTCTCTCTCACAGACACACTCTCTCTCTCACACACACACACACTCTGTCTCACAGACGCGCACTCTCTCACAGACACACACTCTCTTTCTCAGACACAATCTCTCTCTCTCACAGGCACACTTACTCTCTCTCTCTCAGACACACACACTATCTCTCTCAGACACACACACTCTCTCTCTTACAGACACACACTCTCTCAGACACTCTCTTTCTCTCTCACAGACACATGCTCTCTCTCTCGGACACACTCTCTCTCTCACAGACATACACTCTCACAGACATACACTCTCTCTCACAGACACACACTCTCTCTCTCACAGACACACACTCTTTCTCTCAGACACACACACTCTCACAGACACACTCTCTTTCACAGACACCACTCTCTCTCACAGACACAGACTCTGTCTCCCACACAGACACACACACTCTCTCTTTCACAGACACCGTCTCTCTCACAGACGCTCACTCTCTCTCACAGACGCGCACTCTCTCTCACAGACGCGCACTCCCTCTCTCACAGACACACTTACTCTCTCTCTCTCAGACACACACACTATCTCTCTCAGACACACACACTCTCTCTCTTACAGACACACACTCTCTCTCTCAGACACACTCTCTCTCTCTCACAGACACATGCTCTCTCTCTCTCAGGCACACTCTCTCTCACAGACATACACTCTCACAGACATACACTCTCTCTCACAGACACACGCTCTCTCTCTCAGAGACACACACTCTCTCTCTCTAAGACACACACACTCTCTCCCTCAGACACACACACTCTCTCTCACAGACATAACTCTCTCTCTCTTGGAGACACTCTCTCTCTTTTTCTCTCACAGACACACACTCTGTCTCACAGACACACACACTCTCTCTCACAGACACACACACTCTCTCTCACAGACAGTCTCTCTCACAGACGCATACTCTCCTCTCACAGACAAACACTCTCTCTCTCAGACACCACTCACTCTCTCTCACAGACACACACTCTCTCTCTCAGACACACGCACTCCTTCTGAGATACACACTCTCTCTCTCATAGACACACACTCTCTCTTGCTCTATCAGTCTCTCTCACAGACACACAATCTCTCTCCCTCACAGACACACAAGCATTCTCACACAGACTCTCTCACTCTCTCTCACAGAGACAATCTCTCTCTCTCTCACAGACACACACGCTCTCTCACAAACGCACACACTCTCTCTCTCACAGACACACACTCTCTCTCTCACAGACACACACTCTCTCACACAGACACACACTCTCTCTCACAGACACTCTCGCTCTCTCTCACAGACACATTCTATCTCACAAACACACACCCTCTCTCTCACAGACGCACATTCTCTCTCTCCGTGACAGACACAATCTCTCTCTCACTCACAGACACACACTCTTTCTCAGACACCACTCTCTCTCTCAGAGACACACACTCTCTTTCTCAGACACCACTCTCTCTCTCTCACAGACACACACACTCTCTCTCTCTCACAGACAGTCTCTCACAGACGCACACTGTCTCTCACAGACACACACTCTCTCTCTCACAGACACACTCTCTCTCTCTCAGACACACACACTATTTCTCTCTCAGACATACACACTCTCTCTTACAGACATACACTCTCAGACACACTCTCTCTCTCTCTCACAGACACATGCTCTCTCTCTCTCAGAAACACTCTGTAACAGACACACTCTCTCTCACAGATACACACTCTCTCTCTCACAGACACACATTCTCTCTCTCTCACAGACGCACACTCTCTCTCTCACAGACACACACTCTCTCACACAGACTCACACTCTCTCTCACAGACACTCTCTCTCACTCTCACAGACACATTCTATCTCACAAACACACACTCTCTCTCTCACAGACACGCACTCTCTCTCACACAGACATACACACTTTCTCACAGACACACATTCTCTCTCTCCCTCACAGACACAATCTCTCTCTCGCTCACAGACACAGTCTCTCTCACAGACGCACACTCTCTCTCTCACGGACATACACTCTCTCTCTCACACAGACACGCACACTCTCTCTCTCACACAGACGCACATTCTCTCTCTCACAGACACACACTCTCTTTCTCAGACCACCGCTCTCTCTCACAGACACAGACTCTGTCTCCCACACAGACAGACACACTCTCTCTCTCACAGACACAGTCTCTCTCACAGACGCTCACTCTCTCTCACAGATGCGCACTCTCTCTCACAGACACACTTACTCTCTCTCTCTCAGACACACACACTATCTCTCTCAGACACACTCTCTCTCTCTCACAGACACATGCTCTCTCTCTCAGACACACTCTCTCTCTCACAGACATACACTCTCACAGACATACACTATCTCTCACAGACACACGCTCTCTCTCTCAGAGACACACACTCTCTCTCTCCAAGACACACACACTCTCTCCCTCAGACACACACACTCTCTCTCACACTGACACATACACTCTCTCTCTCTCTCTCTCTCTCTCAAAGACGCACACTCTCTCTCTCACAGACACACACTCTCTTTCTCAGACACCACTCTCTCTCACACAGACACACACACTCTCTCTCACAGACACAGTCTCTCTCACAGACGCTCACTCTCTCTCACAGAAGCACACTATCTCTCACAGACACACACTCTCTCTCTCTCTAAGACACACACACTCTCTCTCTCAGACACACTCTCTCTCTCACAGACACACTTACTCTCTCTCTCTGAGACACACACACACTATCTCTCTCTCAGACACACACACTCTCCCTTACAGACACACTCTCTCTCACAGACACACTCTCTCTCTCACAGACACACTTACTCTCTCTCTCTCAGACACACACACACTATCTCTCTCTCAGACACACACTCTCTCTCTCAGAAACACTCTCTCACAGACACTTGCTCTCTCTCTCTCAGACACGTACTCTCTCACACAGACACACACTCTCTCTCACAGACATTCTCTCTCTCTCTCTCACAGACACATTCTATCTCACAAACACACACTCTCTCTCTCACAGACGCACATTCTCTCTCTCCCTCACAGACACAATCTCTCTCTCGCTCACAGATACACACTCTCTTTCTCAGACACCACTCTCTCTCTGAGACACACACTCTCTTTCTCACACACCACTCTCTCTCTCTCACAGACACACACACTCTCTCTCTCTCTCAGACACACACACTATTTCTCTCTCAGACATACACACTCTATCTTACAGACATACACTCTCAGACACACTCTCTCTCTCTCTCACAGACACATCCTCTCTCTCTCAGACACACTCTCTCTCTAACAGACACACACTCTCTCTCACAATACACACTCTCTCTCTCACAGACACACTCTCTCACACAGACACACACTCTCTCTCACAGACATTCTCTCTCTCTCTCTCCCTCACAGACACATTCTATCTCACAAACACACTACTCTCTCTCTCACAGACACGCACTCTCTCTCACACAGACACACACACTCTCTCACACACACACATTCTCTCTCTCCCTCACAGACACAATCTCTCTCTCGCTCACAGACACAGTCTCTCTCACAGACGCACACTCTCTCTCTCACAGACACACACTCTCTTTCTCAGACACCACTTTCTCTCTCTCACAGACACACTCTCTCTCTCTCACACACACACACACACTCTCTCTCACAGACACGCACTCTCTGTCTCACAGACACACACTCCTCTTTCTCAGACACCACTCTCTCTCACAGATACAGACTCTCTCTCCCACACAGACACACACACTCTCTCTCTCACAGACACAGTCTCTCTCACAGACGCTCACTCTCTCTCACAGACGCGCACTCTCTCTCACAGACACAATCTCTCTCTCTCACAGACACACTTACTCTCTCTCTCTCTCAGGCACACACTATCTCTCTCAGACATACACACTCTCTCTTACAGACATACACTCTCAGACATACTCTCTCTCTCTCTCACAGATACAGATTCTCTCTCCCACACAGACACACACACTCTCTCTCTCACAGACACAGTCTCTCTCACAGACGCTCCCTCTCTCTCACAGACGCGCACTCTCTCTCTCAGACACACTCTCTTCTCTCTCACAGACACATGCTCTCTCTCTCTCTCAGACACACTCTCTCACAGACATACACTCTCTCTCACAGAGACCACACTCTCTCTCTCACAGACACACACACTCTCTCTCACAGACTCACACTCTCTCTCACAAACAGACTCTGTCACAGACGCACACTCTCCTCTCACAGACACACACTCTGTCTCTCAGACACCACTCACTCTCTCTCACAGACACACTCTCTCTCTCAGACACACACACTCCTTCTGAGATACACACTCTCTCTCCCATAGAGACACACACTCTCTCGCTCTATCAGACTCTCTCACAGATAAACACTGTCTCTCACACAGAACCTCTTACTCTCTCTCTCACAGACACACACACACTCTCACTCTCATTGACACATGCTCTCTCTCTGAGATGCACACTCTCTCTCTCATAGACACACACTCTCTCTCGCTCTATCAGTCTCTCTCACAGACACACAATCTCTCTCTCCCTCACAGACACACAAGCACTCTCACACAGACGCTCTCACTCTCTCTCACAGACACACTCTCTCTCTCTCTCTCTCTCTCTCTCACAGACACACACTCTCTCACACAGACACACACTCTCTCTCACAGACACTCTCGCTCTCTCTCACACACACATTCTATCTCACAAACACACACTCTCTCTCACAGACACGCACTCTCTCTCTCTCACACAGACACACACACTCTCTCACAGACACACATTCTCTCTCTCCCTCACAGACACAATCTCTCTGTCGCTCACAGACACAGTCTCTCTGACAGATGCACACTCTCTCTCTCACAGATGCACACTCTCTCTCTCACAGACACACACTCTCTTTCTCAGACACCACTTTCTCTCTCTCACAGAAACACATTCTCTCTCTCACACAGACACACACACTCTCTCTCTCTCTCTCACAGATGCACACTCTCTCTCTCACAGACACACACTCTCTTTCTCAGACACCACTCTCTCTCACACAGACACACACACTCTCTCTCCCAGACGCTCACTCTCTCTCACAGACGCACACTCTCTCTCACAGACACAATCTCTCTCTCTCACAGGCACACACTCTCTTTCTCAGACACCACTTTCTCTCTCTCACGGACACACATTCTCTCTCTCACACAGACACACACACACACTCTCTCTCTCTCACAGACGCACACTCTCTCTCTCACAGACACACACTCTCTTTCTCAGACACCACTCTCTCTCACAAACACAGACTCTCTCTCTCACACAGACACACACACTCTCTCTCACAGACACAGTCTCTCTCACAGACGCACACTCTCTCTCACAGACACAATCTCTCTCTCTCACAGGCACACTTACTCTCTCTCTCTCAGACACACACACTATCTCTCTCAGACACACACACTCTCTCTCTTACAGACACACACTCTCTCAGACACTCTCTTTCTCTCTCACAGACACATGCTCTCTCTCTCAGACACACTCTCTCTCTCTCACAGACATACACTCTCACAGACATACACTCTCTCTCACAGACACACACTCTCTCTCTTACAGACACACACTCTTTCTCTCAGACACACACACTCTCACAGACACACTCTCTTTCACAGACACATACTCTCAGACACTGTCTCACACACACACAGACACACACTCTCTCTCTCTAAGAGACACACACTCTCTCACAGACACACTTACTCTCTCTCCCTCAGACACACACACTATCTCTCTCAGACACAAACACTCTCTCTCTTACAGACACACACTCTCTCAGACACACTCTCTCTTTCACAGACACATGCTCTCTCTCTCAGACACACTCTCTCTCTCTCTCACAGACATACACTCTCTCTCACAGACACACACTCTCTCACAGACACACACTCTCTCTCACAGACACACTTACTCTCTCTCTCTCAGACACACACACACTATCTCTCTCTCAGACACACACACTCTCTCTTACAGACACACACTCTCTCTCACAGACACACTCTCTCTCTCACAGACACACTTATTCTCTCTCTCTATCAGACACACACACACTATCTCTCTCTCAGACACACACACTCTCTCTTACAGACACACACTCTCTCTCTCAGAAACACTCTCTCACAGACACTTGCTCTCTCTCTCAGACACTCTCTCACAGACACACTCTCTCTCACAGACACATTCTCTCTCACAGACACGCACTCACTCACACAGACACACACTCTCTCTCACAGACATTCTCTCTCTCTCTCTCACAGACCCATTCTATCTCACACACACCCTCTCTCTCACAGACGCACATTCTCTCTCTCCGTCACAGACACAATCTCTCTCTCGCTCACAGACACACACTCTCTCACAGACACTCTCTCTCACAGACACACTTACTCTCTCTCTCTCAGACACACACACACTATCTCTCTCTCAGACACACACACTCTCTCTTACAGACACACACTCTCTCTCTCAGACACTCTCTCACAGACACACACTATCTCTCACAGACACGCACTCACTCACACAGACACACACTCTCTCTCACAGACATTCTCTCTCTCTCTCTCACAGACCCATTCTATCTCACAAACACACACCCTCTCTCTCACAGACGCACATTCTCTTGCTCAGACACCACTCTCTGTCTCAGAGACACACACTCTCTTTCTCAGACACCACTCTCTCTCTCTCACAGACACACACACTCTCTCTCTCTCACAGACACAGTCTCTCACAGACGCACACTCTCTCTCACAGACACACACTCTCTCTCACACAGACACACTCTCTCTCTCTCACTGACACACTTTCTCTCTCTCTCTCTCAGACAGACACACTATTTCTCTCTCAGACATACACTCTCTCTTACAGACATACACTCTCAGACACACTCTCTCTCTCTCTCACAGACACATGCTCTCTCTCTCAGACACACTCTCTCTCTAACAGACACACACTCTCTCTCACAGATACACACTCTCTCTCTCACAGACACACACTCTCTCACACACACATATTCTCTCTCTCCCTCACAGACACATCTCTCTCTCGCTCACAGACACAGTCTCTCTCACAGACGCACACTCTCTCTCTCACAGACACACACTCTCTTTCTCAGACACCACTTTCTCTCTCTCACAGACACACTCTCTCTCTCACACACACACACACTCTGTCTCACAGAAGCGCACTCTCTCACACACACTCTCTTTCTCAGACACCACTCTCTCTCACAGATACAGACTCTCTCTCCCACACAGACACACACACTCTCTCTCTCACAGACACAGTCTCTCTCACAGACGCTCACTCTCTCTCACAGACGCGCACTCTCTCTCACAGACACAATCTCTCTCTCTCACAGACACACTTACTCTCTCTCTCTCAGACACACACACTATCTCTCTCAGACATACACACTCTCTCTTACAGACATACACTCTCAGACACACTCTCTCTCTCTCTCAGACACACTCTCTCTCTCACACACACACACACTCTGTCTCACAGACGCGCACTCTCTCACAGACACACACTCTCTTTCTCAGACACCACTCTCTCTCACAGATACAGACTCTCTCTCCCACACAGACACACACACTCTCTCTCTCACAGACACAGTCTCTCTCACAGACGCTCACTCTCCCTCACAGACGCACACTCTCTTTCTCAGACACCACTTTCTCTCTCTAACAGACACACACTCTCTCTCTCACAGACAGTCTCTCTCACAGACGCACACTCTCTCTCTCTCACAGACGCACACTCTCTCTCTCTCACAGACGCACACTCTCTTCCTCAGACACCACTTTCTCTCTCTAACAGACACACACTCTCTCTCTCACACAGACACACACACTCTCTCTCTCTCACAGACGCTCACTCTCTCTCACAGACGCGCACTCTCTCTCACAGACACAATCTCTCTCTCTCACAGACACACTTTCTCTCTCTCAGACACACACACTATCATTCTCAGACACACACACTCTCTCTCTTACAGACACACTCTCTCAGACACACTCTCTCTCTCTCACAGACACATGCTCTCTCTCTCTCTCAGACACACTCTCTCTCACAGACATACACTCTCACAGACACACACTCTCTCACACAGACACACACTCTCTCTCTCACAGACACACACTCTCTCTCACAGACACACATTCTCTCTCTCCCTCACAGACACAATCTCTCTGTGGCTCACAGACACAGTCTCTCTCACAGATGCACACTCTCTCTCTCTCACAGATGCACACTCTCTCTCTCACAGACACACACTCTCTCTCAGACACCACTTTCTCTCTTTCACAGACACACATTCTCTCTCTCACACAGACACACACACTCTCTCTCTCTCACAGACGCACACTCTCTCCCTCACAGACACACACTCTCTTTCTCAGACACCACTCTCTCTCACAAACACAGACTCTCTCTCTCACACAGACACACACACTCTCTCTCACAGACACAGTCTCTCTCACAGACGCTCACTCTCTCTCACAGACGCACACTCTCACAGACACAATCTCTCTCTCTCACGGGCACACTTACTCTCTCTCTCTCTCAGACACACACACTATCTCTCTCAGACACACACACTCTCTCTCTTACAGACACACACTCAGACTCTCTCTCTCTCACAGACACATGCTCTCTCTCTCAGACACACTCTCTCTCACAGTCATACACTCTCTCTCACAGACACACACTCTCTCTCTCTAAGACACACACACTCTCTCTCAGACACACTCTCACTCTCTCATGACACACTTACTCTCTCTCTCTCAGACACACACACACTATCTCTGTCTCAGACACATACTCTCTCTTACAGACACACACTCTCTCTCTCAGACACACTCTCTCTCACACAGACACACTTACTCTCTCTCTCTCAGACACACACACACTATCTCTCTCAGACACACTCTCTCTTACAGACACACACTCTCTCTCTCAGAAACACTCTCTCACAGACACTTGCTCTCTCTCTGACACTCTCTCACAGACACACACTCTCTCTCACAGACACACACTCTCTCTCACAGACACATACTCTCTCTCTCACAGACACGCACTCTCTCACACAGACACACACTCTCTCTCACAGACATTCTCTCTCTCTCTCTCACAGACACATTCTATCTCACAAACACACACTCTCTCTCTCACAGACACACATTCTCTCTCTCCCTCACAGACACAATCTCTCTGTCGCTCACAGACACAGTCTCTCTCACAGATGCACACTCTCTCTCACAGATGCACACTCTCTCTCTCACAGACACACACTCTCTCTCAGACACCACTTTCTCTCTCTCACAGACACACATTCTCTCTCTCACACAGACACACCAACTCTCTCTCTCTCACAGACGCACACTCTCTCTCTCACAGACACACACTCTCTTTCTCAGACACCACTCTCTCTCACAAACACAGACTCTCTCTCTCACACAGACACACACACTCTCTCTCACAGACGCTCACTCTCTCTCACAGACGCACACTCTCTCTCACAGATACACACTCTCTCTCTCACAGACACACACTCTCTCACACAGACACACACTCTCTCTCACAGACACTCTCTCTCTCTCGCTCACAGACACAGTCTCTCTCACAGACGCACACTCTCTCTCTCACAGACGCACACTCTCTTTCTCAGACACCACTTTCTCTCTCTCACAGACACACACTCTCTCTCTCACACAGACACACACACTCTCTCTCTCTCACAGACGCTCACTCTCTCTCACAGACGCTCACTCTCTCTCACAGACGCGCACTCTCTCTCACAGACACAATCTCTCTCTCTCACAGACACACTTACTCTCTCTCTCTCAGACACACACACTATCTCTCTCAGACACACACACTCTCTCTCACAGACACGCACTCTCTCTCTCTCACACAGACACACACACTCTCTCACAGACACACATTCTCTCTCTCCCTCACAGACACAATCTCTCTGTCGCTCACAGACACAGTCTCTCTGACAGATGCACACTCTCTCTCTCACAGATGCACACTCTCTCTCTCACAGATACACACTCTGTCTCTCACAGACACACACTCTCTTTCTCAGACACCACTTTCTCTCTCTCACAGAAACACATTCTCTCTCTCACACAGACACACACACTCTCTCTCTCTCTCTCACAGATGCACACTCTCTCTCTCACAGACTCACACTCTCTTTCTCAGACACCACTCTCTCTCACACAGACACACACACTCTCTCTCCCAGACGCTCACTCTCTCTCACAGACGCACACTCTCTCTCACAGACACAATCTCTCTCTCTCACAGGCACACACTCTCTTTCTCAGACACCACTTTCTCTCTCTCACGGACACACATTCTCTCTCTCACACAGACACACACACACACTCTCTCTCTCTCACAGACGCACACTCTCTCTCTCACAGACACACACTCTCTTTCTCAGACACCACTCTCTCTCACAAACACAGACTCTCTCTCTCACACAGACACACACACTCTCTCTCACAGACACAGTCTCTCTCACAGACGCACACTCTCTCTCACAGACACAATCTCTCTCTCTCACAGGCACACTTACTCTCTCTCTCTCAGACACACACTATCTCTCGCAGACACATTCTCTCTCACAGACACGCACTCACTCACACAGACACACACTCTCTCTCACAGACATTCTCTCTCTCTCTCTCACAGACCCATTCTATCTCACAAACACACACCCTCTCTCTCACAGACGCACATTCTCTTGCTCAGACACCACTCTCTCTCTCAGAGACACACACTCTCTTTCTCAGACAGTACTCTCTCTCTCTCACAGACACACACACTCTCTCTCTCTCACAGACACAGTCTCTCACAGACGCACACTCTCTCTCACAGACACACACTCTCTCACAGACACTCTCTCTCTCTCTCAGACACACACACTATTTCTCTCTCAGACATACACACTCTCTCTTACAGACATACACTCTCAGACACACTCTCTCTCTCTCAGACACTCTCTCTAACAGACACACTCTCTCTCACAGATACACACTCTCTCTCACAGACACACACTCTCTCACACAGACACACACTCTCTGACAGACACACATTCTCTCTCTCCCTCACAGACACACTCTCTCTCTCTCTCACAGACACATGCTCTCTCTCTCTCAGACACACTCTCTCTCTAACAGACACACTCTATCTCACAAACACACACTCTCTCTCTCACAGACACGCACTCTCTCTCACACAGACATACACACTCTCTCACAGACACACATTCTCTCTCTCCCTCACAGACACAATCTCTCTCTCGCTCACAGACACAGTCTCTCTCACAGACGCACACTCTCTCTCTCACAGACACACACTCTCTCTCTCACACAGACACACACACTCTCTCTCTCACACAGACGCACACTCTCTCTCTCACAGACACACTCTCTTTCTCAGACACCACTCTCTCTCACAGACACAGACTCTGTCTCCCACACAGACACACACACTCTCTCTTTCTCAGACACCGTCTCTCTCACAGACGCTCACTCTCTCTCACAGACGCGCACTCTCTCTCACAGACGCGCACTCCCTCTCTCACAGACACACTTACTCTCTCTCTCTCTCAGACACACACACTATCTCTCTCAGACACACACACTCTCTCTCTTACAGACACACACTCTCTCTCTCAGACACACTCTCTCTCTCTCACAGACACATGCTCTCTCTCTCTCAGGCACACTCTCTCTCACAGACATACACTCTCACAGACATACACTCTCTCTCACAGACACACGCTCTCTCTCTCAGAGACACACACTCTCTCTCTCTAAGACACACACACTCTCTCCCTCAGACACACACACTCTCTCTCACAGACATAACTCTCTCTCTCTTGGAGACACTCTCTCTCTTTTTCTCTCACAGACACACACTCTCTCTCACAGACACTCTCGCTCTCTCTCACACACACATTCTATCTCACAAACACACACTCTCTCTCACAGACACGCACTCTCTCTCTCTCACACAGACACACACACTCTCTCACAGACACACATTCTCTCTCTCCCTCACAGACACAATCTCTCTGTCGCTCACAGACACAGTCTCTCTGACAGATGCACACTCTCTCTCTCACAGATGCACACTCTCTCTCTCACAGATGCACACTCTCTCTCTCACAGACACACACTCTCTTTCTCAGACACCACTTTCTCTCTCTCACAGAAACACATTCTCTCTCTCACACAGACACACACACTCTCTCTCTCTCTCTCACAGATGCACACTCTCTCTCTCACAGACACACACTCTCTTTCTCAGACACCACTCTCTCTCACACAGACACACACACTCTCTCTCCCAGACGCTCACTCTCTCTCACAGACGCACACTCTCTCTCACAGACACAATCTCTCTCTCTCACAGGCACACACTCTCTTTCTCAGACACCACTTTCTCTCTCTCACGGACACACATTCTCTCTCTCACACAGACACACACACACACTCTCTCTCTCTCACAAACACAGACTCTCTCTCTCACACAGACACACACACTCTCTCTCACAGACACAGTCTCTCTCACAGACGCACACTCTCTCTCACAGACACAATCTCTCTCTCTCACAGGCACACTTACTCTCTGTCTCTCAGACACACACACTATCTCTCTCAGACACACACACTCTCTCTCTTACAGACACACACTCTCTCAGACACTCTCTTTCTCTCTCACAGACACATGCTCTCTCTCTCAGACACACTCTCTCTCTCTCACAGACATACACTCTCACAGACATACACTCTCTCTCACAGACACACACTCTCTCTCTTACAGACACACACTCTTTCTCTCAGACACACACACTCTCACAGACACACTCTCTTTCACAGACACATACTCTCAGACACTGTCTCACACACACACAGACACACACTCTCTCTCTCTAAGACACACACACTCTCTCACAGACACACTTACTCTCTCTCTCTCAGACACACACACTATCTCTCTCAGACACAAACACTCTCTCTCTTACAGACACACACTCTCTCAGACACACTCTCTCTCACAGACACATACTCTCTCTCTCAGACACACTCTCTCTCTCTCTCACAGACATACACTCTCTCTCACAGACACACACTCTCTCACAGACACACTTACTCTCTCTCTCTCAGACACACACACACTATCTCTCTCTCAGACACACACACTCTCTCTTACAGACACACACTCTCTCACAGACACACTCTCTCTCTCTATCAGACACACACACACTATCTCTCTCTCAGACACACACACTCTCTCTTACAGACACACACTCTCTCTCTCAGAAACACTCTCTCACAGACACTTGCTCTCTCTCTCAGACACTCTCTCACAGACACACTCTCTCTCACAGACACATTCTCTCTCACAGACACGCACTCACTCACACAGACACACACTCTCTCTCACAGACATTCTCTCTCTCTCTCTCACAGACCCATTCTATCTCACACACACCCTCTCTCTCACAGACGCACATTCTCTCTCTCCGTCACAGACACAATCTCTCTCTCGCTCACAGACACACACTCTCTCACAGACACTCTCTCTCACAGACACACTTACTCTCTCTCTCTCAGACACACACACACTATCTCTCTCTCAGACACACACACTCTCTCTTACAGACACACACTCTCTCTCTCAGACACTCTCTCACAGACACACACTATCTCTCACAGACACGCACTCACTCACACAGACACACACTCTCTCTCACAGACATTCTCTCTCTCTCTCTCACAGACCCATTCTATCTCACAAACACACACCCTCTCTCTCACAGACGCACATTCTCTTGCTCAGACACCACTCTCTGTCTCAGAGACACACACTCTCTTTCTCAGACACCACTCTCTCTCTCTCATAGACACACACACTCTCTCTCTCTCACAGACACAGTCTCTCACAGACGCACACTCTCTCTCACAGACACACACTCTCTCTCACACAGACACACTCTCTCTCTCTCACTGACACACTTTCTCTCTCTCTCTCTCAGACAGACACACTATTTCTCTCTCAGACATACACACTCTCTCTTACAGACATACACTCTCAGACACACTTTCTCTCTCTCTCACAGACACATGCTCTCTCTCTCAGACACACTCTCTCTCTAACAGACACACACTCTCTCTCACAGATACACACTCTCTCTCTCACAGACACACACTCTCTCACACACACATATTCTCTCTCTCCCTCACAGACACAATCTCTCTCTCGCTCACAGACACAGTCTCTCTCACAGACACACTCTCTCTCTCACACACACACACACTCTGTCTCACAGAAGCGCACTCTCTCACAGACACACACTCTCTTTCTCAGACACCACTCTCTCTCACAGATACAGACTCTCTCTCCCACACAGACACACACACTCTCTCTCTCACAGACACAGTCTCTCTCACAGACGCTCACTCTCTCTCACAGACGCGCACTCTCTCTCACAGACACAATCTCTCTCTCTCACAGACACACTTACTCTCTCTCTCTCAGACACACACACTATCTCTCTCAGACATACACACTCTCTCTCACAGACACACACTCTCTCACAGACACTCTCTCTCTCTCTCAGACACACACACTATTTCTCTCTCAGACATACACACTCTCTCTTACAGACATACACTCTCAGACACACTCTCTCTCTCTCAGACACTCTCTCTAACAGACACACTCTCTCTCACAGATACACACTCTCTCTCACAGACACACACTCTCTCACACAGACACACACTCTCTGACAGACACACATTCTCTCTCTCCCTCACAGACACACTCTCTCTCTCTCTCACAGACACATGCTCTCTCTCTCTCAGACACACTCTCTCTCTAACAGACACACTCTATCTCACAAACACACACTCTCTCTCTCACAGACACGCACTCTCTCTCACACAGACATACACACTCTCTCACAGACACACATTCTCTCTCTCCCTCACAGACACAATCTCTCTCTCGCTCACAGACACAGTCTCTCTCACAGACGCACACTCTCTCTCTCACAGACACACACTCTCTCTCTCACACAGACACACACACTCTCTCTCTCACACAGACGCACACTCTCTCTCTCACAGACACACTCTCTTTCTCAGACACCACTCTCTCTCACAGACACAGACTCTGTCTCCCACACAGACACACACACTCTCTCTTTCTCAGACACCGTCTCTCTCACAGACGCTCACTCTCTCTCACAGACGCGCACTCTCTCTCACAGACGCGCACTCCCTCTCTCACAGACACACTTACTCTCTCTCTCTCTCAGACACACACACTATCTCTCTCAGACACACACACTCTCTCTCTTACAGACACACACTCTCTCTCTCAGACACACTCTCTCTCTCTCACAGACACATGCTCTCTCTCTCTCAGGCACACTCTCTCTCACAGACATACACTCTCACAGACATACACTCTCTCTCACAGACACACGCTCTCTCTCTCAGAGACACACACTCTCTCTCTCTAAGACACACACACTCTCTCCCTCAGACACACACACTCTCTCTCACAGACATAACTCTCTCTCTCTTGGAGACACTCTCTCTCTTTTTCTCTCACAGACACACACTCTCTCTCACAGACACTCTCGCTCTCTCTCACACACACATTCTATCTCACAAACACACACTCTCTCTCACAGACACGCACTCTCTCTCTCTCACACAGACACACACACTCTCTCACAGACACACATTCTCTCTCTCCCTCACAGACACAATCTCTCTGTCGCTCACAGACACAGTCTCTCTGACAGATGCACACTCTCTCTCTCACAGATGCACACTCTCTCTCTCACAGATGCACACTCTCTCTCTCACAGACACACACTCTCTTTCTCAGACACCACTTTCTCTCTCTCACAGAAACACATTCTCTCTCTCACACAGACACACACACTCTCTCTCTCTCTCTCACAGATGCACACTCTCTCTCTCACAGACACACACTCTCTTTCTCAGACACCACTCTCTCTCACACAGACACACACACTCTCTCTCCCAGACGCTCACTCTCTCTCACAGACGCACACTCTCTCTCACAGACACAATCTCTCTCTCTCACAGGCACACACTCTCTTTCTCAGACACCACTTTCTCTCTCTCACGGACACACATTCTCTCTCTCACACAGACACACACACACACTCTCTCTCTCTCACAAACACAGACTCTCTCTCTCACACAGACACACACACTCTCTCTCACAGACACAGTCTCTCTCACAGACGCACACTCTCTCTCACAGACACAATCTCTCTCTCTCACAGGCACACTTACTCTCTGTCTCTCAGACACACACACTATCTCTCTCAGACACACACACTCTCTCTCTTACAGACACACACTCTCTCAGACACTCTCTTTCTCTCTCACAGACACATGCTCTCTCTCTCAGACACACTCTCTCTCTCTCACAGACATACACTCTCACAGACATACACTCTCTCTCACAGACACACACTCTCTCTCTTACAGACACACACTCTTTCTCTCAGACACACACACTCTCACAGACACACTCTCTTTCACAGACACATACTCTCAGACACTGTCTCACACACACACAGACACACACTCTCTCTCTCTAAGACACACACACTCTCTCACAGACACACTTACTCTCTCTCTCTCAGACACACACACTATCTCTCTCAGACACAAACACTCTCTCTCTTACAGACACACACTCTCTCAGACACACTCTCTCTCACAGACACATACTCTCTCTCTCAGACACACTCTCTCTCTCTCTCACAGACATACACTCTCTCTCACAGACACACACTCTCTCACAGACACACTTACTCTCTCTCTCTCAGACACACACACACTATCTCTCTCTCAGACACACACACTCTCTCTTACAGACACACACTCTCTCTCTCAGAAACACTCTCTCACAGACACTTGCTCTCTCTCTCAGACACTCTCTCACAGACACACTCTCTCTCACAGACACATTCTCTCTCACAGACACGCACTCACTCACACAGACACACACTCTCTCTCACAGACATTCTCTCTCTCTCTCTCACAGACCCATTCTATCTCACACACACCCTCTCTCTCACAGACGCACATTCTCTCTCTCCGTCACAGACACAATCTCTCTCTCGCTCACAGACACACACTCTCTCACAGACACTCTCTCTCACAGACACACTTACTCTCTCTCTCTCAGACACACACACACTATCTCTCTCTCAGACACACACACTCTCTCTTACAGACACACACTCTCTCTCTCAGACACTCTCTCACAGACACACACTATCTCTCACAGACACGCACTCACTCACACAGACACACACTCTCTCTCACAGACATTCTCTCTCTCTCTCTCACAGACCCATTCTATCTCACAAACACACACCCTCTCTCTCACAGACGCACATTCTCTTGCTCAGACACCACTCTCTGTCTCAGAGACACACACTCTCTTTCTCAGACACCACTCTCTCTCTCTCATAGACACACACACTCTCTCTCTCTCACAGACACAGTCTCTCACAGACGCACACTCTCTCTCACAGACACACACTCTCTCTCACACAGACACACTCTCTCTCTCTCACTGACACACTTTCTCTCTCTCTCTCTCAGACAGACACACTATTTCTCTCTCAGACATACACACTCTCTCTTACAGACATACACTCTCAGACACACTTTCTCTCTCTCTCACAGACACATGCTCTCTCTCTCAGACACACTCTCTCTCTAACAGACACACACTCTCTCTCACAGATACACACTCTCTCTCTCACAGACACACACTCTCTCACACACACATATTCTCTCTCTCCCTCACAGACACAATCTCTCTCTCGCTCACAGACACAGTCTCTCTCACAGACACACTCTCTCTCTCACACACACACACACTCTGTCTCACAGAAGCGCACTCTCTCACAGACACACACTCTCTTTCTCAGACACCACTCTCTCTCACAGATACAGACTCTCTCTCCCACACAGACACACACACTCTCTCTCTCACAGACACAGTCTCTCTCACAGACGCTCACTCTCTCTCACAGACGCGCACTCTCTCTCACAGACACAATCTCTCTCTCTCACAGACACACTTACTCTCTCTCTCTCAGACACACACACTATCTCTCTCAGACATACACACTCTCTCTTACAGACATACACTCTCAGACACACTCTCTCTCTCTCTCAGACACACTCTCTCTCACACACACACACTCTGTCTCACAGACGCGCACTCTCTCACAGACACACACTCTCTTTCTCAGACACCACTCTCTCTCACAGACACGCACTCACTCACACAGACACACACTCTCTCTCACAGACATTCTCTCTCTCTCTCTCACAGACCCATTCTATCTCACAAACACACACCCTCTCTCTCACAGACGCACATTCTCTCTCTCCGTCACAGACACAATCTCTCTCTCGCTCACAGACACACACTCTCTCACAGACACTCTCTCTCACAGACACACTTACTCTCTCTCTCTCAGACACACACACACTATCTCTCTCTCAGACACACACACTCTCTCTTACAGACACACACTCTCTCTCTCAGAAACACTCTCTCACAGACACTTGCTCTCTCTCTCAGACACTCTCTCACAGACACACACTATCTCTCGCAGACACATTCTCTCTCACAGACACGCACTCACTCACACAGACACACACTCTCTCTCACAGACATTCTCTCTCTCTCTCTCACAGACCCATTCTATCTCACAAACACACACCCTCTCTCTCACAGACGCACATTCTCTTGCTCAGACACCACTCTCTCTCTCAGAGACACACACTCTCTTTCTCAGACACTACTCTCTCTCTCTCACAGACACACACACTCTCTCTCTCTCACAGACACAGTCTCTCACAGACGCACACTCTCTCTCACAGACACACACTCTCTCTCTCACAGACACTCTCTCTCTCTCAGACACACACACTATTTCTCTCTCAGACATACACACTCTCTCTTACAGACATACACTCTCAGACACACTCTCTCTCTCTCAGACACTCTCTCTAACAGACACACTCTCTCTCACAGATACACACTCTCTCTCTCACAGACACACACTCTCTCACACAGACACACACTCTCTGACAGACACACATTCTCTCTCTCCCTCACAGACACACTCTCTCTCTCTCTCACAGACACATGCTCTCTCTCTCAGACACACTCTCTCTCTAACAGACACACTCTATCTCACAAACACACACTCTCTCTCTCACAGACACGCACTCTCTCTCACACAGACATACACACTCTCTCACAGACACACATTCTCTCTCTCCCTCACAGACACAATCTCTCTCTCGCTCACAGACACACTCTCTCTCTCACACACACACACACTCTGTCTCACAGAAGCGCACTCTCTCACAGACACACACTCTCTTTCTCAGACACCACTCTCTCTCACAGATACAGACTCTCTCTCCCACACAGACACACACACTCTCTCTCTCACAGACACAGTCTCTCTCACAGACGCTCACTCTCTCTCACAGACGCGCACTCTCTCTCACAGACACAATCTCTCTCTCTCACAGACACACTTACTCTCTCTCTCTCAGACACACACACTATCTCTCTCAGACATACACACTCTCTCTTACAGACATACACTCTCAGACACACTCTCTCTCTCTCTCAGACACACTCTCTCTCTCACACACACACACACTCTGTCTCACAGACGCGCACTCTCTCACAGACACACTTACTCTCTCTCTCTATCAGACACACACACACTATCTCTCTCTCAGACACACACACTCTCTCTTACAGACACACACTCTCTCTCTCAGAAACACTCTCTCACAGACACTTGCTCTCTCTCTCAGACACTCTCTCACAGACACACTCTCTCTCAGACACATTCTCTCTCACAGACACGCACTCACTCACACAGACACACACTCTCTCTCACAGACATTCTCTCTCTCTCTCTCACAGACCCATTCTATCTCACACACACCCTCTCTCTCACAGACGCACATTCTCTCTCTCCGTCACAGACACAATCTCTCTCTCTCTCACAGACACACTTACTCTCTCTCTCTCAGACACACACACACTATCTCTCTCTCAGACACACACACTCTCTCTTACAGACACACACTCTCTCTCTCAGACACTCTCTCACAGACACACACTATCTCTCACAGACACGCACTCACTCACACAGACACACACTCTCTCTCACAGACATTCTCTCTCTCTCTCTCACAGACCCATTCTATCTCACAAACACACACCCTCTCTCTCACAGACGCACATTCTCTTGCTCAGACACCACTCTCTGTCTCAGAGACACACACTCTCTTTCTCAGACACCACTCTCTCTCTCTCACAGACACACACACTCTCTCTCTCTCACAGACACAGTCTCTCACAGACGCACACTCTCTCTCACAGACACACACTCTCTCTCACACAGACACACTCTCTCTCTCTCACTGACACACTTTCTCTCTCTCTCTCTCAGACAGACACCCTATTTCTCTCTCAGACATACACACTCTCTCTTACAGACATACACTCTCAGACACACTCTCTCTCTCTCTCACAGACACATGCTCTCTCTCTCAGACACACTCTCTCTCTAACAGACACACACTCTCTCTCACAGATACACACTCTCTCTCTCACAGACACACACTCTCTCACACACACATATTCTCTCTCTCCCTCACAGACACAATCTCTCTCTCGCTCACAGACACAGTCTCTCTCACAGACGCACACTCTCTCTCTCACAGACACACACTCTCTTTCTCAGACACCACTTTCTCTCTCTCACAGACACACTCTCTCTCTCACACACACACACACTCTGTCTCACAGACGCGCACTCTCTCACAGACACACACTCTCTTTCTCAGACACAATCTCTCTCTCTCACAGGCACACTTACTCTCTCTCTCTCAGACACACACACTATCTCTCTCAGACACACACACTCTCTCTCTTACAGACACACACTCTCTCAGACACTCTCTTTCTCTCTCACAGACACATGCTCTCTCTCTCGGACACACTCTCTCTCTCACAGACATACACTCTCACAGACATACACTCTCTCTCACAGACACACACTCTCTCTCTCACAGACACACACTCTTTCTCTCAGACACACACACTCTCACAGACACACTCTCTTTCACAGACACATACTCTCAGACACTGTCTCACACACACACAGACACACACTCTCTCTCTCTAAGACACACACACTTTTCTCACAGACACACTTACTCTCTCTCTCTCAGACACACACACTATCTCTCTCAGACACAAACACTCTCTCTCTTACAGACACACACTCTCTCAGACACACTCTCTCTCTCACAGACACATGCTCTCTCTCTCAGACACACTCTCTCTCTCTCACAGACATACACTCTCTCTCACAGACACACACTCTCTCACAGACACACACTCTCTCTCTCAGACACACACTCTCTCTCAGACACACTCTCTCTCTCACAGACACACTTACTCTCTCTCTCTCAGACACACACACACTATCTCTCTCTCAGACACACATACTCTCTCTTACAGACACACACTCTCTCTCACAGACACATTCTCTCTCTCACAGACACACTTACTCTCTCTCTCTATCAGACACACACACACTATCTCTCTCTCAGACACACACACTCTCTCTTACAGACACACACTCTCTCTCTCAGAAACACTCTCTTACAGACACTTGCTCTCTCTCTCAGACACTCTCTCACAGACACACTCTCTCTCACAGACACATTCTCTCTCACAGACACGCACTCACTCACACACACACTCTCTCTCACAGACATTCTCTCTCTCTCTCTCACAGACCCATTCTATCTCACACACACCCTCTCTCTCACAGACGCACATTCTCTCTCTCCGTCACAGACACAATCTCTCTCTCGCTCACAGACACACACTCTCTCACAGACACTCTCTCTCACAGACACACTTACTCTCTCTCTCTCAGACACACACACTCTCTCTTACAGACACACACTCTCTCTCTCAGACACTCTCTCACAGACACACACTATCTCTCACAGACACGCACTCACTCACACAGACACACACTCTCTCTCACAGACATTCTCTCTCTCTCTCTCACAGACCCATTCTATCTCACAAACACACACCCTCTCTCTCACAGACGCACATTCTCTTGCTCAGACACCACTCTCTGTCTCAGAGACACACACTCTTTTTCTCAGACACCACTCTCTCTCTCTCACAGACACACACACTCTCTCTCTCTCACAGACACAGTCTCTCACAGACGCACACTCTCTCTCACAGACACACACTCTCTCTCACACAGACACACTCTCTCTCTCTCACTGACACACTTTCTCTCTCTCTCTCTCAGACAGACACACTATTTCTCTCTCAGACATACACACTCTCTCTTACAGACATACACTCTCAGACACACTCTCTCTCTCTCACAGACACATGCTCTCTCTCTCAGACACACTCTCTCTCTAACAGACACACACTCTCTCTCACAGATACACACTCTCTCTCTCACAGACACACACTCTTTCACACACACATATTCTCTCTCTCCCTCACAGACACAATCTCTCTCTCGCTCACAGACACAGTCTCTCTCACAGACGCACACTCTCTTTCTCAGACACCACTTTCTCTCTCTCACAGACACACTCT
Organism: Mobula birostris; assembly: GCF_030028105.1. NCBI lineage: Eukaryota > Metazoa > Chordata > Chondrichthyes > Myliobatiformes > Myliobatidae > Mobula > Mobula birostris. The sequence goes on from NC_092376.1 coordinate 94,019,619, forward strand.
CTCTCTCACACACACACACACTCTGTCTCACAGACGCGCACTCTCTCACAGACACACACTCTCTTTCTCAGACACCACTCTCTCTCACAGATACAGACTCTCTCTCCCACACAGACACACACACTCTCTCTCTCACAGACACACACTCTCTCTGTCTAAGACACACACACTCTCTCCCTCAGAGACACACACTCGCTCAGACACACATTCTGTCCCACAGACATAACTCTCTCTCTCTTGGAGACACTCTCTCTCTTTTTCTCTCACAGACACACTCTCTCTCTCACAGACACACTCTCTCTCTCAGACACACGCACTCCTTCTGAGATACACACTCTCTCTCTCATAGAGACACACACTCTCTCGCTCTATCAGACTCTCTCATAGACGCACACTCTCTCACACAGAACCTCTTACTCTCTCTCTCACAGACACACACACACTCTGACTCTCATTGACACACGCTGTCTCTCTGAGATGCACACTCTCTCTCTCATAGACACACACTCTCTCTCGCTCTATCAGTCTCTCTCACAGACACACAGTCTCTCTCTCCCTCACAGACACACAAGCACTCTCACACAGACGCTCTCACTCTCTCTCACAGACACACACTCTCTCTCTCTCTCACAGACACACACGCTGTCTCACAAACGCACACACTCTCTCTCTCACAGACACACACTCTCTCACAGACACACTCTCTCACAGACACACACTCTCTCACAGAGACACACACTCTCTCACACAGACACACACTCTCTCTCACAGACACTCTCGCTCTCTCTCACAGACAAATTCTATCTCACAAACACACACTCTCTCTCTCACAGACACACATTCTCTCAATCCCTCACAGACACAGTCTCTCTCACAGATGCACACTCTCTCTCTCACAGATGCACACTCTCTCTCTCACAGACACACATTCTCTCTCTCACACAGACACACACTCTCTCTCTCTCACAGACGCACACTCTCTCTCTCACAGACACACACTCTCTTTCTCAGACACCACTCTCTCACAAACACAGACTCTCTCTCTCTCACAGACACACACTCTCTTTCTCAGCCACCACTTTCTCTCTCTCACAGACACACACTCTCTCTCTCACACAGACACACAGACTCTCTCTCTCTCAGAGACGCACACTCTCTCTCTCACAGACACACACTCTCTTTCTCAGACACCACTCTCTCTCACAGACACAGACTCTCTCTCCCACACAGACACACACACTCTCTCTCTCACAGACACAGTCTCTCTCACAGACGCTCACTGTCTCTCACACACGCGCACTCTCTCTCACAGACACAATCTCTCTCTCTCACAGACACACTTTCTCTCTCTCAGACACACACACTATCTCTCTCAGACACACACACTCTCTCTCTCTCAGACACTCTCTCTCTCTCACAGACACATGCTCTCTCTCTCTCTCAGACACACTCTCTCTCTCTCACAGACATACACTGTCACAGACATACACTCTCTCTCTCACAGACACACTCTCTCTCACACAGACACACACACACTCTCTCTCTCTCTCACACAGACGCACACTCTCTCTCTCACAGACACACACTCTCTTTCTCAGACACCACTCTCTCTCACAAACACAGACTCTCTCTCTCACACAGACACACACACTCTCTCTCACAGACACAGTCTCTCTCACAGACGCTCACTCTCTCTTACAGACGCACACTCTCTCACAGACACAATCTCTCTGTCTCTCACAGGCACACTTACTCTCTCTCTCTCAGACACACACACTATCTCTCTCAGACACACACACTCTCTCTCTTACAGACACACACTCTCTCAGACACTCTCTCTCTCTCTCTCTGACAGACACATGCTCTCTCTCTCAGACACACTCTCTCTCTCTCACAGACATACACTCTCACAGACATACACTCTCTCTCACAGACACACACTCTCTCTCACAGACACACACTCTTTCTCTCAGACACACACTCTCACAGACACACTCTCTTTCACAGACACATACTCTCAGACACTGTCTCACACACACACAGACACACACACTCTCTCTAAGACACACACACTCTCTCTCTCTCAGACACACTCTCTCTCACAGACACACTTACTCTCTCTCTCTCAGACACACACACACTATCTCTCTCTCAGACACACACACTCTCTCTTACAGACACACACTCTCTCTCACAGACACACTCTCTCTCTCACAGACACACTTACTCTCTCTCTCTCAGACACACACACTCTCTCTTACAGACACACACTCTCTCTTACAGACACACACTCTCTCTCTCAGAAACACTCTCTCACAGACACATTCTATCTCACAAACACACACTCTCTCTCTCACAGACATGCACTCTCTCTCTCTCACACAGACACACATTCTCTCACTCCCTCACAGACACAGTCTCTCTCACAGATGCACACTCTCTCTCTCGCAGATGCACACTCTCTCTCACAGACACACACTCTCTTTCTCAGACACCACTTTCTCTCTCTCACAGACACATTCTATCTCACAAACACACACTCTCTCTCTCTCACAGAGACGCACTCTCTCTCACAGACACAATCTTTCTCTCTCACAGACACACTTACTCTCCCTCTCTCAGACACACACACTATCTCTCTCAGACACACACACTCTCTCTCTTACAGACACACACTCTCTCACTCAGACACACCCTCTCTCTCTCACAGACACATGCTCTCTCTCTCTCTCAGACACACTCTTTCTCTCTCACAGACATACACTCTCACAGACATACACTCTCACAGACATACACTCTCTCTCCCTCAGACACACACACTCTCTCAGACACACATTCTGTCTCACAGACATAACTCTCTCTCTCTTGGAGACACTCTCTTTTTCTCTCACAGACACACTCTCTCTCTCACAGACACACACACTCTCTCACAGACACACACTCTCTCTCACAGACAGTCTCTGTCACAGACTCACACCCTCCTCTCACAGACACACACTCTCTCTCTCAGACACCACTCACTCTCTCTCTCAGACACACGCACTCCTTCTGAGATACACACTCTCTGTCTCATAGAGACACACACTCTCTCGCTCTATCAGTCTCTCTCACAGACACACAATCTCTCTCTCCCTCACAGACACACAAGCACTCTCACACAGACGCTCTCACTCTCTCTCACAGACACACTCTCTCTCTCTCTCTCTCACAGACACACACGCTCTCTCACAAATGCACACACTCTCTCTCTCACAGACACACACTCTCTCTCTCACAGACACACACTCTCACACAGACACACACTCTCTCTCAGACACTCTCGCTCTCTCTCACAGACACATTCTATCTCACAAACACACACTCTCTCTCACAGACACGCACTCTCTCTCTCACACAGACACACACACTCTCTCACAGACACACATTCTCTCTCTCCCTCACAGACACAATCTCTCTCTCGCTCACAGACACAGTCTCTCTCACAGACGCACACTCTCTCTCTCACAGACACACACTCTCTTTCTCAGACACCACTTTCTCTCTCTCACAGACACACACTCTCTCTGTCACACAGACACACACACACTGTCTCTCTCTCTCAGACGCACACTCTCTCTCTCACAAACACACACTCTCTTTCTCAGACACCACTCTCTCTCACAAACACAGACTCTGTCTCTCACACAGACACACACACTCTCTCTCACAGACACAGTCTCTCTCACAGACGCTCACTCTCTCTCACAGACGCACACTCTCTCACAGACACAATTTCTCTATCTCACAGGCACACTTACTCTCTCTCAGACACACACACTACCTCTCTCAGACACACACACTCTGTCTCTTACAGACACACACTCTCTCAGACACTCTCTCTCTCTCACAGACACACTCTCTCTCTCTCAGACACACACTCTCTCTCTCTCAGACACACACTCTCTCTCACAGACACACTCTCTTTCACAGACACATACTCTCAGACACTGTCTCACTCACACACAGACACACACTCTATCTCTCTAAGACACACACACTCTCTCTCTCAGACACACTCTCTCTCTCACAGACACACTCTCTCTCTCTCTCAGACACACACACACTATCTCTCTCTCAGACACACACTCTCTCTTACAGACACACACTCTCTCTCACAGACACACTCTCTCTCTCACAGACACACTTACTCTCTTTCTCAGACACCACTCTCTCTCACACAGACACACACTCTCTCTCTCACAGACCCACACTCTCGCTCTCAGACACACACTCTCTCTCTCAGACACACACACTCTCTCTCACAGACAGACTCTCTCTCACAGACACACTTACTCTCTCTCTCTCAGACACACACACACTATCTGTCTCTCAGACACACACACTCTCTCTTACAGACACACACTCTCTCTCTCAGAAACACTCTCTCACAGACACTTGCTCTCTCTCAGACACTCTCTCACAGACACACACTCTCTCTCTGACAGACACGCACTCTCTCACACAGACACACACTCTCTCACACAGACATTCTCTCTCTCACAGACACATTCTATCTCACAAACACACACTCTCTCTCTCACAGACGCACATTCTCTCTCTCTCTCTCACAGACACACACGCTGTCTCACAAACGCACACACTCTCTCTCTCACAGACACACACTCTCTCTCTCACAGACACACACTCTCTCTTACAGACACACACTCTCTCTCTCAGAAACACTCTCTCACAGACACATTCTATCTCACAAACACACACTCTCTCTCTCACAGACATGCACTCTCTCTCTCTCACACAGACACACATTCTCTCACTCCCTCACAGACACAGTCTCTCTCACAGATGCACACTCTCTCTCTCACAGATGCACACTCTCTCTCTCACAGACACACACTCTCTTTCTCAGACACCACTCTCTCTCACACAGACACACATTCTCTCTCTCACACAGACACACACACTCTCTCTCTCTCTCACAGACGCACACTCTCTCTCTCACAGACACACACTCTCTTTCTCAGACACCACTCTCTCTCACACAGACACACACACTCTCTCTCACAGACACAGTCTCTCTCACAGACGCTCACTCTCTCTCACAGACGCTCACTCTCTCTCACAGACGCGCACTCTCTCTCACAGACACAATCTCTCTCTCTCACAGGCACACACTCTCTTTCTCAGACACCACTTTCTCTCTCTCACAGACACACATTCTCTCTCTCACACAGACACACACACTCTCTCTCTCTCTCACAGACGCACACTCTGTCTCTCACAGACATACACTCTCTTTCTCAGACACCACTCTCTCTCACAAACACAGACTCTCTCTCTCACACAGACACACACACTCTCTCTCACAGACACAGTCTCTCTCACAGACGCTCACTCTCTCTCACAGACGCACACTCTCTCTCACAGACACAATCTCTCTCTCTCACAGGCACACTTACTCTCTCTCTCTCAGACACACACACTATCTCTCTCAGACACACACACTCTCTCTCTTACAGACACACACTCTCTCAGACACTCTCTCTCTCTCACAGACACATGCTCTCTCTCTCAGACACTCTCTCTCTCTCACAGACATACACTCTGTCTCACAGACACACACTCTCTCTCTCACAGACACACACTCTTTCACAGACACATACTCTCAGACACTGTCTCACACACACACAGACACACACTCTCTCTCTCTAAGACACACACACTCTCTCACAGACATACTTATTCTCTCTCTTTCAGACACACACACGCTATCTCTCAGACACACACACTCTTACAGATAAACACTCTCTCTCACAGACACACTCTCTCTCTCACAGACACACTTACTCTCTCTCTCTCAGACACACACACACTATCTCTCTCTCAGACACACACACTCTCTCTTACAGACACACACTCTCTCTCTCAGAAACACTCTCTCACAGACACTTGCTCTCTCTCTCTCAGACACTCTCTCACAGACACACACTCTCTCTCACAGACACATACTCTCTCTCACAGACACGCACTCTCTTACACAGACACACACTCTCTCTCATAGACATTCTCTCTCTCTCACAGACACATTCTATCTCACAAACACAGACTCTCTCTCTCACAGACGCACATTCTCTCTCTCCCTCACAGACACAATCTCTCTCTCGCTCACAGACACACACTCTCTTTCTCAGATACCACTCTCTCTCTCAGAGACACACACTCTCTTTCTCAGACACCACTCTCTCTCTCTCACAGACACACACACTCTCTCTCTCTCACAGACACAGTCTCTCACAGACGCACACTCTCTCTCACAGACACACTCTCTCTCTCTCACAGACACACTTTCTCTCTCTCTCTCAGACACACACACTATTTCTCTCTCAGACATACACACCCTCTCTTACAGACATACACTCTCAGACACACTCTCTCTCTCTCTCACAGACACATGCTCTCTCTCTCAGACACACTCTCTCTCTAACAGACACACACTCTCTCTCACAGATACACACTCTCTCTCTCTCACAGACACATGCTCTCTCTCTCAGACACACTCTCTCTCTAACAGACACACACTCTCTCTCACAGATACACACTCTCTCTCTCACAGACACACACTCTCTCACACAGACACACACTCTTTCTCACAGACACTCTCTCTCTCTCACAGACATTCTATCTCACAAACACACACTCTCTCTCTCACAGACACGCACTCTCTCTCACAGACACAATCTCTCTCTCATAGACACACTTTCTCTCTCTCAGACACACACTCTATCTCTCTCAGACACACACACTCTCTCTCTTACAGACACACACTCTCTCTCTCTCAGACACACTCTCTCTCTCTCTCACAGACACATGCTCTCTCTCTCTCTCAGAGACATACGCTCCCACAGACACACACTCTCTCTGTCTAAGACACACACACTCTCTCCCTCAGACACACACACTCTCTCAGACACACATTCTGTCCCATAGACATAACTCTCTCTCTCTTAGAGACACTCTCTCTCTTTTTCTCTCACAGACACACTCTCTCTCTCACAGACACACCCTCTCTCTCAGACACACGCACTCCTTCTGAGATACACACTCTCTCTCTCATAGAGACACACACTCTCTCGCTCTATCAGTCTCTCTCACAGACGCACACTCTCTCACACAGAACCTCTTACTCTCTCTCTCACAGACACACACACACTCTCACTCTCATTGACACACGCTCTCTCTCGCTTATCAGTCTCTCTCACAGACACACAGTCTCTCTCTCCCTCACAGACACACAAGCACTCTCACACAGATGCTCTCACTCTCTCTCACAGACACACACTCTCTCTCTCTATCACAGACCCACACCCTGTCTCACAAACGCACACACTCTCTCTCTCACAGACACACACTCTCTCTCTCACAGACACACACTCTCTCACAGAGACACACACTCTCTCACACAGACACACACTGTCTCTCACAGACACTCTCGCTCTCTCTCACAGACACATTCTATCTCACAAACACACACTCTCTCTCTCACAGACACACATTCTCTCTCTCCCTCACAGACACAGTCTCTCTCACAGATGCACACTCTCTCTCTCACAGATGCACACTCTCTCTCTCACAGACACACATTCTCTCTCTCACACAGACACACACACTCTCTCTCTCACAGACACACACTCTCTCTCTCACAGACACACACTCTCTTTCTCAGACACCACTCTCTCTCACAAACACAGACTCTCTCTCTCACACAGACACACACACTCTCTCTCACAGACACAGTCTCTCTCACACACGCTCACTCTCTCTCACAGACGCACACTCTCTCACAGACACAATCTCTCTCTCTCACAGGCACACTTTCTCTCTCTCAGACACACACACTATCTCTCTCAGACACACACACTGTCTCTCTTACAGACACACACTCTCTCAGACACACTCTCTCTCTCACAGATATATGCTCTCTCAGACACACTCTCTCTCTCTCACAGACATACACTCTCACAGACAGACACTCTCTCTCACAGACACACACTCTCTCTCTCACAGACACACACTCTCTCTCTCACAGACACACACTCTCTCTCAGACACACACACTCTCTCACAGACACACTCTCTTTCACAGACACATACTCTCAGACACTGTCTCACACACACACAGACACACACTCTCTCTCAGGCACACACACTCTCTCTTACAGACACACACTCTCTCTCACAGACACACTCTCTCTCTCACAGATACACACTCTCTCTTTCACAGACACACACTCTCTCACACAGACACACACTCTCTCTCACAGACACTCTCTCTCAGACACATTCTATCTCACAAACACACACTCTCTCTCTCACAGACACGCACTCTCTCTCACAGACACTATCTCTCTCTCTCACAGACACACTTACTCTCTCTCTCTCAGACACACACACTATCTCTCTCAGACACCCACAGTCTCTCTTACAGACACACACTCTCTCTCTCAGACACACTCTCTCTCTCTCTCACAGACACATGCTCTCTCTCTCTCTCAGACACACTCTCTCTCTCTCACGGACATACGCTCTCACAGACATACACTCTCTCTCACAGACACACATACTCTCTCTCACAGACACACACTTTCTCTCTCTAAGACACACACACTCTCTCCCTCAGACACACACACTCTCTCAGACACACATTCTGTCTCACAGATATAACTCTCTCTCTCTTGGAGACTCTCTCTCTTTTTCTCTCACAGAAACACTCTCTCTCTCACAGACACACACATTCTCTCTCACAGACACACACTCTCTCTCACAGACACACACTCTCTCTCTCAGACACACACTCTCTCTCTCAGACACACGCACTCCTTTTGAGAAACACACTCTCTCTCTCTTAGAGACACACACTGTCTCGCTTTATCAGACTCTCTCACAGACGCACACTCTCTCTCACACAGAACCTCTTACTCTCTCTCTCACAGACACACACACACTCTCATTCTCATTGACACACGCTCTCTCTCTGAGATGCACACTCTCTCTCTCATAGACACACACTCTCTCTCGTTCTATCAGTCTCTCTCACAGACACACAATCTCTCTCTCCCTCACAGACACACAAGCACTCTCACACAGACGCTCTCACTCTCTCTCACAGACACACTCTCTCTCTCTCTCTCTCTCACAGACACACACTCTCTCTCTCACAGACACACACTCTCTCACACAGACACACACTCTCTCTCAGACACTCTCGCTCTCTCTCACAGACACATTCTATCTCACAAACACACACTCTCTCTCTCACAGACACGCACTCTCTCTCTCACACAGACACACACACTCTCACAGACACACATTCTCTCTCTCCCTCACAGACACAATCTCTCTCTCGCT